>NW_022436944.1:1304231-1384231 GCF_009761245.1 Sapajus apella
CCTTCCTTCCTTCCTTCCTTCCTTCCTTCCTTCCTTCGTTCCTTCTTCCCTCCTTCCTTCCTTCCTTCCTCTCGCTCTGTCACCCAGGCTGGAGTGCAGTGGCTCCATCTCAGCTCACTGCAAACTCCACCTTCCAGGTTCAAGCGATTCTCCTATCTCAGCCTCCCAAGTAGCTGGGATTACAGGCATACACCACCATGCCCAACTAATTTTTGTATTTTTAGTAGAGATGGGGTTTCACCATGTCGGCCAGTCTACTCTTGAACTCCTGGTCTCAAGCAATCTGCCCTCCTTAGCCTCCCAAAATGCTGGGATTACAGGTGTGAGGACCCATGCCTGGCCTAGTTGCTCATTGTTTCTTTACAATGTTTTATGTTAAATATTAAGAAAAAAAGACTAAATAAGGGACACCTGTGTATCTGCAAATATGCATCCACTTGTCTTTAATAATGCTTTGCTAATTTTGCTTCGGATGGATTGTGTGTGTGTGTCTGTGTGTGGTGTGTGCTTTACATTACAAGGTTAGAAGTTAGGTCTTCTGGATTCACAATGTTGAATCCCATTTGTTTTTCTTTCTTTCCAAAGTTGTCATTTTCCTGAATTTGGTGTTTAGCTATTCCATGCATGTTTTTACATTACTGCTATAACAGACATAGCTATAAAATAGCATTGTTTTGCATGCTTTAAAACTTCATTTAAATGGTACCAACTGTTTAGATTATCCTGAGCTTTTTCCCCTTGTCAACAGTATATTTTTATGATTTATCTGTGATGTTTCATATAGGTCAAATTCGTTCATTTTTATTGCTTTATAATATTTCATCATATGAAAATATCATGATTTATCTATATCCCTATTGATAGAAACGCATGTTTTTTTTAACTTTTTACTATTATGAATAATGTCACAATAAACATTGTTGTGACTCTTATGTGCTTTATGTTACCAGGTTACTCTCCAAAGTGATTGTACCAATTTTTACTCTTCCTTACTGTGTATGAAAGTTCCATTATTCATATACTCTTACATTGAAAATTATAAAACTTTTACATTTTTGTTAATATTATGACATGGAATTATATTCTATTATTTTAATTTAAATTTCTCTAATTACTAGAGAATATTGAACGTCTTTTCATTTTATTCCCATTTGGATTTCCTTTTTTGAATTGTTTGTTCATATTTTTCTAGTTTCGATTAGAGATATTTATGTTTTTCTTATCAATTTGTGGAAATTTTTTTATAAATTGTCAGATGCCAGTTTTTAGAAACCTCTTTTTAGTTATAAAAAGATAGTCACATCAGAGAAAGAAAGTCACTTTTTTATAGAAAAAAAGTCACCCAAAATTCTGCTACCATTAACCAAAATGTTGATTCATTTTGGCTCATTTGCTGCTAGTCTGTTTTTTTCTTATGATATTATTGTCATTGTACGTACAATGCACACATGGTTTATATGTTGCTTTTCTCAATTAATATATCTAAACTTATTTTTTGATGCTGCTATATGACTTTCATAGCCATCGTTTTAAACAGAAATATGCTATATCATTGAGTATATCTGTCATTTCTTTATTGTTGAACATTCAAGTTGCTTTTAAATTTTCAATTTATAAGTAACATTATTAATAAATACTTCATGTCTAAAATGTTTTGATAATTTTATATTATTTTCTTTGATTAGGTTCACAGAAGTCAGATTATGGGCCAAAGGGAATATACTTTTTTTTTTAAAAAAAGTAAAATGCATTGTTAAATATTAAAAGTAAAAATATTACTTCATCAATGCAGGCAATCTAAGAAACTAGGGTTCAAGAAGATTCAAGGGGGTCCAGCATAAGTCTAAGTATCTAAGTCACCTTCTTTGGCAGAGGGAAAAAATACTTTGCTTTTTCTAGCCACCTTTCTGACCCAAAGCACAGTTCATTACAGGCATTTTCTTCCTTGCATTTGCAACTTTTTGGCTTTGAAAGAAAAGATAATTTTCCAGAGCTAAAGCATAACACTTACTAGGTTAATAATTATAAATGAAACTTAACCGATTCTTAAACACTTATACGGAAATGTAGTTCATTAATTTCAGGATGTGAAACTGGATATATAAGTAAAGGTAGAAATGCTGCCTTGAGTATTGGGTGGCTGTCTTATAGAACATGGACATCTCAGCACTGCTTGGTAGGGCTTTTATGTTTATATGATTTACTTTTTGGCATTAGTGGCATAATAAAAGTTTTAGATTATCCTGTATGAAAAAACATTTATTCAAAAATATGCAATACATCTAGTCCTGAATATATGATCTATATTCGAAAAGTTCCTTTACAAGTGAGTTAATTAGAGCTCAGAAAGCATTTTCCCTTAGAAGTAATATTGTAAGTGAGGGTGTGGTTTCCAGACTGGCACATAAAAACCCATTTAATCTGTCATATATCTGTAGTGTTGCCCTGGCTTCAAATCTAGTTTAGCCACAGTCCATCTGGGTGATCTTAGGCACTTACATTACTTAAATTCCTAGTCTGTAAAATGAGGAGAAGGTTTTTGTGAGGATTATTTGAAATAATGTGTATGAAATGCTTTATGAACTATCAAATGCTGTATGAAGTGGCAGATATACTGTTTTCTCCCACCGAACAAATAACTATTAAAGGGCAGAACATGGTGTAGCACTGGAATCTTCAAAGCAGAAAATGTATACCCCAGGAGGTGTGTAGGTGTGTAGTGTAGCAGACGTATAGAGTAGAATGTCTGTGTATATTATTTCTTTCTCGTCCTAATATTAATTTTTGTGAGTGTGCATCACAGCAGAATACCTATATAACTTGTAAACACGTGCGCGCGCGCACGCACACACACACACACACACACACACACACAAATACATGATGAATATGCTCATGATAATTTTTAAAGTGCTATTTGATGAAGACAGTTTGGAGCCCACTTGTTCATTTATATCTTCACCCAGCCAAGAATATAGAGCCTGGCTATGAAAGGTGATATAGATTAAATAGATAAACCAAGTTTTTATGATCTTCATTTATAACATTATTTCTATTGAAAGTATACCTCTTGTAACTCTAGCTCTGACAATACGATGTCTTTTGGCATCCTCTCTAGTGGGATGTTGGCAGTCCTAGCTTAGGAGATTCTGGGTATGCATACTTGTGTGTGTGTGTGTGTGTGGCATGTGGCATGTGGCGTGTGTGCATACTTTGTGTGTGTGTGTATGGCGTGTGTGTGTATGTGTAGATGCTTTGAGAAGAGAGAGGATTGCAGGATGTAACTTTATACATTAGCGTCAAAAATGATGAGAAGATAATTCTCTCTGACTGGGTCTATCATTATTCATTATTGTTTTTTCTAGAAGTCTGTTGGAGAGGGACTTTAGATGCTTTCCAAAGGTTTAAGCATTCATAGGTTGAATACTTCTGATGGATGATACCTGGAATCCTAAGGATGAGAGTAGGAGGGTGAAGAGAATGAAGGCAGCTGTTTCTTAGTAATTACTGACTTAGACTCCTGAATTAGGAAAAGTATACAATTGAAAAAATATTACAGCAGTATGTTGAAAACTGTCAAAAGGCCTTATTGTTATTTCATGTAAGTCAGCTTTCTGGGCTGGGACCCAGTATGGCTAAGTAGGTGTTGAGATACTTGCTGGATAGACAATGATATACAATTAATGCAACAAAGGAGATTTGTGCTAATTATTTCTAGAACAAAAGGCCAGTGAAATACTTTCATTTTATCACACACATCTATTTTGGCAGTGAGCACTTAGAACTTTATGTGAAAAGGTAAGCCATGCCTTGGGATCCGAAAGAGAATGGGCATCTACTGCTGAGGGTTCCATGATATGGAAAACACAGTAGAAAAACAGCAGGATGGAGGTGAATTATAATAGGTTTGACATAAAGGAGCAAGACTAAATAAGTTTTGAAAGCAGTGGGCCATTCAGTTATTTCTTTTATTTTTCATATTTTTCTCGACTCTGCAAAATAATAAGAAACAAAAGAAAAATCTGCTGAATGCCTAGTCATAGTTTATTGGAGCAGGAAAATAAGCCATTCCAAACCATTCTCTGATTTGCTGTGAATGGCAGAATCATTCACTGTGGTGAATCATAGCAGGGAGAACCATTTGGAGTGATTATTTTCTGATGTTAAATTGCAAATGGCACCAGTGGAATCAACAAAGGTATGAATTATTTTTAAAAATCTTTTAAAAATCCTGTTATTGAAAAATATGTATTTGTATGACCAGCTTATGACTTCATTTCACCAGCTTATAACTTCATTTCACAGTAGCCAAGCCTTAAGTATATGTCTCTTTGTTATTGAATTTGGCTAATTGAAAGTCTTTCTAGTTAATATTTTTATGTAGGAAATAGTATTATTGTCCTAGAAGGTGCATGATGGTTATAATGCTGGGGGAAAATGTATATGTGTAAGCATTTGGTCCAACCAACTGGGTTGAAGAAAAAGTGTGTTTCTTGCCTTGCCTTCAGTGCATAAGGAACCTGTTGGCTGATCTACAAGCCAAATAAACTTAGGGATTAGCCCTACCTGGGTAAAACTTGTTAGTGACATGCAAATGGTTTATCATTAATATAATAATAGGCACTACTTAGTACCAATCCTTTGAGAAACCCTGATGCTATAGACAATATACTGATGCTTAAGATGAAATATCATCTACCTCCAGTATTCCATGCCTTGTTTTTGTTGAAAAGCTTCAGGTTGCCTGCCCTTTAAGGCAAATCTCTGGTATTCAAATTGGTGAAGTAAAAAGACATTTTATGCGCCAGTGTTTGCTTTGTGTGAATGCTTAATTTTTAAAAGTGTAGAGTGGAATGTTTCTATTTAAATTTAGGGGGAACTCTGAGGGTGGGGTGGTGATGACTATATTCCATGAAGTTCCTTTTTTTTTTCCTTTTAATAGGAGGCCTTGGACTCAGCTGTGACTGGGGTTCAATGGTTAGCTTCAGTTTTTAGTGGCCTTAAAAACTGTTTATGACAGGAAAGCTGGTTGATTCTTAAGGGGAAGGAACATGAGATTTCAGAAGGGGCACATTCCCTTGCTGTCTGTAACACTTGGTACCCTGACCGCACACAGAGGGCACCCAATGTATACTCTATGAGTAACTGAATATATATTTAAGATAGGGCTCGCAGCACTTCAGGCCTGAGAGAATGAGGTGGGGAGACAATTGTGTAGATTTGGGCACATTCTTGGCACTCCTTACACCATGTCCTGGGAGTGGCTACCTTTTAGCCCCTGTACTAATGATTGCTGTGTGACGAATTTGCCCCACATTTAAACATTTGCCCCACATTTAAACACTTGCCCCCACATTTGTCCCACAGCTTTAAACAACAAATACTTGTTTTTTTTTTTTTTTTTTTTTTTTTTTTTTTAGAGTCTATGTATTGGGAATCTGGGAGTTGGCATAACAGGGTGGTTCTAGCTTAGGGTTTCTTCCGGGGTTACAGTCCAGATATTGCTGGGGACTGCAGTCATGTGAAGGCTGGGGACCATGTGCTTCCAAGCTCATTCACAGACGCCCTCAGTTCCTTGCCACATGAATGTCTCTATAGGGCTGTCATGACGTGGTAGCTGGCCTCCCCTTAAGGGGGTGATGTAGGTGGACACTCGCTGCTTTTTACGGCCTTATCTCTGGGTCACACACTGACACTTCTCTTTATTCTCCTCATTGGAAGCGAGTCACTGAGTCCGGCTCACATTCAATAGGAGGGGATGATGCAGGGGTGGGACTACCAGGAGGTGGGGATCACTGGGGCCATCTTAGAGTCTGGCTACCACAGCCTTTTTCAGTAATTTTGTTCAGTTATCCAATGACTCAAGAGATTATGAAGATCTGCTTGAACTATTTCATTACAGGAACTTTGGTTCCCCTTTACTTCACCTTCAACAAAGTCATTCAAGTATCTTTCGCAGCCCAAATCCAGTAGATCAGAGGGTCTCCCCACCATCCACTGGCTGTGAGCCCTGAGTCTGCCTGAGGAGGAAATAAAGTCATTCAGTCGAATTACATAAAATTAAGGTTCTGGCTTCAGTTCTGTTCACACTAAATACAAGTTATTGTTGTAAGAATAAGCAGCTTTAATTGGTCACTGAAGGAAGGTTACAAGGGGAAAAGACTATTGTATATGACATCCGCAATCTGAGACCTGGTCACTCTCTTGAAAGGAGTTTAAAAAACTTGTCATTTCACTAATCAAAAGACCTCCACTTACGGTCCACATTTTCTCAACTACAAAAGATGCCTGCTGTAAGTAAATCTAATTAAAATATGAAATAAAACAAAAAGTTAGACCATTGATGTTCATGACTTAGTCCCCCATTTTATTTTGTTTTAAAAAGCTCACTGTTTTCAGAGATCGTTTAGATGCCATGGAATGTAAAATGCCAGTCAGCCAGGGTGAAGACACAGGCTGTGTGTTGGAAGAAGATAAGTGTTGAATTGCTTTTATACGATATGTTCCAACAGACATAGAAATATGTTTAAGGAGCCTGGGAAGTAGGGCCGTATTAAAGGATGTGTTTTGTATTTTAGCGAGACTCTTGGGAGCTGGAGGTAACCAGAGAAGAGTGGTACCTAGGAAACTTGGGAGACACCCTCTGAGGACAGAACATAGACAAGGTCAGGTTGGGCATTCAAGATGTTCAGGCCTTTCTCCTTCGACGCTAAGACTTGATTTTTCCTTCATGCTTTTGGGCCTACAGTACAATTATTTTACATGGTTGGACCCCTGTTTGGATTAAAGCTTCTTTCTTTTGTAACCAAGTATAGATAAAGTCTCTGTAATAGATACTTATTTGGGGGTCTTGCCAGTATTTCTGTTTTCATCTCTGTTCTCCATTGGTGGGGGACTGGTCACTTCCTTCTCTGCCTTCCCAGGGTACCTTGCCAAGATGCCAAAACAACAATTATCACATTTGCATTTGTGCTCTCCTTCTCAGACTATGAAATCCTTGAGGGAAAGGACTGATTTCTACTAGCCATGTATCTAGTCCTTAGCAGAGTGCCTGGCCCATATTAGACGTAAATAATAATGTTGAATGAATGAATGAATGAAGACATGAAGGAAGAAAGGAACAAACAGGCAGGCTGCTGCTTGTATTTCGTCACCCAAGCTCTGAGTTATATTTCTGGGCCCCTAAAAGAAAATTTTAGACATTTTGGAATGGGTCAGATGCATCTGCTACTAATATAAATGATATAAAACCATCATACCTCTTCTGGTAAACTTATTTAGAAGTTAAAGATCTGGCCACCTGTATTAGCAGCTCAGGAGAAGTTTAGATTGGCATTTAGATTAGCTGGCTCTGTTATTCAGTGACTTTGCATGCTTGTTCAAGGGCACTGGAGTCAACCAATGTTTATTTTTGGATTCCCTGTTGCTTTTGGGATCACTGCTGCCCCAAAAGACTGATACCCCCACCCCCTCATTACCTCCTTCACCTTGTTTGTTGTTCCTGGTCCAGTGAGGACGGCAGCCCAGATTCAGCCTGACTAGTTGCTCCTTGGTGCCCTGTTATTTTTAGTATATGAACCGCAGCAGCAGCTGGCAACCCTGAGTTGTCCCATACAGGCTTAGTTTTTGTGAGGTTGAAACTATGGGTTTAAGAATACTGAGACTCTCTGCTTTTTATGTCCTTGCATTATCTCATGATAAATAATATGTTGTTTATAACTTTAATCTGTGATGTGCCAATCTATAACAGTGAAAACTTACATTAAAAGACCTCAGCCTGGTTTTGGATAACTTTGCCTATATTTTAGGCTAAAAGTAAAGAGATTAGGAAGAGAGGACTTTTAAAAATGATATAATAGTACTGTGAGGAAATCTCTTTTAAAAAAGTTAAAAGTCTTTAACTTGAATAACAGAAGGGTTTTAGGCAAGACTAGGAGTTCTGAAGGCATAGTTGAAGTGCTGTTGTTTGAGGTAAGCAAACTGCTGCTATAATAAGCAAATCTCAGCGTGTCACTTTTCCCTCATATAATCGTCTGATGTAGGCTTCTGTCAGTGGCACGGTGGGAAGTTCTGCCCAACCATTTTCAGGGATCCAGGCTTTGTCACTTTTACCATGAGGCTTCTAATGTCATCTCGGGGGTCAGGGTCCTGCCAGCAAATGGGTAAACAGCATGGAAGATCGTGAGGTTTCTGTGGAGAGGGCCAGGAAGTGGCACACATTTCTTCTATTCAGATTCTATTGACTGTAGCCATATGACTGCTCTCTACCTAAATGCAAGGAAGGCTGGGAAATGTAGTGTCAGGACTGAATTGTGACCGCCCCCCCCCCCGCCCCGCCCCAGTAACCCCCGCAATGCATATATTAAAGCCCTAACCTCCAGTACTGTCAGCATCTGACTATATTTGGAGACAGGCCTTTAAAGAGGCAGTTAAGCTAAAATGAGGCCGTTAGGGTGGACCTTAATTCAATCTGACTGATGTCCTTATAAGAAAAGGCAATTAGGACATATGGAGAGGGACACCTAGAGATGTGTATACACACAGAGAATAGACCACATGAGGACACAGAAAGTGACCATCTGCAAGCCAACAAAGAGAGGTCCTAGGAGGCACCAAACCTGCCAACACCTTCATCCTGGACTTCTAGCATCTGGAACTGTGAGAAAATAAATTTCTGTTGTTTAAGTCACCCCACGTGAAGTATTTTGTAATGGAAGCTGTGGCAAGCTAATACATACAGTGTAATTATGAGCCCAGGAGAAGGTAGAAACTGACTTAGTGATTAACTAGCAGTACCTGCCAGGATATAGAGTGCCATTTACTTATTACTCGCTCATTCATTCAAATGCTCTTCTAGGTACTTGGGACATAATGGGAAAAATAGACAAAAATTTCTGCCCTACAGTAGCTTAAGTTTTAACAGATATTAAAGCAACTAATTACCATCACATCATCCTGCTTTATTTTCCTTTTTAGCACTTATCACTATCTAAAACTATCCTGCTTATTGATTTGCTTATTATCCCCTTCTAAGACGAACAGAACCCTTTTTTTTTTTTTACGTTATTTTAAAAAGTTTTATTCTTAGTGTCTCAAAAATGCCTGGCACATAGGAGGCTTTTGACATTTATTTGTTGAGGATTGAATGAGGTATCGTGAAATTGCATTTCAGGAAAAGGTATATATAAAAGGAATGATTTCTTGAGTTTAAGGTAGAATGAACAGAATTTCCTTTTTTTTTTTTTTTTTGCTTTGAAAAAAGTACCTGTAGCTGTGATCTTGTCCTTTAACATCTGAGGTCATTTCAGTCATTTAATCCTAAAATTCCTACTTGCTTTCTATAAAAAAATTTAAGTTTAAAGTTTTTGATGTGCATAACACACTAATGATAGAATATTTACATCGGAATATTTTTTGGTTTGTTTGCTGTATCATGACTTATTTACAGAATCATGGAGATTCAGAGTGACTGGGGACTTAGGGATGACACTGCCCCACATCCTCACTGTAAAAATCAGGAGGAGCAGGCTAGTAGGAAATACGAGTCTTGCAGAGCTTACATGTGGCAAAACATAGACCAGTCTCTGGATTTGGGCCTGTAGTGACTCACCCAGCACTCTTTCTACAACACTAACCCTTTTCTTCCTATTTGCATTAAAGGTGGACTTGAATGGTGGTTAAGAGTGCCACCTTTGGACCAGGCTGTGTGGGCTTGGTTCCTGGCTTCACCACTAACTAGCTGTGTGACTGTGGTAAGCTCTCTGTGCCTCAGCTTCCTCCTACATTAGATGGAGAGAAAATAGTACTCACGTTATAGAGTTGTTCTTTTAACTCTTTTAGGAGTTAATACATGTAAAGAAATTAGAATAGTGACCAATGCATAGTAAGTATTCAATAAATGTTGCTGTTATTATTATTACTCTTGCTATTTTAAAGTGATTATATAATACATGGTCAAAGGGCTTTCAGGTTTCTTTTGTAGGTATAATAATTTTGATAATATTATCAAAATATTTCTTGACAAAGAAAAAAGAATACATAGACTTAATAGTTTTCATCACTATTGAAGTACTAAACATAAATTCTAACTATGATTTCTTCACCAAGAGGTTTCTCAAATTTCTTTTTATTGTGATATAATTCATATACCATAAAATACCCTTTTAAAGTATACAATTTCATGGTTTTTAGTATATTCACAAAATTGTGTAACCATTACCACTGTCTGATTCCAGAACTTTTCATCTCCTAAAAAGAAACCCTTACCTATTAGCAGTTACTTCTCCTTATCCCTCCCTAATCTACTTTCTGTTCTAATGGATTTGCCTTTTCTGGACATTTCAGATAAATGGACTCACACAGTATGTAGCATTTTGAGTCTCTTTTACTTAGCATAATGCTTTCGAGATTCATCCACATTGCAGCAGGTGTCACAGCTTTATTTCCTTTTACAGCTGAATAATTTTCCATTGCATGGATATACCACATTTTGTTTATTCATTATTCATTGAGGGACATTTGGGTTGTTTCCATTTTCTCACTATCATAAATAATAGTGCTGTGAATATTTGTGAACAAGTTTTATGTAGGCATATGTTTTCAGTTCTCTTAGCTGTGGACCCAGCAGTGAAATTGTTGGGTAATATAGAAACGCTATGTTTAACTTTTTGAAAAACTGCCTGTCTTGAAAAGTGAGCTGCATCATTCTCAAATACTTAAGGTACAATATTTGAATATTAATTGGACCTTATTTGATTGAAAATGAAGGAGAAGTCGTTGGATTCCAATATTCATAGAGAAGACTCTCAGTTGTTCATAAACATTTGAGAGCCTTTGTCTCAGCCACTGTGATGGGCACTGCATAAACCAAGACAAATGAAACATGGTTTCTGATTCTGAGGAGTGGATGAGAATTTTTGGCATTTCAAGTTGAATTTTTTAAAAAGTGTAGATATTTGTTTATTTGTTTTCTTCTTTTATTACTTGTCTTCTCTTTTGGACATCACCATTGGACATTCAGGAAAGACTCTTAATGGGGCACTAGATGTGTCAAGACCTGGATGGATGGAGCATATAGTGGTAGACAGTGGATAGGAAGCTAGCATGTATGAGATCAAGACACCCTCAAGTCAGTGGATTATTTAGGTGTAATCAATTGTGAACTCATTTCATGACTCACAGTGGCTTTCCTCTCCATCACAGATAACACTTAAAAAGGAAAGGGAACCTATCTCTCATTTATAAAGACTACATTTCTTTTCCATGCCAGAAATCTGATGAAAATTTTCACGTAATTGCCCCCTTGCTTTTGTTTGGGGTCTAGGTAGTCATAAAATTTTGTGAGCTGTGGCAAATTGTATATATAATTGTATCCACAGATCTCTAGTTGAAGCAATAAACTTCCAAAGATTTTGTTCTGTTGCTGCCTACTGAAACGCACATTTCTTAAGAACAAGCAGGTAATGCTTTCCTATGCAGAACATTGAAATTTATCAGTGCATCTCTTGAGTTCCTTGTGGTGGGGTAGCCAGGTTCTGTTTCTTCACTAGAGAATCTCATATTCATGCTCTGCCAGTAACTTTCAACCACAGTTTTCACTTCTTCACTGAAATGGGTGACAATGACATTTTCATCTTGGATCAAGAAGTTGTTTGCCTCCTGTGTAATTGGCTGTAAAAATTAGGCAAATGTATTTGTGGAAAGTAAAATGAGCTTTTAACCGTCCTATGTCAGAGGTTTTCCTTCAGGAGCCTGTCCAGGTGAAAGCGAGTTAAGTACAGGATGTGAATGGGGGTATCTTGGCCTGGAAAAAGACCCAGTAGCCATAACTTTGCATTTGCTCATTGTGTTTAACATTTCCTTCTCTGCCTACCATAGAAACTCTAATAATTTTCATGACTCTTTCTTCAATGCCAGTTGTCTTCCCTTACCATAATTCCCTCCTTCCTGATCCCTCAAATCCCCTTCCTCATCATTCAAGGTCTAACTCAAGCCAGACTTTCCTCCTTATTTTTCCCTAATCTTGCAATTCGTACAGAGATGTCTCTTCTTTCCTGATAGAGGTTATGCCAGAATGGTGAGGATTAAATTGTAATTGCTTTCTAATGGACTGATGTGTTTGCCTACTAGATTGCAAGCTCTCTAAAGGGCAAAGCTATTTCTTACATTAGTTTTGACTCTGCTTCTGGACAGTGCCCCGTCCCAGAGGACTTCCTCACTCATAAGTCTATGAGAGTCAAGGCAACAAATAGGAACTAGTGATTCTCATGGGAACACTTATTTTAGAAAAGTTGTGCTGAAAATCTGGGTTTTTATTTGAACTTCTAGGCCTTACTTGACCTTAAAAAATGACATGTAATCTTTTCTGTGCTCTCCCTTCTCCAAGAAGGTGGGCCTCAGGCAGGTGAAGAATTGAGGACACAGGCAAAATCCTGGGCAAGCTGTGACACTGGGGGAGTGTGGTTTATCCCCCAGAACAATCTAAGGGAGTCCACACCTGCTGCTTCATGGCTAGGGTTTCAAAGCTTTCAGAACTGGCATTGGCAAAGCTTGTCTTTTGAGATCAGGATAAGTTTCAGCAGATTTAAAATATGTTGTAATCAGATTTAATCCCAGAAAGCATTTTTTTCCTGTACTTAACAGTGAAACTCTCTCTCTTTAATGCTGTTTAGCGGCACAAATGTAAACAACTGTGTCCAATTTTCTTGGTCACTCCTGAATCCTTTCTTTTAAGTGGAAGTGGGAAGTTATAAAGAGACAAGTGTCAGCCGGGTGTGGTGACTCACATCTGTAATCCCAGCACTTTGGGGGCTGAGGTGGGTGGATTACCTGAAGTCAAGAGTTCTAGACCAGCCTGGTCAACAAGGCAAAACCCCGTCTCTACTAAAAACACAAAAATTAGCCAGGCGTGTGGCATGCACCTGTAATCTCAGCTACTCAGGAGGCTGAGGTAGGAGAATTGCTAGAGCCTGGGAGGTGGAGGTTGCGTTGCCAAACCACCTGGCTGTGTCTATTTGCACAGGGTTCCTTCCTAAGTAAATAGAGAAAAAGGTGGCATTCTAAAAATTAGCAATTTCAAGTTAGGTTTTAAAACCACAAAACCAATTTTATAGTATTTTTAAAGTGCCACTGCACTCCAGCTTGGGCAACAGAGTGAGACTCTGTCTCAAAAAAAAAAAGAAAAAAAAAAAAGGGACAAGTGTCAGTTTTATGTTTATGGCCCAGTAATGGATGACCCACATTATTTAAGCTTTCTGGGCCTCAGTTACCACATTTGTAAGAAGGAGAAAATGACTTGTACCTATTATAATTAATGAGAGTATGAGAGTACCCAGTGCTTAACATATGTAAACCTGTGACCTAAAATAGAGCACAAAATAAAAGTCTAATTAATCACACTTCTGTCTCCTCCTTTTCTTTTGATCTGAATGCTGGAGAGAGTGCTCCAGCAAGCAGGGGCATCTACCTTATCTGCCCTAGTGTTTCCATCTCTGCATTCTGAGGGGATGCAGACCTCTCTATTGTCCCTTTCATTGAAGTGTAGTATGGCACTCAGTCGTCAAACTGCCTGCCTGAATTAAGGAGAAAACAAGGAAGACGATGCAGGAGATTTATTCCCTTCAGCAAAAGGAACTGTTAAGGTTTTAGCTCCCTCTTACTTTTTAGAGCTTGTGTTCCAAGAAACTGAAAATGCTTTATCTTTGCTGCAGCTATTAATTGCATCCCTACGAATTATATAGGGCCAATCAATGATGACACTGCTTTTCTTTACTTTGCAGTTGGGAGATTAGGGGAAATGACAGGAAAAAAGATCATTGCCAAACCTTCTGGCTGTGTCTACTTGCACAGGGGTTCTTCCTGAATTAAGTAAATAGAGAAAAAGGTGGCATTCTAAAAATAAACCACTTCGAATTAGGTTTTAAAACCACAAAATCAATTTCACAGTATTTTTAAAGTTTTTCTTTCATTTTCTGTGTGTGGGACTTGGTTTGATACGTAGACACATCGTTAGTTAGTAGTTGATTTAAGACTTGAGTAAGGTCTAGTTTTTTTTATGTTTTAGTAAGTGGTATATTTTATCTTTTCTGAAAGGGGAAAAGACAATGAAATTGGGCTGGAAAGCATTTAATACACTGGTACTGGTGTCTCAATCAAAGAAAATAGTAAAGTTCTGGAGGCTGGAAGTCCAAAATCTAGGTGTTTGCAGAGCTTGTTCCCTCCTGGAGGCTCTGGGGCAGAGTCTGTTGTGTGCCTCTCTCCTGTTAATGGCTTTTGGTGGCTGCTGGCAACCCTTGGCATTCTTTGGCTTGGGGCTACACGACTCCTGTCTCTGCCTCTGCCTTCTCATGGCCTTCCCTCTGGATCTCTGTGTCTCCAGTTGTCCTCTCCTTTCTCTTATAAGAGCCCTAGTCACTGGATTTAGGGCGGGCCAGGGTTGAAGCTGTAACTAACTTGCCAAGAAAGGTCAGAGATTGGCAGAGGTGGAGTCTGAACCCAGAATAGTTTGTCTCCAAAGCCCGTACTTGTTCTTATGAGAACATAATCACTGCCTATATACACATATGGCATACATGGGTAGCGTATTAGTCCATTCTCACATTGCCATAAAGAACTACCTGAGACTGGGTAATTTACGAGGAAAGAAGTTTCATTGACTCACAGTTCCATAGGTTGTACAGGAAACATTGTTGGGAGGCCTCACCTCAGGAAACTTACAATCATGGCAGAAGGCTAATGAGATGCAAGCACATCTTACCATGGTGGAGCAGGAGAGAGAGAGAAAGAGAGTGAAAGCGAGAGAGAGAGAGAGAGAGAGAGAGAGATAGGAAGCGAGAGAGAAAGAGACAGGGGGGAGAGAGAGAGAGAGAGAGAGCGAGAGAGCTCAAAGGGGAAATGCCACATACTTTTGAACAATTGGATCTCATGAGAACTCACTATTATGAGAATAGCAAGGGGGAAATCCGCCCCCATGATCCAATCACCTCCCACCAGCTTCCTCCCTCAACAGTGGGGATTATGATTCAACATGAGATTTGAGTGGGGACACAGGGTCAGGTAGCCTGACCATCCTTGAGAATACAGTCTTTAACAGGATGTTGACCATTTTTATTTTTCTGCCTTTATAAAAAATTTACACTGTGTTGGAAACCAATTGAACTGTGACTTACATGTCATAATTAATATAGTTAAATTCCTATTCTTTTGACAGCTCCATCACATATGGATATCTCTAGGAACCCCCTTTGAATTTGAAGATAGGACACATCAGAAACCACTTGAAAAGCATAGTTCAAAAAAGTAGAGTTAAAAACAAACAAACACTTTTACAACAAACCTAGATTGTATTGCATTTTTTTTCTTTAATTTAGAGATGGGGAAGTAGAACACCTAACATCCAGTTTGTATTAACTTGTCTCATGTTTTGGGTTGTTTGGATACAGGTCAACACACCACCAGGAGACCTGCATCTTACCATGTGCCATTATTCTTTCCATAGGAGGAAGGTCATTTGCAAACTCTGTGGGCCTGCCAAGGTCAGATGTGTACATTGGACAAGTCACTTCACCACTTTAAGTATAACTTTCCTCATATGTTAGGTGAGGGGACTTGATTTAGGTGTTTTAGCTTTTCTCTTTTTCTACTGATAATGTGAGCTTTTAAACAGCCCCTTCCATCCAACACATACTTGAATATTTGTAGAAAATTGTATATTTTACA
The DNA here is from genome assembly GCF_009761245.1 of Sapajus apella. Classification (NCBI taxonomy): domain Eukaryota; kingdom Metazoa; phylum Chordata; class Mammalia; order Primates; family Cebidae; genus Sapajus; species Sapajus apella. The sequence goes on from NW_022436944.1 coordinate 1,319,949, forward strand.
GTCATGTTGTAAAGCCATTAATACATTTTTAGGAAATATGTTAACATATACAGAGATTTTATTCCTGTGTTATTCTTACTTAAGGTAAATTAAGGGATAGATGGGAATTGCCAAGATTGCAGAAGAACATGTATAGAGTGAGATACAGTTAGGTTCTCATGTATAAAATTTTAGAATAATTAGAAATAAAAGGATCACAGAAGTTAGTGTGAATCAAATCTATATTTTGGTAGGAAAACAAGTTGAATTCAACTAAAAAGCCAATTATTGATTTAGTTCAATAATAATACATTAAAGAATAATAGCTCCACTTAATTCCCTTACAGTAATCTCTCTTCCACCTAGGGCTTCCTTTACGTGAAGCTTTACTTTTGAATATAACTTTCTCTATGGGAAGAATTTTGGTCTTCATATATAAATTTCAAGTCATTCCTATTGAGGGCCATTAGAAAAAGAAAAAAAAAAAGAGATTGGGAAGAAAAGCAGGAAGTTGAGTGCTTTTAAAGCAGGGGAGGAGGTTTGGGAGGAAACCCAAGGAGATGGTCAGAGCAAGTGGTGGCAGAGATTCATGTCGGGGAAGAGGAAGGGATGTGCCTCAGGCTGTGTCCCTGGCACAGACTTGGGAGAAGAGTATTGACTCTCAGCCAGAGTGGCACTCATGTCAGATGCAGGACTGGACCGAGACAAAAATGTCTTCTTCTTATGATCTTGGAAGAAAGCTAAGTGAATTTTGAAATATCTGGTTGAAACTGTAGAGAAGAAAGAGCCTAAGGAAGCTCTAACAAGGGAGAAAACCATTATTATTCATTTAATTATTACAAACTTAACGGTAGAAGGACTTCACTGATGTTATTATCTTGGTTTTGTCTACTGTCTTTATTTTATTTTCTGTTTAACGCTTGATAAGGGCTTGCATATATCCTTTCCAAGAGTTCTCTCTTACCTTTTGTCATTCTAACCTTATTCTCCCTTTAGGAGCTAAGGATTCTACCCTTGGGGTGTTTAAATTGAGGAAAGACCACTACAGTTTTGTTGTTTGTTAGGTTTCTAAACTTCAGCTGAGTGTGTCTATGTAGATAGAGCCCTAATCTAAGCCGTAGCAGAGTGCCTATTATGTAATAGGTGTTCAATAAAGTATTGACTTGTCATGGGCTACTGAAAACAAAACAAAACAAAACAAAACAGAAAACAAAAACCAACCCCCAAACAAAAAAAAATTTAGTAGTTAGTATAAATAATACATTCTTTTATGAACAATGCTATGTTACATCTTAGCTTAACCTGGGAACATGTATACCATTTTCTTTTTTTTAATTTTTAAATTTTAAAAAATTTATTTTAAGTTCTGGGATACATGTGCAGAATGTGCAGGTTTGTCACATAGGTATACATGTGCCATGGTTGTTTGCTGCACCTATCAACCTGTCATCTAGGTTTTAAGCCCCTCATGCATTAGGTATTTGTCCTAATGCTCTCCCTCCCCTTGTCTTCCACCCCCTGACAGGCCCCAGTGTGTGACGTTCCCCTCCCTGTGTCCATGCATTCTCATTGTTCAACTCCCACCTATGAGTGAGAACATGCAGTGTTTGGTTTTCTGTTCCTGTGTTAGTCTGCTGAGGATAATGGCTTCCAGCTTCATTCATGTCCCTGCAAAGGACATGATCTCATTCTTTTTTATGGCTGTATAGTATTCCATGGTATATATGCACCACATTTTCTTTATCCAGTCTGTCATTGATGGGAATTTGGGTTGGTTCCATGTCTTTGCTATTGTAAACAGCACTGCAATAAACATGCATGTGCATGTGTAGAATGGCAATTTATTAAAAAGTAAAGAAACAATAGATGCTGGTGAGGCTGTGGAGAAATAGGAACAGTTTTACACCATTGGTGAGAATGTAAATTAGTTCAACCATTGTGGAAAACACGATTCCTCAAGAATCTGGAACCAGAAATACCATTTGACCCAGCAATCCCATTACTGGGTATATACCCAAAGGAGTATAACATTTTCTATAAATGAAAGTCTGACTCTTTGATCAGTTACTTATCACTTTGATGATGATGATGATGGCAGCTAACATTTATTGGGTGTGTATGTTCCAGGCACTGCTTTTTTCACATTAAATTGTTATCACATTTAGTCTTGTAAACAATTCTAGCTGGGTTAACCAGTTAGTAACCAGTTAAGTTACTCAAAATAGTCAAACTATGTACAATCAAAGAAGAGCTTCTGAGGTCGGGAGCTTGAGACCAGCCTGGGCAACATGGTGAAACCCCGTCCCTACTGAAAATACAAAAAATTATCTGGGTGTGGTAGTGCATACCTGTAATCCCAGCTACTTGGGAGGCTGAGGCAGAAGAATCACTTGAACCCAGGAGGCAGAGGTTGCAGTGAGCCGAGATTGTGCCACTGCACTCCAGCCTGGGTGACAGAGTGAGACTCCATCTCAATAAATAAATAATAGCTTATTGAAAACTGGTTTTTTTTCCCCTCAAGTATGCAGATACTTAAAGTTTAAAAGAAATATCTCTGTAGGAAGAAAATGTACAGATATTGGTTAATGGATGGATTGTAAAATGTAATTATCTTATATAACAAAGATTATAAGCCAGAATAATTTAAGAAAGTTGTCTGTATTTCCTCCATTTGTTAAAATATAAAATGAACACCCTTTTTCATGAGAGAATTGTGCTTTGATTTTATTATTTGTCTGGGATTATTTTTAAATTGAAATTTAGTCAAATAATGTTTTTCCCTCCAGAGATAGGGTCTTGCTCTGTCACCCAGAGTGGAGTGGAGTGGAGTGGTGTGATCATAGCTCACTGTAACCTTAAACACGTCGGCGTCAGCCTTCCAAGTAGCTAGGACTACAGGCACACTGTGCCATGCCTAATTTTAAAATTTTTTATAGAGACAGGATCTTCTTATGTTACCCAGGCCTAGTCTAGAACTCCTGGCTTCAAGTAGTCCTCTGCCTCAGCCTCCCAAAGTACTGGAACTACAGACATGAGACACTGTGCCCAGCCTCAAATAATTTTTTTTATATGAAACCAGTTTATTCTTACATCGAATAATATTTATTTGCTTGCATTTGTAAGTCAGGTGGATAAGGCATGGAATAATGACCCATTCAATTGCCAGAGCCAAGAATTGAACCCCGTGATTTGGTTTCTTGATATTTTCTCTGTCTACTTGATTTCCTCTTTTTCCCTTTTCTCTAAATATTAAAAAATAATGCACATTTTAGTATTCATAAGTAGTTTTCTCAAGTTGAACTGTGGTTGAGAATGATCCCAATTTCAAATATCCCATGTTGACTTTGGAAAATAGAGAAACATCTAAGTGTGGCACTTCACAGGTTCACATTATCACAGATTCCAAGCTGCCTCAATTGTCAGTGGACCATTATGGCTTGTGTATGGTTTATTTGGTTTGGAGTTGCTTCAACTTTCCAAAGACATAGTAGATTTGTAAAAACAGATCATTAATGATAACCCCAGAATGCTTATGTCTGAAATATTGGGTGGACACAGCAGTTAGGATATTTTTTTTTCCTGCTGGTTGTCTGTTCTTTAAAGGCATGGCTGTTTAGTTGCCACCGGATTGAATGCTTCTGAAGATTAGCCCCTCATTGTTTGAATGTTTTCATAACACTGTTGCCATAAAGCATCTTCATACTTCACAGTTGAGATCTTGACTTCCAGAATAAAAAAGAAGTCAGGGGCTAATCATAACAATTAGCTAATGTGTCAACAATTAGCTCTTTCAATCAACCTGCTCTAAAAGGAGATTCTTCTTATCCATTTGCAGACAAAAATGCAATGATGTAGTTAAGAAAAGCACTGAAATTGGCTCCTAGAGTCCCCTGCTGTAGCCAACTAAATCCCCAGGGCATTGTTTACAGTGATTATTCTGCCATTATGATGTTATTGCATAGGCGGAGGAGGGAGTCTATGCTCAAAATAAGTCTGTTCTTTTTTTTTTTTTCTAGAAGACAAAACAAAGCATTAAAAGAAAACAATCCCTTTTTGGCTGCTTTTGGAAAAGTAGAACAAAAATTGCTGTGAAAGATCAGCCAGTTATAGTACTTTAGTGTTTAACTGGTAAATATTTTTAAAAAGAGTATATTTAATATTTTACCACTTGGAAAATTTTCAATGCGTTTTAGGTCCAGCACAGCTCAATCAATGTTAGATTTCAGAGGTCTCTGGTGGGGATTTCTTTACAATGGATACATTATATTCTGTGGCCATCTATACCACTGCTTAGTCGAAATATGTTTTAACATCTTTTATATAATCCTTCTAGTAATACAAGAACATTTATACTGCACCTTTTATAAAGAACCACACAGTACTTTACACAGACCCATATATCGATGTAAATACCATGGGTTTGTCTTTAAAGCAGCCTTAAAACAACTTGTAAATCCCCAGTAGCATCTCGGAATTCTGAGGGCAGGAAAAGTTTTAACTAAAACTGGGATCACCTTTCAGGCAGTTCTGTGAGTCCTTGCAGGCTACTGTCAGAGCACAGAGGATGCTGGGCTGATGAGAGGTGTGCTGGCCAGGCCAGCGCAGCAGAGCCAGTGCCAAAGGCTTGCTTAGTAAGGTACAACTGCTTGAAAAAGGGCATCCGGAATGGCAGCCAGGGCTGTTGCCTTAGAACAGGGAGGGCGAAAGAGGAAATGAGCCATCCTGGGCCACCAACCCTTGGCAGGGAAGCTTGGTGTCCTGCATCCATGCTGGAGGTGACAAGGGCACGCATTCGAGCGAGGCGCAGAGTTGGAGACTAATGCCGGCATCGGGCTTCTGCAACAAGCAAGGCCAGTGAATCAGCTTTGGTTAGGGCTTTCGAGAGGATCTGCAGAACTGGAGGTGGGCTTTCGATCTGGGGAAGGGTTACAACAATGGTTGTTTCTCGCTACCATTTCAGGAAGTTTGTTGCTGTCAAGATGTCATGCATATTTGATAGAAAAGATGTGAAACAGAACTATTTTTTGTTTAATTTCCACAAGAACAGTTCTCAACTAACCTCCTTTTTTGTGTTTCATGATCAAGTTCTAAAGCCTTGTTCCTTGTAGTATAGTCCAAGGGCCCACACATCAATATCCCCAGGGAGTTTGTTAGAAATGCACATTCTCAGGTCTCACGCCGAATCAGAGTTTGCGTTTTAATAAGACTCCCCGTCGAGCGCGGTGGCTCACGCCTGTAATCTCAACACTTTCAGAGGCTGAGACAGGCAGATCACGAGGTCAGGAGACTGAGACCATCCCGGCCAACATGGTGAAACCCCGTCTCCATAAAAATACAAAAATTAGCTGGGCATGGTGGCGCATGCCTTTAATCCCAGCTACTGGGGAGGCTGAGGCAGCAGAATCGTTTGAACCAGGGAGTTGGAGGTTGCAGTGAGTCGAGATTTCACCACAGCACAACAGCCTGGAGACAGAGCCAGACTCTATCTCAAACAAACAAACAAACAAACAAAAATAAGCAACAACAACCAAAAAAAAAAAAAAAAAAAAGTCAACCACCCAGCCAACCAACCAAACAAATGAAAACGACTCCCAGCTAATTCTAATGCACATGACAGTTTGTGGACTGCTGCTCTCAGAGATGAAATAGGCTTGGATTGGTTCATTTATTTTCCAGTTCATATGATCAGTAACATTTACTGAGGATGTGCACTGAAAGAAGATGCTACACTGCTCTTGACGGGCTCCCAGTTTAGTGATGGAGACAGATGTGTGGAAGAGATGTGTTGAACGTGGCTTGACATGCCAAGAAGGGAGTATGCCTAACTCTGCCTGCGGAACTCTCGCAAGGCTTCATGGAGGTTAAATTTGAGTGTTGGGTCTTTATGGGGGGTGCAAATATGTTTGAGAGAAATAAAATGTCTTGCAGCCCATGGAGGTATTACACGAAAGCCTGAAAGATCATGAGATATGCAGAAAACGATGAGATTTCAAGTGACTGGAGGCCAGATATAGGGGTATATTGCAGCACCTGGGAATGGGCTTAATAAAAATGTAGCAATGTTTTCTGTTCCATCTCTAGTGCCTAAAATAGTGTCTGGTACATAGTAGGTGATCAGTGAATACTTGTGAAAAGAATGAATGAAAAAAAATAAAAGGAGAGGTAGTTAGGATCCATTATGAAGCTAATGAATGTGGGCTTTATTTTAAAGGCACTAGAAGCTTTTAGGCATGGCCGCATTGAACATGGTGGCAGCAAAGCAAATGATCAAAGTTGGGGGAGATTTGAGGCAGGAATCCAGGGAAGAGGCTGCAACCCCCATGCAGGGGAGATAAGATGCTTGTCTGAACAAAAGTAGTGGCATTTGGCTGGAAAGCATGTCATGTTACAAGATGTTTAGAAGGTAGAATGCCAGAATTCCGGGTTGGGTGTGGGAGTGAGAGAAAGGGAGAGAAAAATCTCGGGGTGTTTATTTTCTAGTTCAGGTGAATGGTGAGAGGTAACAGCAGAAGCTGAAGAAAGACATTTAATCTGGTTGGGAAGGCACCTTTTAGGTGCCTATGGAATGTCTGGGAGATATCCAAGAGGCAGTTGGAAAATGAGGCCTGAAGATTCAGATGTGGGAGTCCTTGGCACAGGAAGAGAGAGAGTACATGAGAAGAGTAATGTGAGAAGGATGGAAACCTCGTATGCAGACACCTATGGAACAAACAGGAGGATTCAGCCACGAAGCAAAAAGAACTCCACCAGAGGAAAAGAGCAAGGCAGTTTTAGAGTCTTTCTTTTTACACTCTTGTAGCTCTTCATTTTTCTTAGTAGCACTTATGTAGCTATAGTTGCATATTTGTGATTGCTGATTTAACTGTAGAGGGTAGGGGGTTTTGTTATACAGGATCTTGAAGGCCCTGTTAAGTACATGGACCTTTATCCTGAGAGGGCTGAGGAGTCACTGATTGATAGGTTTCATATAGAAAGTGGTATGGTCTGATACATATTTTTAAAATATTACTTTGGCTGCTGTGCAGAGCGTGGATCTTGAGGGGATCGGCTGGGAACTGTTACGATACCCAAAGAGAATAGTCTTTGCATTGAGGATAGTGGAAATGGAGAGAAGTGGATGAGTTCTCAACATATTTAGGGTACACAGTTCCTGATGAATATTTGACTGTGGAAATGAGTGGATGGTGGTAACATTTACGGACATGGACAGACACTGGAAAACGGCAGCATGGAGGGACATGTCAAGTTTGATGTCTAGGAGATGTCTTAGAGGCAGTTGTCTTGGACCTCAGAATAGACTCTGAAACATAAGGCAGAGGTAGGGTATTTGTGGGGCTTGGTGGAGGTTCAAAAGAAATTTTAGAAGCTGAGATCCTATGGGGAAGGCCTAAAGGAATCTGGGCTTTTTAGTATTAAGAAAATCTTTTGAGGATACACAGGCAAATGAATCACAGGCCTCTGAGAGGAAACTAACACAATCAGAATTTGGGTTGATTTGAGTGAAGATTACTCAACAAATCCACCATGGAAGCCTTGGATCAAGTGAGATTGTTAAAACTGTCTACTAATATATTTAAAGAACAATGAGCTATTCTATATTTCTTTCCTGGATAGTTTAGTTTCATGTGTGTATAGAAGAACGCATGAAGTGGTTGTTTCAGGTGCCCTCCATCTCTATTGTTTTTGAGTCTATAAAATATTTCTTTCAGTGAAAATGCAAATTCTGAAATAAATGTCTAATTTACTGGACTTGAGTCTTCTCTGTGTTATAAGTACATTTATAGGGCTTTCAAAGGAGTAGTGAAGCTACTTTTCCCTGATTACGAAATGTAAAAATTCTATTCTTCTCTTGCTTTGGCCAAAATCTGAATGGGACTCTTTTGGTGGGTGTCAACAGAATACAGTTTCAAGAATCATTGATTCATGTCTCTGGACCCACCAGTAGTTACTTACTCCTGTCTTTAGATGCGGAACTTCTTTAACATTACATATAATCCTAGCTTCAACAACTACTCTGGGAGGAAGAAATCCATTGCTTTGTAGCTGAGTAAGCATAGGCTCTGAAAGGGATCATGATTTGCTAAATGTTACACAGCCAGTTAACAGTAGATTGTGATTTGAGTTCAGGTTGTGTTGTACTATAGGTTTTTTTTCAGAGTTCAAAACTATTAAATATTACAGCCTGTTTTGCAAACCATGGATAGGGAATTTGTAGTTACATTCTTTAGCTTAGTCATCAAATCAGAAATGAATCTATGTCTCTCTAACCTGCCACTTATGAACAATAAAAGCTGGTGTGATATTTTAAGGGATTATCCAATGAATTAATTGTTGTCATAGTGTGGAGTGAATTTTGGGTTGTCACAAAAAATGTATACCTTGATCCCAATCAGAAGAATGTAGGTGAATAGGCAAAAATTGAACACACCAGTTAGAATAAATGAGAAAGAAATTTGGCAGTAATAGATTTTATCTGAAGTTTTATTTTGCTGAAGGCAAGTTACAGCTGTGTGATGGGAACAAAGGAATTACTGAATCTCAATAGAGAGTTACCTAGAATGATGATTTCCAACACTGGCTTCACATTAGAATCAGCTGGGGTGCTTTCAACCAGCACTGATGCCTAGACTCCATCTCAGACCAATTATGTCAGAACATCTAAGGATGGGGCCCCAGGTATCATTATTTTTTAAAAAAGTCTCTTCAGATAATGCAAATGTGAAGCCAGAGTCTCTGACAGGTTATGGAGTTTGGGGCAATTGTTTTAGAATTATAAAACTAATAGAAATAGGCTTATAGGTTGTGAACAACCATGTCCTTAAATCCCAGTATTATCAGTTCTGTCAGCCAAGCCTGGCCACCTCTGTACTCATTTTTATTTTTTAATTTTGTTTTTAAAGTAAAAGAAAAAGGCATTTGTGATAGGATTTGAATTCCTTGGGTAAGCTTTCTTTTTAATGTTCTGCTATATGTACTATATCAGTATAACTAAGTTACTCACTTTTTGTTTTCCAGTACTGTGTATATTCAACCAGGGCTAAGGGGATGAAGGTTAAAGTTGTCCAGAATAGACTAACTTTAGCCTGTCAATTATAACGTTGGCAATTTTTGAGGGGGAACCTCTCTTAACAAAAAGTTTGTCAATAAAAACTACTTATGAGATTAGGAAGTTTCAGGTTGAATATACCTTTATGTCCCTGATTTCATTTATCTAGGCCGGGGTATAATCAGAGAATGTGTGCATTGAGGTTCAGGGTAACAAGGTAAAGTCATTTGCTTTTGACCCATTCTGAAATAGCCATCCAATAAATGGTAAAATACAAAGAGGGACTGACTAGTAAGACATTTCTAACACTAATGGCTATGCTAGAGATACAAGCAGGGTTCTGCAGCATTCCACAGAATGAAACTATAACTGCAGGTACATTTGTGGGATGATTAATGGAATCATACAGTCATTCCAGAGGCTCTCCCATGGAAAAATAATTCTTTTTGGGTAAAGTTTTAACAATTCTTTCATATTTTAGTATTGAACTATCCAGAAATATTTGTGTGGAATGTCTTGCCCGTAGGAATTATAAGGGGCTAAATGACAGAAGATCCAGTGGAGAGGGTATAGGCATGGGAGTTACAAAGCTCTAGATTAGAGTCTTCATTTTGCCCCTCGGTAGTTGTGGGGCCTTGGGTGCTAGCAACAACCTCTCAGAGCCTTAGTTTCCCAATCTATAAAATAGGAATAAGAACAACAAAAATAATAGTAGCTTACTTTTAGGATTGTGAGATTGAAAAATAATGTTAGAAAAATCAATTACAGGCATATAGTTCTTGCATAACGTAGTCACTCAAACGTGTGGCTGCTACTATTATTTATTTAGTCGCCATCCTCTAGATTATTTTTAGTTTTGTAAGTGTTAAAATTAAAAAGAGCTGAGGTCTTGAAGCATGAGGATGAGCAAGGAGACCCTATCAGTTGCAAGTGGCCAATTAGATATCATAGAACTTGAGTGTGAATTTTCCCCTTTGGAAGTTGTCTTGCTACTTTTTTTTTTCTGGGACTGGGGAGAGGTCTATGACCTAGCTAGGTATCAGACATAGTAGCTTTCTTCCAGGTTATAGGGTTCAGTCTCGGGGTCTGCTTGTTACTATTCATGGTCTGCTGAATTAAAGTCCAGAAAGAAGGAATAAGTTGACTATCCCTCAGGTTATTTGTGGGAAGCTGCCAATGCTGATCTTAAAGGAATGCCAAAAAAAGAGAGAGACATTTAACAAACAAACAGCTTCAAACCCAGTAACTTTTATACCATATGTGATCCTAATCCTAAAATACACACTATTTTGTGGGTCTTTATCAAAGGCAAGACTAGTTCTAGCAGCTCCTGATCTGGGTTTCACTAAAGAGGGCTGGGGTTTGTTCAACCATGGGAAATTGCCGTCTGGTTTTTCTCAAGAAATTCCAGAAAGTGGACAGGACAAGGCAAGGGACAGAACAAGTTTCAATGGTGGCTGAACCAGGTCTCCTGTTACAGTACCAGAAGGTGGGTGTTTCTAAACACATGTGCTGTTATTAAATGAAACAGCAGTGCATAGCACAACCTGAACAGAGCGAGCACAAAATTAGTTGTTGTTCTTAACATGATATTGGGCCTTTACCATGTACTAGAAAGTAGTCTCTATATTTGACATATATTATCTCTTTTAATTTTTACAACAACCCTATTAGACACTATTATCATGGGACCCAGAGAGGTTAAGTAACCCAAAAGTCACATAGTTACAGCTGTTGGAAGTCTGTTTATTCTCCATTCATTTGCTCAATCAATATTTATTGAGCGCCTACCACATATCAGACTCTGTTAGGAGCTGGGGATAGAGCAGTAACCAAAGCAGACACAGTTCCTCCTCTGATGAGATTATAATCCAGATGGGATAGGCTATAAATAAAGAAAGAAGTTAACATATATCAGGTGGTGATTAATGCTGCTGAGAAAAATGAAGTAGGAAAGAAAGAAGGGAATGCCATGGGGCTAGGGTACAGGGTGCTATTTTATACAGTGGTAAAGGAAGGCATTTGTGCTGAGTGCTTTGCTCTGGAATGACTTTAGGATGGGGAAGAGGCCAAGGTGGCACCTAGACATTTGAAAGTAAGGGCTGAGACTGCATATCTCTACCTACATTTTCTTTCTTGTTTGCCTTTCATGGAATTTTTCTATGTATCTAGAATTAAATATAGAACTAGGATGAAATATCCCCCAGTAATGATATGGGAGCAGCTATTAGAATGAATAGGACTCTTGGTACCAATGGGATGGAATGTCTGTTTCTGGTCAAGAGGATTGATTTTGATACTAGAATAGAATATTCACATTTATCTTCCCATTGCCTGGCTCCAGTGGGTGTCTAGGCTTTTGCATCAAGTGGGACTTGGTGTGGTGGGGACGTGGATGCATATTAGTTAAGGTACAGGCGCATAGTGGCTCAGATAGAGGGAGGCAGGCAGTTGAGGAAAAGTTGGCCCAGGATCCAGATCCCTTTATCTGTGGCTCCTCCAGCTCCTGGAGAGTTGTTTTTGTGTTCATCAGCACCAAGTCCCCATTCTTGCTTGAGTGAAAGAGAAAGAAAAGAATTGGGGACAATGACATTTCCCTTTCAGGACTAGATGGAGAGGCTGCCTATGCCACTTCCTCTCACAGCTGAAACTTGGTCACACTCCGAGGGAGCAAGTTCAGAGCACAGACTCTGTAATCAGACCATTGGGTTCACATCCCAGCTCATCCCAGCACTTGTACATGTTGTGTAGCTTTTTTGTTCCTCAGTTTCCTTATCTGTAAAATAGGGAGGGTGAGAACAGCACCTTGCTCATGGGCTGGGGATTGCATGTGTTAATTGATAGAGGACCTAAGACAGTGGTTGGCAAATAGTAAACACTATGTGTTTGCTCATTATGTAAATAATTGGCCACACCAGACTGCAGGAAAAACTGGAAATGCAGTTTCTAGATGTGTAGCTAAGTGTTCTGTCGAATAAAACTCAGCAGGGTTTTGTTAACAAAAGGAAGAACAGGGGAGGGGAGTAGATACAGGATAGTATGAGCGCATAATTTTCATCCAAAATGACACACTTAAGAGAGTGAAAGATGCCTTTACTACTAATTATACTGGGATACTAAGTGGAAACAGGAACCGTCCTGAGAAATCGGTATGTCTGGGTACTTTATCCGGGGGGGTTATTAGCTATCTCTATCAGAGCATACTTAGTTGACCAATTTCTCTAATTTTTTATTTAAAAATCTTAGTCTGAAAAGTTGACTTCTATTTTTAGGAATGAGTAGAAGGACAGATGGAGGGGATGTTAAGTATTTTTCCTATTTGAATTCTACCCCAAACTACGTGGCTTCTTGGAAAAGTATACAGATTAACAAAAGAAACCTTGGTTAAGAGAGGAACTACAGATCAATGTTTATAAGAAATTCACAGTGAATCTGCTGGGTGCAGGAGAGGAGGCAAAAAAAAAAAAAAAAAAAAAAACAACAACAACAGTGGAAGTATTCTAGGTATTTCTGGTAGAAAAATAGCTTTGATTGGTTTTTGATTTGCATTGGTAGGGAGACCTAAATGTTAGTCTTCAAAAATCAAACATTTCTCAGGTGTGAGCAAACTTTATTTCATCCCGACCTTTTATAATTTTCTTCAATATTGGTAAATGAAGTGGATTACTATCAGGCTTTAAAAACTCTACCTTTAGCCAAGTAATTCTGAAATAACTTCTTAGACTCTCAAGAAAATTAGCCTTGCTCTGGGACTTGGAGAGAGAGGAGCCTTCACTAAGTAATAAATAATCTATCCAGGTTGGAAAGAGAGGTGACCACCTACAGCGTGAATCACAGAATTCAAAAACCTCTGTAAGGAACTTAACCCAGCCTGCATTTTCATTTTACTTCTGAGAGAACTAATAAGTCGTGTCAGATAAGGAGAAACAAGTGGGAAATGAATATGAACTCCAGGCCCCTAACAACATAAGGAAATGTAACAACAACAAAAAAATCAGCACTGGTTGTTGATAAGAGGAAAAAATCATAGCCAACTGTGAAAATTCATCCTTTACCTTACACATCCCCCTCCAAATAGACCTATGCATTTCAGCAAATGGTAAATAATGCTTAAAATGGCAGAAGCTAGAGTTGAGAAAATAAGAACTAGGTGTTGGGAAGAAGGAAAATCAAAAAGAGCATACATTTTCCGTCAACAATCCCCACCATAAATCGTAGCAATGCCACCATCACGACCTGGAGCCCGCAGGGAAGAGACTGTTGTAAAAATGATAAATCAGAATCACTACACACCAGGTCTTGATAAAACAAAGAAAGTGGATTCCAGGGTCTGATATATATCTATAATCACAGAGAAACAAAGCTTGATCAGTGAAGGGCCAAATGTGAGGAAATGTGAAGTTCAAAATCTGGTGGCTGCTTAATATTCCAACCAAGCAGAACATTGGATAATACAGTGGAAATTGATGACTCAGTGGCATCGGCGGCAGCAAAATAGAGATATATTACAAATTTCTTCACAAGAATAAACCGATATATATGCCAGTGCCTGTTCATCACATTTTTATGTATTCTTCATCTCTAGAAACAAAAGAGGATATACTTACTGTCTATACCACCTTCATAAAATAGGGTTAACGTATTTTCTGGGGTTTTGTTGTTATTCCCTTCAAGAAGCAAAATCCATGATTCTCTTTGAGAAAAATGTGTGTGTGTAAAAATGAGGTATTACTGGTGCATCTCTTACATGATTGTCCTAATTGCACTCCTGAAGGACTCTCAGATTCAGTAAATTTGTGTGTGCATGTGGGGTGGGCCGGGTGGGGAAGCGACTGAGGAGCCAGCAATGTAAAAATCACACTGAGGGCTACTTGGTGTTTGATTAAGCAACTTCAATTAGATTCATGCTGGATTTCACAGAAGCACAGGTCTAGCTGCTCCCAGGGATTTTCAGAGGCTATTTATAAGGCAGCATGGTTCCAAGAAGTGGAGATGGGAGCTCCTTCAGTTGGAAATTCTAAACGTCTTATTTATAAAGAGTCTTAGAGAAAGTGCTTACCTAGCATGGACTCCTCTGACTCTGATGAGTCCATGGAGGAGTCAGGATTATGGGTCTTTGGTCTTCGGTTTTCCTAGCTGGTTTTGCTTGTTAGCAATTCACACCCAGTAGCTTAGCATCACCATTTATGGGTGGAGATTTCTAGCCGGTGTTTTCTATTTCAATGTCTGTATGATGACTTTGTCTGGCTTGAGAGTGGTGGTTCTCAAGGTGTGATCCCTTGGACCAGCAGCATCAGCATCAGCATCAGCCTTACCCAAGGGAACTTGTTAGAAGTGCAGATTCTCAGGTTCCACTCCGGATGCACTGAATGAAACTCTGAGCATGAGACAGCTCAGCAAACTATTTTAACAAGCTTTCATACATGTTAAAGTTTGATAACTCTGGTCTAGGGAAGATGGATAACAATTGCTAAGGCCCTCTATATGATTTCCAAGCAAGGCTTGTGATGTTTATTGTTGTACAATCACACTTGAGCTTAGAAGTGATCAAACCACTTTAAGGATTAAAAAGTCGGACTCAAAACTTTAGGAACTTGCCCAAGATGACACATCCAACCAAGTGGCAAAGTCAGGATTGTGAACCCAGATCCTTTTGATCTAAAACTTGTTCTTTCTACTGTACTATGATGACCAGCTGTGGCTCCAAATCTGCTCCCAATTGATACAAAAAAGAATCCAGTTGGTGCTGTAATGTCTTTAGAATTAATCCCTTCTTCAGAATTAGATTAATACAGCGATTTTTCAGGCTTTACTGATATACAGGCTTTATTTTCACGTGATTCAAGACTTATAACTATTTATGTGGAAGGATTGGGCCCTTGAGTATTCATGAACTCTCCTGATGAAGGTCAATTTTAGCAGAAAATGAGAGGTAGTAGAATATTGGTGGGCACTTGTACCAGGAGTTAGGAGGCCTGGGTTCAGGTCTTTGTAGTTTGATGGCTGTGTGACTAAGTCATTTAATTCCTCCGAGGTTCAATATTTCCCATGTTTAAAATGTCTTGCCTCTCTGACGAGGTTATGGAGAGGGTCATAGGAGAGAACGTGGAGAAAAACATCTCGAAACTGCAGAGGACCCTTTAAATTTAGTCTCGTTGCTGTTAATATAATGAGGAGACAAGGACTCAGATAATGTTATTCACCATTCTCAGTATTAGGGCTTTGGTTTGTTTATGCTAGAGAGAATAGGAGCCTCATGAAACAGTCATGTAAGTGCATCTTTGGCAGATAAATTAATTGTATTCAGGCACAGTGACAACCCTTATAAGTAATGATGGCTGTGAGATAAGTTCGGGATTATGTGTGATCAGGAGATACAGAGCTGGTGAAGAGCTGTCAGGTTTGTGGGTGGTGATGGTGGGATGGTGTGTCAGACCAGAGAGCACTGAACTCTAGAAAAAGGCTGCTGATCAGGGATGGGACCCGCACTAGAAAATGGGCAAAGGACCCACACTAGAAAAAGGGTCTGTGTGTCTGAAGTGCTGATAGCTAGGTGACATTTAGGTGTGGTAACCTGCAGGAGAGGCCCAGTCATGGAGAAATTCTACATCTTTGTGATGCAGGCAAAATATGACTCCCTCCATTTGAATCATCTTTATTTATTTATTTTTTTTGCTGATTATCTGCATGTTCAATAAATGGTAGGTAATATTTTTACTATTAAAATATTACTATGAGTAAAGTACTGAAATAGGCATTACATGCACATCATACCATTTAATCTTTAGACTGACCCTGGCATTTTGGAGTTATTATTCTCATAACAGAGGAAGAATTGAGGCCCAAGATGGTTAATAAATTGCCAAGACTATAGTTAGTAAGTGGCAGAGCTGGGATTGAAACTTTGGGCGGTCTATGGTGACACTTAAGTGCTCAGATTCTAAGTGCTCAGACACCTAAGTGGTTGCAGCTATGGAGACTAGATCCAGGCCCTAATGCAGTTCTGAAGGTGGCTCTTGGTTTCTGAAGCTTCTCAGAGCCTCATTTTTAGGGCTTTATAGGTGGCTGGGAGACTCCATAATCCCTCTCGGACCTGGTTGACCAGCTCTGTCGGTTCACCTCTTACTCCTCAAATCTGTGCTCCGTTTATACGAAATTGCTTTGCATCCTTCAAACACATGATGTGTTGTCATGACCTGGGCCAGCTGATTTTTAAAATGTAACCTGAGATCTCCCTACTTGTTAAAGATGCACACTCCAGGTCCTTGAGTTAGACAAACAGGAAGAGAATCTGTGAGTAACGCCCAGGTATTTGCATTTTAAGAAGTACCGCCAAGTGATTCTTGTAAACATAAACTTTGGGAGCCTCTGGTCAGCCTTATGTGCCGTGCTCTCTTAGAAAGCCCTCCTTGCATTCCTAACTTTCTGTACCCTCTGCTTTTTCTACCACATGAATATCCTTAAGTGCTACCTTGGATGTCACCTCTTCTGTGAAATTTTCTTGGTTCTTCCCCAGCAGAGTTAGCAATCCTATATTTGTTCACACCAATTTGTTTCTGCCTCAGTTATAACTCTTATTATCTTGTACTGTACTTAAAATATGTATGTCCTGTTTTCTACTGTGAGTTCTTTGAGAGCACAGACTGTGTTCTATTTATTCTAATTCTTCTCTTCAGTGCCCAACACAGCGCCTGACAGGGGGCAGTATCCCCCAAATGGTTGCATGTGAGAAGATGAAGAGAAGGCAAAGTTCCCAGAGGAACGTGGGCGCTGGACCAGTACAAAGCAGGGATCTGTTTACTTGCTTTGTGGGGATGAGGCTGGGTCTTTCTCCATTCTAACAGGTGAAGTTAGCACTCACTAAAACAAGACAAAAAAAAAAGTCATCGAAAATCAGGCCCAGCTAGCACCCGGCTTAGGACTTTTCAAATTCCTCATTGCTTTGATTTGGAATTGTTCTTAGGCTTACAAGTGGATCTCATCCTTACTAACCAATTCTGAAATGCTGAGGAGTGGGGATGTCACACTGGCTGTTACTTCAGTTTCTTTATATTGGGCTTGTTGTGGTAAATGCTCCAGGATCTGGATATGGGAAGCCTTGGCAATTGTTAGAGAGTTGAACAGGAGAGTTGTTTCAAATGTGGAGATACCATCAAGCTATTTTTATGAATGCAGTTTGCTCTGGAAGAATAGGGGAAGGTACCTCAATCAAATTTTTGATAGAAGATCAGAAGTATTGTTGTCCTGTTGGTTTTCACGACTCAAAACCTTTCAAGAAATGTCTGGGTTTCTTGGGACTTGGTAGGAGTTCTGATGTGATAGTCCCCAGTGGACTGTGAGCTTATTAGATCTTGTGGCTTTGATTCTCTGGCAGCTCTTTCCTTTGACTGGGGCTAGGAGACCCAGCAGCTGAAGTGGTGTCTGGACTCAAGGAATGTCAACTGATTTTTTTAAAGGTCTTACTTTTAATTTTTATTCAATCACTTTATTTCTAGAACCTCCCTTTTTAAAAAAGTGTGTTTGCCACATTATAAATTCTACTACGGCAATTCAAATGGGAAAAAAAGTGAGGTTTAGATTTTTAAAAAGCACTTTTGTTTATTTAAGAGATGCTCTTAAAGATTATTTGTTGTTTTAGTCAAGTTCCAACAACAAATATTAGAGGTACCAGAGAAAGCCATAGAATTCCCCTTCCTGTATAATTTGTTTCTGCTCTTGTTTGCCTGCATATGTTTTAAGATTTTCCAGGGTGGTTGTTTCTATTTAAGGCACATCATTTGTGGAATTCTGAAACGCAAACCAGTTCTTTGAAAGTTTTGATAAAGCTAACTTTTTAATAATAGGAGAGTTTTGAATGCCTTCATAGCCACTTGGCCATCTGTAAATAAATGAAGTTCAATGAAGAAAGTAGCATAAGGAAGCTGTTTCAGTTACTATTTCCATTTTATTCATTCACATCATCAGATTTCAAGATGACAAATATGGAAAGAGTGTGAGAATACTTTTTGTTGAAAAAATATTATGTTTTGAAACTTGGATCTGAGTTCAAACGCTCAATTTAAAGGAGACTTATGATTCAAATATGAGTTATTTATTGTCTTTGTCAATTTCCAGAATTTAAATTTATGTTGGGATAAAGAAAATGCAAGCTACACTTGAACAACAATGGGGCACATTCTTCTCTTTGATTTACTCATTCTTCAAGTAGAGGCTCTTATGTTCTACGTTTGAGACTATGGGCACTATATTCCCGGGTAGACATGTATATTAGAGTCTCAGCTGATTATTGTATCCCGATGTCCTCTCTTGTATGTATGTTTGATCATTGGGTTACATTTATATCATCTGAAATGGAAGTGATTCTGATTTACAACTCAAAATGTGCCTGACTAAGCCAAATGGTGAACATTTCATTATTTCTGTTTTATGGGTCATGTCTGAAGGGGTTTGGCTCAGAAAATAGACCACTGCTTGAAAGGAGGAAGTCTGTTCCCATGAGGCAGTAGGTATGGAGTCAGCAAGTCATGGCACGATCACGCCCAGAGTCTCAGGCAAACCATTTGTTGCAGTTACCAAAGTCAACCTATCCCACTGGCATGCACATGCCTAAGTATGCACATCGAATTTCCATAGACAGACAGACGACACAATTAGCAAAGTCCTACCAAAGAAGAGAGAGAGCCCAAGCCACAGTGGTGGAGTGAAGCTGTAACCCAGGCTGCTGTGTTTTTCCCTTGCCTTCTCCCTCCCACATGTTTTTTTCCAGTGCCAATAGCAATGCAGATTGCAAATAAAGAGAGAGACACAAGCAGGATGTGAGTGTGTGTGTCTGTGCGTGTGTCTTCTCCGACCGTAGGTAGCCTCTCAGAGCTTTATTCAATCTCTGGCACAATGCAGTCTCTGTAGAAAAGATATTAGGAACAAAAAACAAACTTGAAGATTTGGGAGCAGGCTGCCAGAATTATTAAGAAAAACATTCAGATGATGCCATTAAAAACATATGGGGATTCTATAAAGCCCTGAAAAGAAAATGTTTAATTATGCGCCGTATGTAAAAGCCATCACGTTTAGATTAATACTAAAGACTGAAACTGCGTGGGGCTTAAGTAGTCCATAGTGATGCATCAATCTCTTTGCTCCTTTAAAAATAATGTTTTTCTTCTGCTGATGACAAATACCTTTCAAACTGTTGAGATCATGCTGCTATAGTGATACATGGAGTTTAATGAAGTCCAAAGTCTCTAACAAAAGTTTCCAAATTAACTTTTCAAGGTTGTTGAGTTAGATTTCTTTCGTTTCTTTTTCTCCTGTACCATTCCTCCTTGCATCCTTCCCCTAACAGGAATTCCTCCTCCCCCTTCCTTCTCCAACATACAAAGGTTGCCTATGTGGCCAGCATAAGAGCCTGGTAGGTTGGTTAGAAATATCCAGTTTTGAGAAGGTTTTCCATTTTAAGAAACTGTAATGATCCATTGCTTCACTTTTAAGTGTTAATAGTTACAGTGACTTTGATTTCTATTCTCAATAGCTCACATAAGAAGCCTGAAGAAATATGAAACTCATCTCTTTTTAATAAATGCAGAACTGGTTTTCTTTCATCTGAATGTGATGTGTTTTAGGATCACTAACATTTCCTTTTTAGGTCTTTGCAAATGTGTAGAATCATTATTTTATATAGCTTTTTGTGTGTGAGGAATGGCACAACAAGAAAAAAAAAACTTTGTAATGAATAGGGCTTCCAAGCAAGCATACTGACATGCTCTGGGTAAATATAAGTCAAAATTGCAAAAAGTAGTCAGGGCTTAGTTACCTGAGTACTGCACTCACATACTCATACAAGTTTAAATATTGAAGAGTTGATTTGTGGCTTCTCAGAATTAAAAAAAAATAGGGTATAGATACAAAAAATAAAATAGGTCAAATTGTATAGAAATGAGAATAATAATAATATAACCTGGCTATGCATTTATTTGAAAATCTTTATTCATTTTAAGAATGTCAAAATGTGTTCTGCTGACACTATTTCACTTTAGGAAATTTTATGGACTTAAGCACTTGAAATTTTGATCCTCATTTATTGGACCAGGCTTCTTTAAGTAAACGTGGTTTATGAATCAGTGGACAGATTTGTTGCTCACACTTGAATGTGTCAAAACGTTTTCCTAAGTGTCAGTTGGTCTCATTGCAATAAAAATGTAAAACTCCTCCCACCTCCTTCATGTCTGCCATTTTGTATATTATATATGTGATTGAAAGTTACAAATGACCAAACCTGATCTTTTTAATACAAATGGCAAGCTCCAGGAACCTGACTGGCTTACTCAAATGCCTATCTGGAAACAGTCTCTCCCACTGCCCAACGTTGAGGTTTTTGGATTCAACATTGAACATACAGGGGTGATTTCAAATCCAATCTAATTCTCAGTGATAGAATCCTGAATCAACTATTGTTGCTGTGTTTTCCTCCAGTGTGTTTATTTTTGTTTTTATGTGAGAAAACTTTACTGCTATTGGTTAGCATCCAGCTAAGGCAAGGAAAAAACACAGGAGCCTGGGTTACAGCTTCACTCCACCACTGTGGCTTGGGCTCCCTCTCTTCTTTTTTTTCTTCTGGAGACGGAGTTTCGCTCTTGCGCCCAGGCTGGTGTTAAGTGGTGCAATCTCGGCTTACTGCAACCTTTGCTCCCCAACCCCTGGGTTCAAGCGATTCTCCTGCCTCAGCTTCTGGAGTAGCTGGGACTACAGGTGCACGCCACCTCTCCTGGCTAATTTTTGTATTTTTAGTGGAGATGGGGTTTTGCCGTATTGGCCAGGCTGGTCTCGAGCTCCTGACCTCAGGCGATCCGCACGCCTTGGCCTCCTAAAGTGCTAGGATTATAGGCTTGAGCCACCGTGCCTGGCTGCATCCAGCTACCTTTTACAAAGAGCCACTTGTTCCTGAGTATACACAGGATATGTTGGATTTATGTAATACAGTAAGATCAATTTAATTATGCTTTTCCTTAAGTGGAATGCTACCTGGAATTACTTCACTACCTGATACATAGTCTCTTTTTGGAAACAAAAAACAAAACCAAACAAAAACACGTCAACCCTGACTTAAGTTAGCGTTAAGGTATTTCATTACTCCAATTTCTCCTAATACACATTAAAGGCTATATACTCTCAGTATGAAAAAATAGCTGTCCTGAACTCCCCACAGTCCCAGTTATTTACAATGTTTCAAAGCTTTAGAATTACTACAAAAGATTTACTCATATAGCAGAGCATGTAAAATTTAAAATCAATAAAGTATATAAATTTTGCTTGTCTCCTTGAATTGATTCCTTACTCTAATAGCTCAATACTGTAATACTATGTACTTTTTTATTTCCAATGTCATTACCCAATAATAATCTCTGGACTTTCTTGCCACAGCTCTGGAGCACTTTGGAATTTCTGACAATATTCTTCACAGACAGTTTTCATAGGCAATTGTTACTCATTGCACAGCTTCTAAAAATGAATAAGCAGATGAGAAACATTAGTTTGTTTCTGTGATGTTAGAAACTCAGTTATTTCTTGATGTGGTAAATATAGCTTGGCATTTGATTTTGAGGAAGAGTACAGAAAGATTTGAATTTGGAATGTTTTACCAGTGATAGATTAATCCCATGATTTTTTTTTTAAACAAGAAGTATGCAGTTTAGTTTTCTATAATTTTCTAACCTAAGAGTTCTTCAGACTATAGCTTTGCTTGGAGATGGGAAATAAAACAGCTAATGTTGAGAAGGTTAACATTTTGATTCTGATACTCATTTTTAAGTTCTCTAACAGTATTCACAAGGATAAATTTGATCTCATTACAGAATTTACTAGTTTTTTTGCAGAGTGAAACAAAGCTCTCCTTAATGGATTTAGAAATAAAGATAGTCCAAATTAAAGCAGGAGAGGCCATGAACAATTATTCCACCACTTACCCTTAAATTCACTAGGATTGTTGTTTGCTTAAATCATGGTGGTATCTGGGTCCCAGTGCTAAAAGGATTGAGCTGACCTTGGTTTCTTGAAATGCAAAATGTCAAATCCAAACATGCCAGTGAAATCTAAACTTGCTTTCATTTCTTAATGGCCACTCTTAGCCTGTGAAGAACGTAGACTGACGATTGCTTACTTAGGCATGAAAACAGAAAAGAGTGTCCACGCTTGCGCCAGGTATTTCTGCTTGTTAAAGCAGTCCTTTCTAGCCAATCTCTTTGATCCTTCTTAAGTTTGTGTAGTGTAGTGATTGACAGTGTCCTCTGCAAAATGCCAGAGGATCTTGATTTGAATCCCAGTTCTTTTATTTTGCAACTCTTTAACACAGAGTCTATACTTGTAAAGTGAGGATTAAGGACTTTGGTCCTGCCTCACAGGAAAGTTGTAAAGTAAGCACAATGCAATCTGCAGGACATTGTACACATTAAAAAGTTTAGTTTCCACATTCCCATATTCTCTTCCACCTGGGCTAATATTTAGTTCCAAGTGAGAAATTCTTAATTGATAGGTTCAGGGATAAGATACCAGATAAAATTCAGAATGCCCAGTTATATTTGAATTTAAAATAAACAGCAGATATATATATATAGCATGTATGTGAATATATTTACTCATATACAGGTATGTATGTATGTGTATATACATATATACATACATTCATATGCACGTATACACACATACACATACATACATGTATATTAATATATATGTATGTGTAAATATGCCCCATGTAATATTTGGGATATCCTTGTATTGAAAAATTACTTGTTTATTGTAGAAGAAGTTTAACTGGATCCCTGTATTTTTATATGCTAATTTGGCAACGTTTATTTACATTGCATAGATAACAAACAGCCAAAGAAGTTTGAGAATGGATACACAGGGGCACCTCATGCTTCCACATCAGTGCCTAAGTACTTAACCCGACCTGGTAGTTGCGAGCATCTGTTCTTTCATTAAGCACATTTGCAGTACAGAGCCCAGTACCTGATTTGTAAAAGGACAAATTAAGCCTGTTTTCCTTTCTCTCCACAGAAAAGTTCTCTCTTAAGGGGAAAAAAAAAATTAAATGCAGTGGTGAGTTTTGATGGTATATTTCTTCTGGAATGCCATGGGCATGCACTGATCCTTCTTGAGGATCCTCTCTCCCCCTAATCAGCAGAACCAGGTTGTAAAATCTGGAGAAACTGCTTAAAAGGACTAGGGTTCTCTTTATAGGCCCCAGAAAGGAGGACAGAGGCACTTCCCAAGACCCTTTATTGTCCTTTGCCTCCAGCACCTAATTGTTTGTGTGGCCCCTGCTGGTGTTTTGCTGAGCCTGTCTGGAAGGGCAAATTGCTTTTCGATGCATTTCTACTTAATATATTCATTATCACATTTTGTTTGTCCATTTTCTATAAAAAGAAAAGATAAAAAAATCTCCACTAGGCTGACCTTAATTTTAACTTTTCAAAGTGATGACATTACAAAAATCATCTATAAAATGATGTCATCATAGTAGTCTCTTGACATCTGTTATGTTGGGGAAGTCTTGCAAACACAGCAAACCAGGATTCTCTATTTTTAAGTCTTCAGATGCTGGATCTGGCACTAAACACTGGTTCTTTACAAGTGTGCAAATGTATGGGGTAAATTGTATATATCAATTACTAAAAACATTCACTACTTCAGAGCACTACTTAGAAAAGCTGGCCAAGTGTTGGGTAGTTGTCACACGCATCAGAAGATCGATTACCTTACTTAACTATTCTTTTTGTTTTCTTTTGCTGTAATGATTTACACCTATCATCCATGTCTATTCCTTATACTGTTACCTTACGATTTTCTTTTCAATTTACATCCATATGATCACATACAATCTTTTCTAAATGCCCAGGACTAATATGCCTGAATTAGTGCTGATGCTGAGACCACCTGGTTGTGGTTGAGTAGGTCTAGAAAGACCTGGTTTTCTTTTCTGAGGTCACTTATCATACATTGACTCTTCAGAGTTTAAACCTACTGTGCTTTAAAGTTGTAGGTTTGCCCATTATGAACCATGGCAGAAGGATACTCGGTCTAATATTATATCAATAATGGGTCTGATATAGACTGAGGATTCATATTAACTCCACATACCTCCCAAAAGGCAACCTGGAGTCATGACTAATATGTGGAAATTGGTGTCTCCACCTGCAGCTGACCCTTTGGACTCTTAAGAAGAGAAACTAGGGCTTTTTAAGGTCAGAGATTGAAATCTTACTTTTTTTTGTTTAGTAAGTGTTTAGCAAATATTTCTGAAATAATTTGCCATAAGAAGCATGAACATGAGCTACATGATTGAGTAAGGATGTAATTGTAGCTTCCACATGCCCCTCAACATGGAAATGCTAGAACTTTTACTTACAGGCTTCCAAAACATGTATATAGTCATCCCTCTGTATCTGTGAAGGATTGATTTCAGGACCCTCATGGATACCAAAATCTGCAGATGCTCAAGTCTCTGATATAAAATGGCATAGGATTTGCATATAACTTACGCATATTCTCCCATATACTTTAAATTATCTCTAGATTACTTATACTACCAATATAATGTAAATAGTTCTTTTACTGTATTGTTTAGGGAATAACAACAAGAAAAAAATTCTGTACTTATTCAGTGCCGACACATTTTTCCCCCTCTAATATCTTTGACCTATGGTTGTTTGAATCCACAGATCTGGAACCCACAGATATGAATGGCCGACTGTATTAAGGTGCTACCTGGAGCAGTGTTTCTCAAACTTGAGTGTACATTAGAATCTTCTCACTAAAACAGATTTCTGGGTCTGACCAATGGAGTTTCTGATTCAGTAGGTTTGATAAAGAGCCTGAGAACATACATTTCTGACAAGCTCCCAAGTAATTCCAATGCTGCACTGGTCTAATCCACACATCCCAGAGCACTGACCTTCACACCTCTGGAGACCCTAGGGCATCTGGAGATGGATGAGAGCACTTTGGGTTAACCACATGAAATGGAACTTTAAAGTCTCTCTTCCAATGAAAGAGTACATGCTGTGGGCTGTCTGGCTTCTTTTCCTTGGGAATAGACACCAAAAAGTTAGAGGCAGCCTTTCCTCTAGGGTAAGAGATGATCATGTTCAAATCACAGTGAGCATTTATCAATCACTTCCTAAAGGACAGAAATATAAAAATAATCAAGATACGCACCCTGAGCTTGATGAGCTCAAAGTGCAGGGTCTCAAAAGCTATCAAGGAGCAGCAGAGTTTACAAGCTATGATCAAAGAGATAGTGCTGCTGTTTTTGATCCTCTGGCCCCAGAACTCTGGACCCAACCAGCCTAGGTCTTTGATGCTCCCCCAATCTGTTCTTCCACAGTGGTCTCTGGTACTTCTTTGTCATCCCCGTAGCTTCGCCTAACTTCTCAGAGTTGATCCCATTGCCTCTGGCATTCTTACTAGTAATACTAATGATCAATATTGTTCCTCCTGTTTATTGAACTTCATCTACATGACAGACCCTGTGTATATGCTTTAATTTTACAGCAACTCAAAAAATTGAGTGATTTTATCTTTGCTGAACATATTGGCAAACTGCGGCTCAGAGTGATTAAATGACTTGGTCACAGCCACACAACTGGGGTGAGTGCAGAGCTGGAATTTAAAGCTTGTTTTGCTACACATCTGAGCCATTAAGCCACACACTCTTAGCACTTTTCTACATAGCCAGTCTTTTTTTTTTTGAGATTAGAATTTTAAGTTTTTATAAAAATGGCTAGACAATTGGGTAACACAATTCATTAGATAGTTATCTGTTTTTTTTTTATTTAATAACATGGGAGACTAAGGATAAAGGAACCAAAATGAGAAATGAGTAATCTCAGCAAATAATGGCATTTAACTTTTGAAAGCATTACATACTTAGCAAAGTGTACCAGAGCTTTTGTATTAATGATCTGTCTTAATGATCTCAAAACCCTTCAAGGTAAGACCCATATTAATGTTACTAAATGGGAAAGATACAGCCTCCATCTCCCTTTTATAAGGACATTGAAGCTTAGAGAGGTTGTGGTTCAAGAAAATGGTGGATCAAGAGCAAGGGTTCAGATCGTTGGTGCCCATTACAGCTGTCCTGGAAGTCCAAGGATGAGGGAGGTTGGAAAGGGTGGGAAGATGAGTATATTGATCAGGACACTTGTGTTTGCAAAAGAGAAAAGCTCAATTCAAATTTACTTATGAAAAATAAAAGACAAAGACTGGAGCAAGCAGCTGGGAGTTGCAGGGAAGGTTTGACTCCAGCAGTGTTGAATTCAGGGATTCGGTAATGTCACTAAGACTCAGACTCTCTTTATCTTGTTCTTTTGGTTTCTTTTATGTTGGTTCCATTCTCAGATCATCTCTTTTCTTCCTGTGGTTCTGGGCAGCTCCAAACTAATAACAAGAAAAGCTCTTCCCTTTGCCAGTGATTTCCACAGAAGTCCCGAATGTAGACGTTGTCCTGGCTTGGGTCACATGCCTAACCTCTAACCAGTTGCTGTGGTCAAGGCATGCAATGCTCCAATTGGCCAGGCATAGACCATGTGCTCTGTTTTGGAGTCTGGGGTGAGACAGGATGGAGTCGACCCCACCTGAACAGCCCACCTGAATGGGCAAGGGGAAGTTGCCTAAAGGAAAACAGCTGCTGTTACCAGAAGATTGGAGAATGAATACTGGGCAGTCAAAAATGAGCATTCGTTTTAGTGAGCAGTAGAAAAATGGGCAAAGGAGTCTTCTGAGTTTTTGCTTTTAAAAATTCAAATTGCCTTGTGGTTTGTTTCATCTGATTCAGTGGGTGCTTGTTGGGGCAAGAGACCATGCTGATTCTGCC
Organism: Sapajus apella; assembly: GCF_009761245.1. NCBI lineage: Eukaryota > Metazoa > Chordata > Mammalia > Primates > Cebidae > Sapajus > Sapajus apella. The sequence goes on from NW_022436944.1 coordinate 1,346,843, forward strand.
CTCCTCATCTTTCTTTAAGATGGGCTCCTCCTAAAAGCAGTCTTTGCCAAGAGCCAGATACCGAATTGGGCATTATGCATAGTACAAGCTACAGGTACCATAACCACACTCTTTGTAAAACTACTTTGCATTCTTGACATTGAAGAATAGTAATTTACCATCTAACTTGATTGTCACTATACATAGCTGCACATTAACGTACAATTTGGTGTATTTAAATGGGTTCCATTCAGCCAGTAGTTCTACGTCAAAATTCATGTGTCTTTGATACACACCAGTTTAATGTCTCAAGGGTTAAATGGCTGAGGTCCTCATAAAGTCTCACATTATTAGTCTCTTTGTCTATAAAATGAAGGGTTAGATGAGATTCATTCTAAGATTTATTCAGAGTTCAATATAATATAATTCTATAGTTTCAAGGTTCTGGGTAGATCATAGCTGTTGTTTTTCAAATGACAAACATTTTTCTACCTTAAAAAATATGCCTTGATTCTACACAAAGAGAAGCATTCCCATGTATTTAAAAAATTTATTGTAGAAAGGAAACAGAAAAGTTAAGAAATTGTCACTCTGGTTGTCAAATTTAAGATGGAGCTTGTATTAGTCCTTTTTCACACTGCTGATAAAGATATACCCAAGACTGGGTAATTTACAAAAAAAAAGAGGTTTAATGGACTTACAGTCCCACATGGCTGGAGAGGCCTCAAATCATGGCAGAAGGCAAGGACAACCAAGTCATGTCTTACATGGATGGCAGCAGGCAAAAAGAGAGAGAGCTTGTGCAGGGAAGCTCCCATCTTTAAAACCATCAGATCTTGTGAGACTGATCTCATTATCATGAGAACAGTGCAGGAAAGACCCAGCCCCATAATTCAATCACCTCCCATCAGGTTCCTCCCATGACACATGGGAACTGTGGGAGTTAAAATTCAAGATGAGATTTGTGTGGGGATACAGGCAAACCATATCAGAGCTATTCTTGGAATTATTATGAAAACCTGTAAAATGTGAAGCTGGCAAGGAAACAAGCAAACAAATAAGTAAAAAGCCAGGGTAAAGTGAAATATACAGTACATATAGTTTTATATATACAAGGCTTTGAAATTATGGGAGCTGGGTTGCAATTGGCTACCATGATTCTTAATCTGGTGCCACACTCAACAATGAGTCCAGTTGCCAGAATTGGAGGTTATATCTGTAATCTCAGGAAAAAATGCTGCTAAACTTTATTGTAAAATGCATTTTTAGGGGAATGCTTTTGGCTAGCCGACATCTTATTGCTCCCCTTCCCCCAGGAATCTAAGCACCTTTAAATTAAATTGGAGAACACCAGTACTATACCTGTCAGCTGTTTTCTTAACATAATTTTAATTAAATAGCTATGCACAATTTGATGTTTAGTGTCTGACTTCTCTGTTGGAATGTAAATTCCTTGAGTACAAATGCTATTTCTCTATTTAATTATTTTTTCTCTCTTTTTGTAAACTCAAATTTGTCTGAATATTTTAAAATTACTGAACCTCTAATACCTACCACAGTTCTTGACAGAATCAATGTATGGAAATCCTTGGGCTTTCATTGAGCTATTCTTATTTTAGGGGTGTCTTTGTGTGAAACACAGCTGCCATCAATTCTGGCTTAGGGGTTCTTCTACTGTAATGTTTAGAAAATAGCAGTCATTCTAGGGGTTTCTTTTGCATAAGATTATTGAAAAACTTTAGGGTTCAGAGTATGTTTTAGTCTGAGTTGAAGAGAAATAGTCCAATAGTCTAATGTATAAGCCCTAAAAGACATTTCCTCCCCTGTTCCCTCTTGTAGGGCAAGCTAGCAATATCTTTCCCCCCTTGTAGTCTAAAATGTCTACATGCGTAGGCACATATCGGGTGACTCTTCACAAAATTCAAAGATACAATCTGCTTCAAAGTCGTAAGAAAATTACCATGCTTAGATAAATCTATGACCTTACAAATGACACTAGAGGATCATGAGCCCAAATATCGACAATTTCTAATTGAAATCTAACAGCTGGACAAGATTCTTCAGCTCCATTCCCTCCCTATGCCAAATAGCTCATCTGGAAGTAGTCACCAAGATTTAAGAGGTGATGGTGGGCCCTTTATCATTCAGTTCCTGGTCTCCCTGGAGCTTCCTGTCGAGGCAATGATGATGATAATTTTTTTTGTTTTGTTTTTTGTAGTGTGATCCATGGAATTTTAGGTGTTTTTCTGATTACTAATGGATTTCATCTATATTATGCATGATGACAACGGTTTACTTTCAACTGACTGAGTTGATTGGTGACCTGAAGGGAAAGTTCCTGTTGCTAATGCCGCAAAGTATATGATTTCCTACCATCCACATGGAACTTTTTCATTTGCCTGCATGTTGCAATATTTATTGTAGTTGCTTAGTTTTTTTTTAAATTAGGTTATGATTTCAATGCTTCCACTGATCAAAAGCAACTAGCATCCATTTTCCTCTGTGGGTCTGCCCTTAAAAAATGGACCGAAGGAAGATATTCCCCGGGAAGATGTTCTTATCTATTTGACTTTGGAAACACAGATAAAACTATTTCAAATCTTGCAAACAAATTGCAGAAGAGAACCTATAGCAGGGAATTAAGAGCTGGGTTCTGGAATTGGAAAAACCCAAGCTAGAATCTTGGGTCTGTCACATGTGGTAATGACACTGAGGATAAGTTGTTTGACAGCCCTGAGTCTCTGAGTCAAGAGAATGCATGCTCAGCCAAGGGCTTTAGTCACACAGTAAATGGTCTATAGATAGTACCTTAAAAACAGGAATGTTCTTTTATTGCTAAAAATTTATAACAAAAATTAAGAGTATCTTTAAATAAGAAAGCAATTTGTTTCAGATATAACTCTATTTTCCTTCTATGTAGATCATATCTCATTGTTTACACTATGAATAGCATACTCGATTTCTCCCATTTTTTTTTCCAAGATCTTTTAGTTATGGTCTGCCCACCTCAGCCTCCGAAAGTGCCACCACACCCAGCCTGAGTTTTTTTCCTTAAATAATTCCATTGAATTTTGGACTTCCATTTGACTAGTTTTAGTGTTTATGTGAATTTTATCTTGAGATGCCTAAATTATTTTGGGAAGAAGGAAGTTAGATTATCTAAGAGATGCTTCCTAGAGCTTGTCCATAATGTTTCAGCATTTTCCCGTCAGTCAGGCAGATTAAAAAAATGGTATTTGAAAAATGCTTTGAACTCCTTCAGTGGAAAAGTACTATGCATTGTTAATAGATGTTGAATGTTAATAAATGTAAAATTTATTTTTATAGGTACAAATAAATCTTGCAAGATATGTTTGCAAAGATGCTTCCCTCTGTAGTATGTGGGGGAATGAGAGACTTCTAAAGTGTTTGTCACTTTGTGATATTTAGGTGTCTTCAAATTTAACCTTTTGAGTATAAATTGTTAGGCCCTTATATACAAAGGACTTCATCTGAAAATGATACCTAGCTTGAATACAGATAACAATGCCTCCTGTGTAATTCACATTCTTGTCTGGAGTCTGAGCTTGGATAGAGCCCAGGAGGTAGTGTGGTATGGTTAAAAAAAAAAATCTCATGTTTTAAAGTCAGACAAACCAAGGTTCAGATCCTAACTCCATTACCTGCTAAATAGATTAGCCTTATTATCTCCCCTGTAAAATGGTGATAATAATATTTACCTTATATGTCTGTACTGAATATTTACATTGTATCAATAAATGATGACTGCAATAGCCAAATAGTTGGCTAGCTCCCAGTTGCTCAGAAATGTGGGCAGACACAATGGGGTGAGTGAGTTGGGATTGTCATAGGAGTATAAAATAGTATTGTTCTTTAGGGTCTGGCCTATGGCACAATTTCCTACTTGATCCCTATTTTTTTTCCCTCATGCACTCTCCACCTGCAGGCAAAAGGACCACAGGAGAGCTGCTGCTGTGCTGTGGTGAAGTGAAAGGTGAGGCTGGATCTGTTGGGCAGGAGCTCTGCTTGGAGCTCCCTCCTGTCATTCTCAGAAGGCAGCTGCTCTCTCAGTTGTTGGATGTGGGTGGAACTGCTGTGGACAGTCTTGATCTGTTGCTGCTTCTTCTTTTAATGCACAATTAACCAGTACTGTGTCTACTGGGATTTTAAAAAGCTTTTGATTGTTGACCAGTAAGGTAAAAAATTATATTGCTTATTTCTATTTATTTTCTGAGTTGAATTGTATGTTGTTGGTAAGTTGATTGAAAAATATACTGGCTTTCAGATATTATAAAGGGGTTGCTTTAAAGTGTGACACATAGGAGACCCCAAGACAATGTTTGCACCCCGGAACCCATTCAGGGGTTATTTACTCATTCCATGAACATTCATCGGGCATATGCTGTGTCCTGGTATTTAAGGTGCTGAGGAAAGGAGAATGAGGACAGTACCTGTCCTATCCTGTGCATGAGACATTTTTACAATCAAATCTAGTGTTGTTTAAAATTAAAAATTATCTTATTTTAGAACCAGATGCTTGAATGAAAGGAAAGGTTTTGGCACTCAAGGCTTCCGTGGTTAATGTGGGCACAATTGCTCCTCCATCCATCTTGATTCCTTTTTAGTGAGTACTGAGGATTTCTGCTTAATTATACATCCTCAAAGCCTCTTCTTTCACATGCTTCCAGCTCCTAGAAGACCAAAAATCTTTTAGTCACCGCCTTCCTCTGCCCCCCAACCAGCCACCACTGAATAAATAAGGCAGAATGAGTGTGGCAAAACAAGTTATTTTGTAAAACGATATCTTTTTTTTTTTTTTTTGACTCTGTACTTAAGAACTGTAAAAATTTTGGTTGTGTTAGCGTGTCCTTTCCTGTTTAGAAAAGATCTCTTGCACTTGAATTAAACAGCTTATTGTGAGTTTCTTAGGAATTCTGGAGTTCACTTAAGGACTGGACTTTTTCACACTCAGAAATGTAAAGATATTTGCTAGATTACTGACATGGTTTTCTTATGATTGTCTCAACTCCTTTCCCCCTAAAATTAGGTTTCTTTTTGGTTTGGGGTAGTAAAGTATGTGCACACCCTTGTAGAACAATTGTGAAATATTAGGTCTGTATTTCCGGAGGCGTTGGCCATTGGCTATAACCCAATTCTGATGGGAGAGTAAGTTGTGCCTTTGACTGGCATTACAAATGCAGAGAAAGCAAAACGGCCTCCTGAAAAAAAGAGCAGGCAGTTATTTTTCAGTGGTGGGAAGAGGTTGCAGGTGTGCCTGATGTTTTTAAAGCTCTCATTTATTGATCTTGTCCTAAGACTTGCAAATAGAACCATTAATGTGTCAGTGTGACCCAGATAACAGATGATTATTGTCCATCTTTAAATTGTACTTAGTACTAAAATATATATGTAATGCATGCAAAGAGGCCAGCTTTATCACACCTCCTCAAGGCTTTACAGGAAAGAATTCATTTTTTTCATTTTTCTTTCTGCCTTTCTCCCTCCCTGTCTACCTCTACTCACTGCATTTATTTCCTCTGCTAATTGAAGAAATTCCGACTGAGCATTCCAGCCACCAGCTGGCAGACACAAAAAGGACACAACTTACAGCTCTGCAGTGGAAACATCTTAAAGCACAACTTTAGGCGGCTCATCACAGTGAGTGAAGCAAGTTAAAGGACTGTAACACCTAGGGATTTTAGTTCAATTTTACTCTAACCTCAATTTTATTACCATAAGTCCAGTTTGTCATCAGAGAGCTCCATATCATACTTGATGGGCAGATTCATCTGACTTCACTCTGTGCATGTGGTTGATGCATGAGCAGCAAGGCAGTAATACATCTCTATTTAAACCAAGCCTTGGAATCTGTCCCAAATGACATAATCTCCCATAAGTGGGGAAATCTGGTCTAGACCACAGAATGTTATGGGGTGCACACCTGTTCAGAGGATCGTCATCAAAGGGTAGTTAACAGCATTTCATTGTCATCCTGGGGGAACAAAATAAGTCACACTTGGCAGGAGTTGGACCTGGGCCTAGAGCTACTTGATATTTTTATATAACAAATTAGAATAGTTGATAGAATTGTCACAAAGGATCTGTTTTTAGGGTAAGATTGAAGCACTCATTTTTGGATAGGGCTTCTATCTGTGCCCAGCCATGATTAGGAGGGATTAGGTGGAGAAACTAAAGTTGATATAGCAACCCTGGTTTGTAGTAAGTCAGACTCCCGGTGATGAAAGTCTTGAGCATGGGGATGGCCCTGCAGGAAGAAGTGGGAAGGAGGAGCTGGGAGCTGTGGAGAAAGATAGACAAGACCTAGTGATTTCACCAAGTTTATTCCTTCATTGATTCTTTCATTTATCATTCATGGGTTTATGCATCAGATATCATAAGTGCCTACTGTGTTCCAGGTACTGTGGCAGGCACTTTGGACAAAAGAGTTAAGAAGATGTAGTTGGTCACTATGGGGAAGTAGATAGGGCTGAGAAAGGATTCTTTGAAGTAAATGTTGGGCATGAGGAGAATGGTGTTTCTTCTGCCCAAGATGGGAGGACAGGGAGGAAGACCCTGGAGATTTGTTCTGAGGCTTAGTGCATTTGAGTTGACATTGTGCTATAGATGCTTCTCACAGATATGAGGAAGAAAGAGATGTGAGGAGATAAGGCTAAGTCTGAACAATTCAGAGTTGTCCACTGTTGGCAAGAAATAAAAAATCTAGGAATAGAGGAACTTTCTTGGGAGTGTAAGTAGGAGGCCTGAAAGTGAGTCTTGGCCTTGGTCACAGGATATGGCAGGGTGGTTGGGAGATGAGGGAGGAGCTCGCGACTGAAGGAGATCAATTTCAAAAAGTGTTAATTCATCTGGAACTTGGTTGTACAAGCTGTGCATTTAGGGAGCCGGCCTGTTGAACAGATTGCAGCTAACTGGACCCAGATAAGAAAATGACCTGGACTTAGCACAGTCTCCGTACCATGGAAGAAACAAATGAGGCCCAAGCAGTTAAATACATTGTCTACTGAGTGCTTTTGTGTGCACTATGGGAATTTGAAGACTTAGAGGAGTGCGTCCAGAAAAGAACGTTTAAAGCAATTTACATGTTAGCAGATAGGAACTTATAAGATGAAAAGAATCTAAGTTATTTAATTGGGAGAGAAGGCTGATGGAAGAAATTATAGAAGTTGCTAAACAGATGTCTAGTAAATAGATGTCAATTTCTGTAAGAATCCTTTTTTTTTTTTAAATTTTTGTGTGTTTTTTGGGACAGAGTCTCATTCTGCAGCCCAGACTGGAGTGCAGTGGCACAATCTTGGCTCACTGCAACCTCTGCCTCCCAGGTTCAAGCAATTCTAGTGCTTCAGCCTCCCAAATTGAGTAGCTGGGACTACTACAAGCACCACCATCACACCCAGCTAATTTTTGTGTTTTTAGTAGAGACGGAGTTTTGCCATGTTGGCCAGGCCGGTCTTGAACTCCTGGCTTCAAGTGATCCGCCTGCCTCGTCCTCCCAAAGTGCTGGGATTAAAGGCGTGAGCCACCTCATCTGGCCTATAAATACTTTTTTCAAAAGGTTTAATATCCCAGATATGTGAAGAATCCCAGATTGGGCGGAGAGAATTTTGGTTTTAGTCCGAACTTGCCACCAGTGTTCTGTAAGATTCAGTTAGGTTAAATACTTCAACCTCATTGAGCCACTGTCTTCCCATTTGTAAAATGCAGAGATTTGGCAGATGATCATGAAGATCATAATCTAAAAAAAAAAGAATGGGTTATATATATGATAGTAATTACCATTTTAACTTATTGAAATTCAATGAAACCTGAGTCTGATTAATTTGAATGCAAGTTTGATGTGATACCTACAGATTCAACACATAAAATGAATCTAAAGAGTGCTTTGCTTAAGAAAAATCTGCTCAGCTGCTCATTGACCCTAATATTAAAACATTTAAAAAATAATAAGTGAAAAAATAAGGCTAAGTATACTAGTTCAAATTTGTTTGTCATCTTTAAAACAGGTCCCTATTTTAACAGGGGTTGGGTTGTTGTTGTTTTAATACTTTGAATTAGCTTCTTGATTCAGTGGCAAAGCGTGATGATAGTTCTTCCTGTTGAAAGAAGTTTTTCCCGACACCTTTGCCATGTCTCCCCCCAGGGGATTTAAGATAATAAGTAGCACCAAGTTGGCCCTCTAAATTTGCCCCCCTCTCCCTGCCACCGCATTTAGCAGATTGGTTGAAAATGTGTCAGCAGAGATTAGATATTCCTGTGACCACAGTGCGTTTTTCTGCTCTGAAAGCTATCTCTTGGATCAGCCCTCTACCTCTGGTTTATCGGGAGGAGAGTAGGAGAGTATAGACAGATAACATCCTTGCGATGTGACCCTGACCTTTGTCAACCTTTGTTAATGCTTCATCTGAAGTCAGGCCTAATGTTTGTAAACAGGATATAATTAAGGCTGGGAACTGACAGGGTCTGACATTAAGACAATGCAGAGTTGGCAGGGAATGGTCTGTGAGATGTCAGCTCGCATTGTGTTCTAAGTGCCTTCATAATAATTAGTGTCCTCTGTCTGAAGGAAGTTCAGTCAACTTGGATTAATCTGTCACAGCATGGAGGCCATCCTTGGGAGGGCAAGTGTTTCCTCTGATAAACCTTAGAACAAGTATGAGAAAAAAGCAAAGAGGCTCAAAAGAAAACTGTGAAAGTCAAGACTGCTGGTGACAGGTGCTGCCTGAAAATCAGAAACAGGAAATAAGGGGGGTGGGGGAAACTCCCTCCCTGCCCCTACCCTTCACATCCCGATCACAAAGTGAATGCCGGAGTTTACAGTGATCAGAATCGATTACAGCAATCCCAGCCCTCCTGATCTGGATGCCGTGAGTAGACAACAGGACTGTAAGTGTTCAGAAAGGCCTGTGCATAAACACATTGTTTGGCTTTTGCCTTAACTGGCACGTTGCACGTGTCAGAGATTGCCCCTACTCTATAAGAGGATTTTGGTTTAACATGTAACGGATCCAAAGAGACTGAATCTGCTTTCTGTTATCAGAAGGCATTTGTTGGAGCATCTGCTGGTAGTTGGTGCGGTATAAAGTGAGTGAAGAGATGTGATTCAGGAAGAGTCCAAGCCGACTGAAAGGCTATTGACAACAGCCGGGCAGCATCAGACTGCTGATGCTGCCCGGCTGTTGTCAATAGATGCCTCCCGGCTGTTATCAATAGCCTTTGAGTCGCCTTGGACTCTTCCCAAATCGCAAAGCAGGCAAAGAAAGCAGAGACTCAAACAGATACTGTCCACCAGTGTTCATAGCAGCACAATTCACCATGGCTGAAAGGTGGAAACAACCTAAATGCCCATCAGCAGACGAGCAGGTAAACGAAATGTGGTGTAAACATACAAAAGGAATATCATTCAGCCTTAACAAGGAAGGAAATTCTGACTCATGATACAAGATGGGTGAACCTTATGCTAAGGGATACAAGCCAGAGACAAAAGGACAAATCTCCGCTTGCATGAGATGCCTAGAATAGGCGAATTCATAGAGACAGAAAGTAGAACAGTGGTTACCAGGGGCAGGAGGAAATGGGGGAGGAGGCAGGAGGCAATGGAGAGTTATTGGGTACAGAGTTTCAGTCTGGGATCATTAAAAAGTCCTGGAGATGAGTAATGGTGATGGTTGTACAACAGTGTGAAGGTACTTAATGTCATTGAACTGTACACTTAAAAATGGTTAAAATGGTAAATGTATCTTATGTATGTTGTATCACAGTCAAAAACATGTTTAAAGTAGTAATAGAAAAATAGATTTTTCAAGGTAGAGGAGACTTTAGGGCTTCTGAACATCAATCATCACATCAGGGAAGTGACAGGATTTATCCAGGGTCACACCAGGAGCTGCCGGTGGAGCCTGCTCCTGACAAATGGGCCATTCACTTTTTAACACCAAGTTCTAGTCTTACATAGGGAACCTTCTCTTCTGAGCTTTTGGGGAAGATGAAGCCCTGAGGCACATCAATAGTAGATCTCTTTGGCAGAGTTTGATAACTGTTCCTTGAATTTGTTTGTATTTATTTAGCAACTTTTAAAGGCCTATATTTACATAAGTCTCTTTTGGTCTCGTTAATCTCCAGAACTTGATATTTCATTGTATATAGGGAGGATGACTATAGCATCACATTTATTTTGTAACTAAGAATAAGATTAGTATCTTTCATAAGGCATTGAATTTTTCCGTTGGGTTAAGTAATTGTTTTAAAAATCTCTTGATTGTCAGTAAGAAATAAAAGAAACCATGTAGTAGTTTCCAGTAGAACAATCAGAAAGGAATGTTACATCGAAGAGGCAACAACTTTGGATATGTTCTTTAGGAAAGCATCTATTTTAGGAAAAAAGAATTTTATTATTTTTCTAGTTGCATAGCCTTCTTGCATCAGGAGATGGTGCTGCTCCTATGAGAATAGTTTCCTATCATTACCAAACTTACTTCACTGTCACCAAACTTATTTACAGGATTGACAGACTGGGTAAGAAGAGTCTCACAAAAATTGTGTTTGTGTATGTGTGTGTGAGAGAGTGTGTGTGTGTGTACTCTTCTTTTGTATTAGATATTAACATCCTGAGGCAAATTTTCAGGAGCTTAAACTTCAGAAAATAATTCTTTGTCTTTTTTTGCACTCCCACCTTTCTATAGAAGAAAATTTCCTAAATTCCTTTTTGAGTCATTCGCCAGTTCACTGTGCCCCACCCTGTTCCCATGCTAGATTTTATAGTGGTTAAAGCAATCAATGGCACATGCTCAGTGATGAAGTGTAGGGATGGGAGAAAATAGAGAATAGTCAACAAAATAATTCTGGGATTTTCTTCTCCCGGTTCTCCTGCCATGTTTGAGAGTATACAGAGGGCTAAATGTGGAGAGACCCTTTTTGAATTAGCATCCATTTATCACCAGCCCCAAACATTCCTTAGGAACAATTATGATCTACTGAGCACATACTATATTCAAAATGTTACTTCATTTAGTTTTTGCAATAGTCTCTTAAAAAAGTTATTTTCTCCATGGATTGAACTGAGATTTAAAAGGCTAAACAATTATCTCATGGTTACTTATTAAGAAATGGCAAGTTGGGATTTAAACCAAAATTGGTCTTCATTCTTTTCACAATGGTAGATCTTTTATTCTTGAATATAAATGAAACCAGGAGAAAAAGAAAACCCTATAAAACCCCTCTTTTTCTTCCCTTCCTCTTCTTTCTGAAAGTAGACACCTAAATTCAGAAAAGTTAGTTCAAGACTCAATTGATAAATTCCCTAGTCAGAGGAAGGGCTGTATGCCTTTAAGTACATCGGCATGGAGGATTGAAGGGATGAAGGAGGTACCAGCCTCTATCAGCCTGATGTCAACAGTGTTTTCAAAGGACTAGCAAGTTAAGCTAACAATTGGTTAATTTTTCATTACCCAAATTAAATTACCCATTTACCTACACGTGTTTGTAGGCTGTATCTTGAAGACTTGTCTGAGGGGAAAGAGAAGTTTGCTTTAGTGGCTGGCAAGGGGACAAATCTTTTCAGAGACACCATTGAAGCCAAAGTGATAAACCATTTTGTACAGGAAGATGGGTGCTAACACCCAATGTGTAGGGTAGATATTTGACCAACAGTCTATATCACTGGCATTGTGATTGAGACACGTTTTTAATATTATCCAGACAACTCAGGGATATGTGTTTCTTATGATTAGTGAAGAGAGAAGTTTCCTCCTTGATGAAAGATGAGACTGAAATATAGCCTGAGATTAAGTTAAGCAGAAGTACATGTGAATTTTAAAAACAAATGACTTTCTAACCATCACGACTTAGAAAAAGAGGGAGAAGAAAAGAGGCATGAGAGGCAGATACACACACTGTTCAAAGTCAGAGGGATGAGCCAAACTGGGACCAAGTAACCCTACTTAACCTAGGGAGCCTTCTTAACTAAATGTGGTATTACCCTTCCAGGGACTACCTCCTCACCCCAGGGTAAGGATAGCTGCATTCTGTGGCTGTTAGATGAAAGAGGAAAAGACAGAGAAGCATCTTGCAGAATTAATTTTGGTGCTCTAAATATTGGCATGTAAATATATAACCCCTGGGAGAAAAAAAAAAAACAAAAAACAAAGCAGAGCATATAAGGCTTTTTAAAGATAGGCAAATCATTTTCTTTTAAAATGAAATTCAGTTTGACTGCATGAAATATGAACAGTAATTAAATGCACAGTCTGTGGGCCTTCCATACTTTAAAGCGCTTTTTTTAAAAAAAAAAAGAAAAAGAAAAAAAGAGTACTCACCTCAGACAGGCCAATTACCCAAGAATGATGAAGTCAAGAGGAAAGTCGCTAAATTTCTTTACTTGAGTGATCACAACCCCAGCCTGTGATTAGTCCCCACGGCACCAGCGGGGATGTGGCGGGGACACTCACATTGGAAGACTTCAAATAATCATTTCCTTGGTTAAAATAAAATCTGACTGCACTAAATAGACAGTTTTTAATCTCAATTGGACATCTGAAGATTTCTCAAGCTGTTGTTGGCTGCAGCAGAAACAAATTTTTCTGCTTTGTTGATTAAACCAGTGGTCTCCACCATTGCTTATCGGCCTGCAACGAGCTGTTCTTTTTAATTAAAAGTGAGCCACCACGAGAGAGCAATTAACAGCTAGTAATTACTGTGCTCTTCAGAACGGCAACATTTTGCCTTTCATTCCAATTATATAATGGACAAGTGGCTTTTTGATCTTCAAATTAGTGAGCTCTTGTCCTCCTTGTTTGGAGGCAGAATTGGCAGGTTAATAATGGCCTGTGGGGGCACTCTCTCCTCTGACTGATGTGAGGCAAGAACGCCTTAAAGAAGGCAGCAAGAGCCTTTCAAGACCTGCAGTTCCACCTTTATGATAAAAACAGAAAAAGAGTCTTTATTTTCAGAGAGTTTTGATGAGGAGGAAGGATAGGCTTACACGTGGAGGCCTCCAGATTGTGCCATGTGCTTTTCCTCCTTCTTATCCTCTAGCAAAAGGTGACCAAGTTTTAAAACATGGGAAATGGAAAGTTTCAATTGTGCAAGGTGGCTAAGTTCTGGGGATCCAGTGGATAGCCTGGTGACCGTAGTTAACAATATTGTGTTGCATACTTGAAATTTTGTTAAGAATGTAGATCTTAAGTGTTCTGTTCTCACTGTGTGTGTGCAAGCACACATAACGCACATACACACACACAAGATTGCTATGTTAGGTAATTGTATATGTTAACTAGCTTGATTGTGGTAATCATTTCACATTATATATATATATATATCAGGACATCAAGTTATATACCTTAAATATATATAGTTTATATTTGCCAATTATACACCAATAAAGCTGAAATAAACCCAGGGAAAACTGGAATTAGACTATATGATGCTTTCATATGCCTTTGGTAAGGTCATAAAATACCATATGTTGAAAAAAAACCCTGCTCTAGGATTAAGAAAGGATTTTGACTTTATTTAAACTTGTAACTACTTTGAGAATTACAGGGTATAATATACTTTGGATGCAATGGAAACTTAATTGATAATAGTATATGAGGAGTAGGCTTTGCATTTGTTACCAGATCTGATATAAACACTGCAATTATAAATAGAGGAAGTTGGACATTTTTGTTTTGGACATGTTTGTTTTCTGTCTCCAATCTCTGCTATTCATGCAACAACATAGATGGAGCTCTACCATATTAGAGAAAAGTAAAGTGTCAATTGCTCTCTATACCCCTACCTTTTAGTGGTGGCAGGCAATAGCTCCCTTTTCGGGCTAGTAATTAGCTGCAGGTACAAAAATGCAGATGCAATCAGCCAGCTGTGCTTACGCTAAGCATAGCATATATCTTACTTATATACTTGAGAGTCTGATAGCTATAGCAATTTTTTGGGCCATGAATCATTTTGGGGGGATTTCTTTAAACAATATAAATTTGTGACATGAAACCTCTGATTTCTGTATAGGCAAAAAACACATCCCACCTGAAGAGGCAGAGTCAATAAGCTTCTGTCTTGTCATTCACTTGCCATTGCTATCCTTCAATAGGATCCCACAAGGCTCATTTAGGCAGCCAACCTGTTTGGTGGGAGGGAAAATTTTGTTGGGTATGGAAACAAATTATGCAGCTTGAAAGAAATTTGAGTTTTTGAGTGTGGAATTTGGTTTATGAGCTCTTTTCAATAATGTTACATGAAAATAAAGTGGAATAGAATCATAGTTAGGTGCACACAATAACCATTACCTAAACTTTCAAGATATTGAAAAGGCTTTATAAAATGAGGCTTATAGAAATTAAATAATTGAGTAGGAAAAATAGATACACTCACATATGACTGAATTCTGTCAGAAAACATCTTCATTGAGCACTTTACTGGTACAAGTCATGGTTGCTGGATTTTAGCATCACCATCAAGACAGAGCTCCAGCTGAAGTCATATAGCCTAGTAAGTTTGAACCACCTCCCACATTTGCACCCCCACCAAATGGCAAGTCTGGGCAACTTCTCCATTAGTTTGTGCAGCCATTCAATTTAAACACACACACACACACACACACACACACATACACACACACACACATACACTTTTCTTTCTTTTTTTCTTTTTTTGAGAGCAGCAGTCACCTTTTCCCTGAGGCATCTTGAACAAGATGTGCCTTTTGATCTATTTTCAGAGATAGTTTTTAGTTCGAGTCTGTTAGTAACTTGTGGGATTTGGTTTTTGGATGGCCAGACATGAGTAGAGATTCAACATAGAGCTTTAAACAATTTTACATATTGAAACAATTGATACTATTACAAGAACGATATTCACTAGCATGCCTCATTTAGCACCATGGTCTATGTTACAGCGCTACTAGATGATGCTTTGAAATCACAGCTTATTTTGCCAATACAAATACCATATACTTTGCCCATGAACTAAAGTTCTGGAGCCAGATGGAAAAAATATGCTTTGGTATGTCTCCTTCTTCTTAGCTGCTGAAGGCTTTAAAGTAATAAGCACATAGATTTTTTGCTTTCATTATTGGGTTGTATAGTGTTTGTAAAGAGTGGGATGTTGACTTTGAGATGTACATCCATTAAGAAGCAAATTTTGATTGATTTAAGTTAAATTTCTTGAAGTGTAATATATCAGGTGGAAGACAAAAAGTCTAGGGGATAAAATGAAGGTCCTTTTTCTTTGTGAAACTAAAAAAAGGATTTCTAAACTTTTTCAAAATGCAAGGCTTTTCTGCTCAAATTATTGTATTAAGTGGGGGTAAATGTCTTTTCAATCACTGTATTATTCAGAGTCTTTATTTAACATATATGTCCTGTGATTTTCCAAATTCTAGAGATAAATTGAGTTTTTCTATTAATTATGATTTATGCAGTTCTAGTTGTCACAGAGTCCTGCTATATCACCAACCTTTTCTTTGTCTAAGCCTTTGGGAATTGGAGGGATAAAGCTCTATACTGACATCTCTCTTTAGTGTTTCTGAGATGATATATGGTATGTCACAAAAAATAAGAGCTTTAGATAATAGTTTTAATCATTTTTTTTGGTTATGTGAACTTGATCAGGTTACTTGACATCTGTAAGTCCCAGTTCACTCTCTCTAAAATGGGATATTGGCACTGACTCTGCAAAACTGTTGTGAGAATTTGATATAGTATAATGCATGCCAGTGAATTGCCTGGCATGTGGTAAGTACTTAAATAATGGCTGCCATTATTGTTGTTAGCGTTTTCAATTCATTTAATTTACAGTGGCTTTTTGCTTTCTTTTATATGACATTTGATTTCAGGAAATAAGTATTTTGGAGAGTTAGTTAACAGTAGGATTGATAACCTAATATATGAAGTATATGGCTTAATATGTTTATATCTTTATAAAAATCTGAAAGTATTGCTGATGGAAATGGATGGCATTTTTCTAAAAGTTCTATGAACATACTTACAACTATCCAAAATTAACTTATTCTTCACTTTTTCCTGAGGACAAATTACTTCTATAATGATGTTGAATTTTAAAGCCATTTTCACCGTTGGAAAACCAAGCTTTGTATTTAAAAAGTGTTGTTTTGTCATCTTTATCTGTGGCAGAGTGTAAAGAACAGTGAATTAGAAGTATGAGATTACCACTTTCTGGCTCATTGAGCAACCCTGGGAAATTACTTAACATTTCTGCATTTTATGTGTAAAAATGGTGTTTCAGAGGTCTCTGGTTGCAGCAACAGACACTAGCTCTGACTAACTTAGGCAAAAGAAGATTTATTAGAATAGGTTTGAGAGCACACAAAATTGAAGGAAGGCTGGAAAACCAGACATGGAAATGGAACAGTAGTTAAGGCATCTCCAAGGGGTTGGAGATGAGGATAGGTCTTGTAGCAGGAAGAATCTAATCTGGATTCTGCCACTGAAATGAAAACCTCTAAATATTTTTAGTGTCTTTATTTCTCTGTGCAAGTATCAAGTTCACAGAAAGGACTCCAAAGAGTGGTCTAACTTGGCTACGCTGCCAGGTTGTAAGAGAGATGGGCTTTTGAGTTCAGTGTCTTGTGTATCCTCTGTGAATAACAGGTGAATATTCAAAAGGAAATCAGAGCACTGTAGGAAAAGGAAGTAGATCCTGGCCTGCAAGAAAACAGTAACTACAATGAGGATCATAAATAATGTTGCTTTTCCCACAATTGATGAGTATTACATTATGAGACACATGTGGTGATGCTAAATAAAGTCTAATGCAATGCGTAGCACTGTTGTTATCAGTTATTCTTTGTGGATTTTGGCCAGTATGATCATTTGATACAGACCTTGAACCAGCAAGTGGCTGACCCAGTAATCATATTGTGTAGCTACTTCTGGACAGTGTTTTATCCTTAAACATAATTATAAGTTAAAAAAAATAAAAGCTTGAGTATAGTTTTGGAAGCCAGCGTTTCTAATTAAAATCTTGAATTCATTCTCTGCTTGAGGATGAGAAAAACTCTAGCTAACATGAATGAGAGCCAAAAGAGAATGAATTCTTTATTAGATTTTAAGCAAAGGAAGTTGGTAAATGACTAGTTCTGTCATTAAAAATCTTGTCAATGGCATAGGAAAGAATGTTTTATGTTGTTAATTGTAGACTTGCTTGTTGAGCTAGATGTAATAATAGGAATTTGTAGAAATGGCATGTAAACATTTTTTATTCGCAATATTCAAATGAGTCTTTCAGAGCTGGGTTAAAAACATGGCCTCCAATAAGAGGTTTTCCTGGTTTTCTTGTTTGTTTGTTTTTAATTGCTGAAGATAAAAATATTAAGTAGAACATCATTATATCTTGAATGTAAAATGTCTTTCAATAATTTTATTAGAAAATTTAGTAGCCATGCTTTTTACTTTTTTAAAAAAAATCCTGATGTCTGGTTTCTAGTCTTTAGCTCTAGGGATATAATTTGTAAAAATGCGATATAGGAAATGGGATGTCTATTAGTGTTTACTACATTATACAGAGTCATGCAGAATGGAGTCTATATGTTAATGTACTTAACTCAACCCAGGCATGTATGTTCAAATTCTAAGCAAACCTCATGGTTACTCTGTTATAGTTGGAAATCTGAGAATAATATTTCTGAAGAAGAGTTTTTATTAAATTTGGAGGGGGCTGATTGTATAGGTACTTTAATGCAGGTATTAACAGACAGAGAAGTAAGTTGTATTCCTGGATTCTATGGACAACTGTGTTGAGTTCATAAAAATCTAGACAATGAGCAAATTTAACTTAATTTCTATTCAGATTAAGAATAAATTGATTTTTCTTAAAATTTTTATTTATTAATACTTTTTCTCATTCCTATTGAGACTTACTTATTTTAACAATTGTGTCAATGTGTAGGTGGAAGAGATTACATTTATATAATCAGATTTAGCCCTTTTGTTTGTTTGTTTGTTTTAAAGTTAAGTTTTTAAAAATTATACTTTAAGTTCTGGGGTACATGTGCAGATCATGCAGGATTGTTACATAGGTATACACATGCCATGGTGTTTTGTTGCATCCATCCCTGCTGTCACCTACATTAGGTATTTCTCCTAATGTTATCCCTCCCCAATACCCCCACCCCCTGCTATCCCTCCCCTGGGCACCCCACCCCTAGCCCTGTTTTTAAAATAAGCAAAGTGTAATATAATCTAATATTACACTTGTAGGTGAATAATTAAACCTAAAATATCCAATCAATTAAAACTAATTTTGTATTAGAAGAATTACTTAGGATTTTGAAATGCTTCTTTAAAATTATGTAATTGCTTAGTAATTAAAACCTTATAAGATGGATTCATGTGGAAAATGTTAGAATTTTAAAACATTTATTTTTGCCTGATAAAGCAATAGAAAATCATATGTGTTTTTTTGTATAAACTATTAAAAAGTTTAGAAAAGAAAATGTTACCTATAATCATGTCACTCAGAAACAAGTACCATTATTATTTTTCGATATTCAAAATTCTAATGTTGAGTTTGTTTTTTCTCTGTATATCAATTTTTAAAATACGGTTTTGTCTGCATTTTAGACATAAACAGATTTCATCTATATGCTTTATCCAAAAGCTGAATAAGTGATTGAAACTTTTAAAAAGATGGCTAGAGAAAAGCCACCAGACTTACAGAAGATAAAGGAGTATGTACCTATTTGATTGCCTAATCCACTGCTCTCATGGAATGCCTGTCCAAATGCCATCAGTGACTTTTATTGTGTGGGGCTTCATCCAGTTTTATTTACTTTCAGATATTATCTAATAATATCCATTGATAGACTTTTATGATCTAATAAATAGGCTTTTTCTAATATTTGTATTCAGTTATTTTAAACCTTGTTCCTTTATCCTAGTGTTAAATTATTGAACATTATTTAAAAGCTATAAAATATGGCTGAATATAGTGCTGTCTGGGAAATTTCACACTGTTTCCATAAGTGACTATAAAGCAAGATCTGTAGTTTTAACAGGATGTTTTTATCTCTTCAGGAGATAGATACTGAGGGCTGGAAGATGATGGGAAAGAAAACCTTAGAAAATGTTACCAAGCTGTATATTTTTATTCTTGCTTTTCCTCCATTGGTTACCCTTAATATACATTATAATTTTTAATTTTCCTAAAAACGTCTGTAGTTAATAGTGCTAACCTCCTCCCTAAAAAGACAAGGACTTTAATTCATTTTAACATCCCTTCGATCTCTTGCATGCTCTGGCCATCAACTCCCATTTTCCTGATTATTATGTTCTAGCTTCTTTTAAATCATGTAATGCTTTAGATATATCAGCATGTTTTGTTGACTTATTTGCTCACTGTTGTTCCTTGCATCCCATTCTTTCTTTTCTCCCCCTCCTCCCCACCACCCCGATTGAAGTAAATTGTTTAGTACTTCTTTCAGAGATAGTTTCTGAATAGTTAGCTTTTTTAGGTATTAAAAGTCTGGAAATATCTTCTTGCTGTCTGCTCTCCTGAATGGTGGTTTGACAACTATATACAGAATCTTGGTTTAGTTATTTTGCCTTGGAACTTTGAAAATATTTGTCCATTGTTCTTTAGCAGCTCTGGTTGTTGAGGAAAACAGTTCTGTCATTCTGACTATTCACTTTTGTGAGTAATCTGTCTTTTCTCTCTGCAAGCCTTTAAGATTTTTCTCTTTATTCTTGACCTTTTAAGTTTTACTGTAACATGTCTAAGTTTCGATTTTTCTTTTTTGATACTTCTTATGACTCTTTCTAGTGCTCATGTCTTTTATTAATTCTGGAAAACTTAGCCATAATCTGTTCAAATATTGTATCATTTCTGTCCTCTTTTAGTATATATACATATATATCTAAACATATGGATATTTATATATTCATATGTATATATTCTCATATCTCTTAACTTATTTATTTAAATCTCTTTATTTCTTTACATTCTGTTAGATTTGTTGTTTCTTCATAAATTAACTAATTTTCCCTTCAGCTCTGTGCAGTTTATTCTTTAGCCCATATTTTGAATTTTTTATTTCATACTTTTCCATTTTAAAATTTCCAGTTGGTTCTTTTTCATAAGTATTGTTCTTTTTAGAGTCCTACTTTTGTTTCATTGTTGCTAATCCTCCTTTTCCTCTTTGAGAATTTTAAACATCATTATTTAAAGTCCTTTTCAGATTGCTTAGTTATTTCTATTTCTTTATATATGTTTTCCTTTCTGTTGGGCCTATCAATTACCTTTACAGTGGTGATTTTCTTGTGTTACTTTGTTTTTTAACAGCTTATCTTGCATGGGAATTTTCTTGAATGCATTCTTCCCTGTATGGTAATTCAGTAGTTGCCTCAATTCCACCAGGTCTTGTGATAGTGTGGATAGAACTATTTTGCCTTCTGTTCAGAGTCTGGCAGTGAAGTCTTAACTCTGGCTTTATGCAGCATACTTGGGTCACATGTGGGGCAGATTGAGGCCTTTTCTATAATAAACACTGAAACCCAAAACTTACTCTTCCTCTTTGGCCATAACCCAAACATCCTTTATTATTGTAGATTTTCTTTTCTTTTATGGTCCATGAAAACTTTCTTGTTTTTGGACAGAGTTTCACTTTCATTTAATTTAAAAATCATTATCCATTATTTCTCATTTTTGAACAGGGAACAATTTTGGTGTGTACTTACAATGCCATTTTGGTCCATTATCTTCATGGGATTTAAAAATAAGTTTTATGGCTGGGAATTATGGCTTACGCCTATAATCCCAGCACTTTGGGAGGCCGCGATGGGCAGATCATGAGGTCAGGAGTTCGAGACCAGCCTGGCCAATACAGTGAAACCCCGTCTCTACTAAAAATAAAATAATTAGCTGGGCGTGGTAGCAGGTGCCTATAATCCCAGCTACTTGGGAGGCTGAGGCAGGAGAATCACTTGAACCTGGGAGGTGGAGATTGCAGTGAGCTGAGAGGGATTCTCCCAGGAGAATCCCTTGAACCTGGGAGGTTGCAGTGAGCTGAGACTGTGCCACTGCACTCCAGCCCAGGTAACAGAGCTAGACTCCATCTCAAAAAAAAAAAAAAAAAAAAAGTTTTATTTTCAATAGACATTTCTCACACAGGTAAATATGTTTTTACTGTCTTCTTTATTAATTTAAGATATAATATTTCAAATTACACTTAACTGATATAGAAGAAATAATTGTGAACATTGGCACAAATTATGTATTTTGTTACCGTGGACTTCAAAGCTCCTTGGATTAAATATTCATGGAGAAGAATCAATGAAGAGAACAGAAACAAAGGGCATATTTAGTTGAAGGCTAAAGGAGTTTTTAAGAATCTAGAGAGGAGAAGGTGTAAAATAGTAACTTTTGTTTTTTCAGCTGATTTACCAATGTGATCCACACATTTCTGAGGCCACAAACAGGATATATGACATATATTGGCCTAAGAAGCAAAACAAAACAAAACTCTTCTTTTGGACTTCATTCAGCAAATAGCTAAAGCCTACATGTGGAATTTTTTTTTTTTTTTTTTTTTTTTTTTTTTTTACCGATTCACTCAACAAACATATTGACCTTATATGAGTTGAACTTTATTTAGACATAATGGGAAGCCATTGGAATGTCTGAAATGTGAGGAGATATAATCAGAATTATGCTTTAGGATGTTTGTTTTGGCAAAGGTATGCAGGATGAATTATGAGAGAGAAAAACAGGCCGGGGGCAGTGGCTCAAACCTGTAAACCCAGCACTTTGGGAGGCTGAGGTCAGGAGTTTGAGACCAGCCTGGCCAACATGGTGAAACCCCATATCTACTAAAAATACAAAAAGAAAAAAAAGCTGGTTATGGTGGTGGGTGCCTGTAATCCCAGCTACTTGGGAGGCTGAGGAAGGAGAATCGTTTGAACTCAGGAGGCGGAGGTTGCAGTGAGCTGAGATCATGCCACTGCACTCCAGCCTGGGTGACAGAGTGAGACTCTGTCTCAAAAAAAAAGGGCAAAAACTGAAGAATTAGAGATAATGGGCTATTGCAAAAGAAACATTGGGAGTAAATGATTAGGACCTGAAGTAGGTTGTAACAATAGGAATAGAAAGAACAATATAGTAAGGTTAGAATCAGCAGGACTTGGTTGCTGATAGTAACTGGGAGGTAGGGAGTCAGGAGAAGTCAAATATGAACTGTGGCATGGGGAGAATAATATTGCCATTAAAGAAATTACTAAATCAGACTGCTAGGATTAAGGAACTAAAGAGTCTGCTCATTTATTGTGTAATGAATTTATCTTTTTCAGAAGGAATAGTAGCAGTGAAGAGGAAAGAAATAAGATAATAGTTTGAATGGATAGAAGGCCAAAAGCTTTCTTAAAGTTTATGCATATTTGGCTGTGTTTGTTGAATATAATCTATTTCATGAGGGCCCCCCAAAATTTTTTCTGTAGTTGCAATTACCTGTAAACATTTATTTTTCATTATCATATGTTTAGAAAATAGAATCAAGAAAGAGCCTTTTTTTTTTTTTTTTCTCACATGATTTGGATTTTCCACTGTAGTTCAAGCAGAAGTCAACTTGGGATCTTGGGAATGAACCAAGACGTGGAAATGCTTAGGTCCAGCCATGCTCTGAGGAAGGCTTTATGATGGAGATGGAATCAGATACTGAACAAAAGAATGCGAAGTCATTGCAGGGTTATCTCCAGCCAGAGGGGAAATGGCCAGTCAGGAAGAACAACTGGCACAAGGAGCCAGAGCAGCAGCTTGCTGATAACCCTGGGGAAGAGCAACCCTCTCTTTAAGGAAGTCACAGAATTAACTTCCTGAAAAAACACATTAGTTTGATGATTCACTTGATCTCAAATGAGGTATGGATAATGGTGATTCTTAAAAAAATGAAGCAGTTTTAGAAAATTTGAGGAAACCCCTCTTTTAGGTTACAAACACCACAAGGATTTTAAAAAGAAAGCTCTCAGGCAAGGGATAATAATAATTTCCATATGCATGTTTGGTTCTAACATGGGAATATATTTCCAAAGGTGAGTGTATTGTGTCTCCTCAAGGGAATCTTTAAGGCTGATAGAGGCAACTGGCTATCCACTGAATTCCAGTGAACTCCTGATGGACTCTGCACATCCCTAACATGTTTTCAGTGGTAAGAAATTCTGCCACTGGCCACTGCAGAATTTTCTTTGCTTCCTACTTTTGCCATAACAACAGGATTTTTTCTTGTTTGAGGAGACTGCCACATCCTAAATGCAGATCCAAGAGAAAAGCTTTGCATGTCCCCATTCGTTCTCCATATTCATAACTCCTAGTTGGAGTTGACCTTTTCTCTGGTAGGGTCATTATGCTTACTATGTGTCAGGCACTGTTTTGAAGACTTTACATGTATAGCTCACGAGATCCTTGCATCACTCTTATGACACAGATCTATTATTATCTCTTCTAAAAGAAGGGGAAAGGAGCTCCAACTTGCTGAAATTTCTCAGCTTGTAAGTGGCCAGCCATCAATTACCATCACTGTGCCATGCTGCCTTCCATAAGCACAACCTGACTAATGGCTTTGAAACTGAAGAGCTTTTGTGAGTGACTGGTTCATAGTTTTGGTGGTGAGACCAAATTATCAGTATATTCAGGTTTGGGCCATTTAGCCTCATTTGGAAAAGCCATGAAAAGAATGAGTATTGGAGTATGGAAATACACTGATTTCTCCATTTCTTACAAGTGTTATGAATAGTACTTCTTTGCAATTAAAAGTTGTTTCTACTAAGAAACAACCATTCTTTCAAAAAATATGTCTCTTCTATTCTGTAAAAGAATCAGACCAGACACAGGTTGGCACTAAAAAGACAGCTGTGTAAAATACAGACTCTAACTGTAGCTCAGAATATTATAATATGGTATGTTTAGAAATAATTACCAAAGAATAAAAACTTAAATGCATATCATATTTTTGGTGAAACTTTCTGTACAATTGAACCATCTGCTGCTCCACCCTTGTCCTCCCCCATATACAATTACAGTCTGTTGTGATGAGTTTCTACCTTTTCTACCACCTAGTCTTATCAAAGCTATAAACCGGTCACATAATTCACAGAAGCTTAAAGATACGTGGAGAACTTGGATAGGGTCCAGGGAAGAGCAATGAAAATGATTAACGGGTTGGAAAACAGCACTGATGAAAAAAGATGAATGGAATCAGGATTACCGGTATTGAGAAGGTTTAGAGGTGACTTAATAACTGTCCTCAACCTTATGAAGGACTGTTAAGAGAAGCATGGTGACCAAATGTCTTCCAAATCTCTCATAGAAATAGAAGAGGATCTAGCCTACAACAGGGAAGATTTAAGCTAGATGTGAGTTTCAAACAGGATTCTCCTCTCCATCCTCTCTAGTGTCATTTATTGACTCTCTTCCAATCTGTGGATTATCATTATTGATTTTTAATGGTAAGGATGAAGGTCAATGGCACCATGGCTGGAACAGTTTAGTAGACAACTAAAAGCATTCTTTTCATGAAGGCCGTGATTCTCAGTTGGAAGTTTGGAGTAGTAAGATGAATCAGAATCACCACTGGGGGAGCTTCTACAAAATACAGATGCTCCGGGGTCCATCTACCTTCCCCTACCTTCCCTTGAAGAATAAGTGCTTTAAAAGATTGCGCCCTTGATTAGTTAATGCAGAGAGGTGAAAGCAGGAAGGTGTATAATAAAACTTTGGTGATGAGTGTATTCAATAGGGTGTTTTGATTAGTTGGCCACTTTAGTTACCTAATAGCTAATTTATTTCAATGTTTATACCTTGAGAATAGTTTGATAATATTTTTATCTTTTTCTTGCTTTAATTATATTTCAACAGTTAGAACTTGTGGCGCCTGACTTCCTGGGTAGCAGTTTTGCAAAGCAGAGCAGCTTGGATCAAGACTAAGGCAAAGAGTGGGCTTGGTATTTGGGCTGCCTTACGCCCTTGGGAGCTAGAGAGGAAGAACTGGGCAGTGTAAACTGTCAACTTGTTAGTTTTACCAATAAGCTTACTCTCTGAAAATATTCCCTCTCAAAAATTTATCACTGAAAATCACAAGAGCAAAGTCATTTAAAATTAAATGCTTCCTTTGGGTAATAAAAACTGATACCATCCCGTTTTAAAATATTAAGGTGGAGGAAGTAAAACACAGGGCAAGCAGAGAAGACAGTGAAATAGTCTGTCACATTTACGTGTTATAAGAACGCTATATAATCCTAACAATTATTCTCCCTCAAAAGCTCTACGTCTTTGATCTAGCTCAAATTTCACACCAACCATCAAAGATGATTGCTGCATAAATCTGTATTCTTTCCTACCATTTAAGGTTATTGGTACTTTGATTAATTTAACCACATGTTACTGTCAGGTTGAACACATTCATCTTTTGTTTCAAAGCGTGTACTCATCAGTCTCTCTATGGTTCCTTCCCTTCAGGCCTTATTTCATCACGATTAAGGAGACTCTCTTGCCTGTCTTTATCTTGTTAGGCTTTCAGCAGCTTAAGTTGAATCTTCATTCTTTCATTCTTGCTGTCAAGCCTTCTTTAATAGACTCTCCCATTTCCCTATTCATAAAGCATCAGGGCTGTTTCACACAGCATTATATGCAGAGTCAGATGTTACTACAGAGTAAATCATTTCCCATCTGAGGAACTTGAGTTACCCACTATACATACATATATGCACATATATATATGTGTGTGTGTGTGTGTGTGTGTGTATATATGTATATGTATGTGTGTGTGTGTATGTATGTAAGACAGTGTTCAAAGCAAAGTGTGGTGTTCCTCATTAGATTCTAAGGGAACCGCAAACTAAAGGAGGCAGCAATGTGGTTTTGTTACTGATGGGAACTCCTGGAGCTATCTGAGAAGGGAGAAGCACTATTCAGGTTTTGCAAGAGATTAAAACTTCAATTATTCATTTTGAAGATAAAGAAAATAAAATGACAGTGTTGCACAAGCATTTAGAATCAAGTTTTATGAGGCATGCTACTTGATCAAATAAACCATATTTGTAACTTAACTGTGAGCTCTGTTCTTGAGCCCCAGTGCTTGGTACCCAGTAAATGTTCAAATATCTTTTTGAATGAATGAATGGAGTTGCACGATATGGGTGGAGGCTCATGAAAAATGACAGAATAAGGTGACTAAAAAACATGTTAGCCAAAGTTTCAGTGCTTGAACAGCAAGATTATACGTTGCTCTGACTATAGCTTTTTATTCTATTTAAATAAGACAAGACAGGTAGGTATGATTATGTTTCTAAATATGAGGGGGTTTTTTTTGTTTGTTTGTTTTGTTTTTGAGATGGAGTCTCTCTCTATCACCGAGGGTGGAGTGCCGTGGCGTGATCTCGGCCTATTGCAACCTCTGCCTCCCGAATTCAAGCAATTCTCCTGCTTCAGCCTACAGAGTAGCTGGGATGACAGGCACCCACCACCACACCTGGCTAATTTTTGTATTTTTAGTAGAGATAGGGATTTCACCATGTTGGCCAGGCTGGTCTTAAACTCCTGACCTCAAGTGATTTGCCCGTCTTGGCCTCCCAAATTGCTGGGATTAGAGGTGTGAGACACCATGCCTGGCCTAATATGAGTTAATTTTATTGGTTACTCCATTTATTACTATTTCTTTAATAACAGCATTATAGGTAGGGTTATATAATAACAATATTGAACACATGTATGTTAAATAACTACTTAACTTGATCTTTAACATTATTTTGTGACTCTGTGCTTATCACAAGTAGTTATTTTGTATTTCCTACTTAGGATGAAAATATTATACATTGAAGGCAGAGATTGTTATATATAATTCAGGATAAAAATTCCAGAATAATCTTTTGTGGATGTCAAGTCTTGGGGTTGGCCAAACCAATAATAATGGCTTTGGAATGGGCATAGGAATGAATGGAAAAGTGATCCATTTATTCAACAAGTTATGCTCTCATACAATGGACTTGACTGCTGTATCATTGAGTTGATTAACTAGGTCATATTTTGCTTTTCATAAAGAGCTAATAATTTCTTACCAGCCCCCCAACTTTCCCTCCTATTTGCTATAAAATCTAAGCAGCCTCATATCTATTTTCAACACTATGCATTTTCTCTTCCTTTAAAACTCTTCTTCAAAGTCAGGAGGGTCATGCCACTGACCCCAGGAAACTGAATGTGTGTTTGTGCTGAGCAGAATTAAAGACAATATTAATGTACCCAACTTGGGAAGATGAAAAAGCGTTTATCTTTAAGAATTCTAGTCCCAGATAAAAGTGTTTTCTCTAATAAAATACGCTCTGTGCATGTTTTATTGAGTTAAGCACACAAGGCAAAAAATATAGCAAAAATAGAATTATATTACTTCTTGAACCAGGAAAAGAAACAACTTTTATAATTGACAATAGATGAATGTGATGTGATTTATAGCATTTTGTACATTTAGTCTTGGAGAGCCCATGTTTCTGATTGAAACATGAAACTAGAAGGATTGATGAAGAAAGTGAAAATTTATCATGTAATTTCTAAAACCCACTTGAGGTTGGTACAAATATCTTATCATGAAGCTAGTTTTGTTAGTAATTATGGCTCTGGTTGGTAACAATGCTGACTATGTTTCTGAAAGAAGCAGTCCCAAACATTGTGATATGGTTTCCTCCTAGTCTGTTAGGAAGTTTTTGTTGTTCTGATACAAAATGAGAAAAATGTAGTTATTCATGAAGATAAATTGATTTCATTTAAAATGCTTTTGCTTATTGTGAGATTTTTATTCTTATTTTTCTGTCTTATAGTGCTTTTTCTTTTGTGAAATGATGTTAGTGTGTGTCTGTGTGTGTATACAATTTATTTATTTTAATTACTGATATTTAAAAGTCGTGGTCTGGAAATCACCAACCAACAAACAGCCTTTTCTAGTATCACCTGTAGTCCCTACTCATGAAACCTGGAGGAAACTCCAAGCCTTTCGGTTAGGACATTTGCCCTGGGCAGATCTGCTTTGGTCAGCAATTGTCTCTGGAGTGACTTTAGACTTGACTGCAGAATTTCTAAATGGTGAGATCTATTCTCTTTTTTTCATGTTATATACTCAATAATTCATTTTATTGTTAATTATGAAATGTGTCAGACTGGGCATGTTGACTTATACCTGAAATCTCAGCACTTTGAGAACCTAAAATGGGAGGGTTGCTTGCGCCCAGGAATTTAAGACTGGTTTGGGCAACATAAGGAGACCCGTTTCTACAAAACATTAAAAAGTTAACTGGGGTTAGTGCCTATAATCCTGGCTACTCTGGAGGCTGAGGAGAGAGGATTGCTTGAGCCCAGGAATTATAGACCATCCTGGGCAACATAATGAGACCCTGTCACTACAAAAAAAAATTTTTTTTATATTATGAAATGTTTCAAATATATGAAAAAGAACAGAAAAAAACCTATTTACTAAGATGTTAACATTTTGCATATCTACTAAAAAACTCTTTTTGGCAAAAGAAAGAAAACATTAGCATAAAGGCCCACTCCTCCTTTCTCTTACTCTTATCCTGTATCCTAAAGTTGGTGTAAAGTATTTCCACGTGTGTTTTTGTACTTTTACTGTATATGTTTCATCATGAACTACAGATTCTCTTTTGGTATGTTTTAAAATGTACATAAGTGGTACTATACTGTACATATCATTCTTCAATTTGCTTTTTTTTACTCAACATCTTATATTTGAGATTAATCCATGATGATAAAGGTTCAACAGATTTATTCATTTTAACTGTTGTATAATATTCTATTCTATGAATACACCACAGTTTATTAATCTGTTCCTCTACTTAGAAAAATAGTTGAGTTGTTTTTGCTTTGCTGTTATCACAAACAGGGCTGTATCTAGCATCTTGTTTGGATTTCCTTGTGCACCTGTGTGAGAATTTTTCAAGGTTGATACTTAGAATTGAAGTTGCTGGGTCATGGCTATGTGCATCTTCAATTTTGCCAGCTAACACCAGCTTGCGCTGATTGTACCTATTCCACTCCTAATAGCAGTGATTAAATTTCTTTTTTTGCTAGATCTCCCTTCATCCCATCCTCTCATACAGTGATTAATATCATTCGAGTTATTAATTTTTGACTATAAAGAGCATGCAAAGTCTCATTTAGACTTTCTTTACTAATAAAGTTGTATTTTTATATTTATTGGAAATTCAGGTTTCATTTCTGTGGATTGTGTATCACATTCTTTTCAGACTTTCTTTAATTTTATGTGACACTAATGCTTTGTTTCTTACAGGCATTGTAAGGTCATCTCTCAGTCTGTGGCTTGTCGTTCACTTTGTTAATGGTGAACTTTGCTTAACAGGAATTTCTAATTTTGAAGTCGTCAAATCTGTGAATACCCCATTTTATACTTTATATGTTTGTGCTTTTATGCATAGTTGCATCTTGTTTTGGAAATTGTTTTTGGCTGATATTATAAAGATATTTTCTTTGTTAAAAATTTATGTTTTGCCTTAATATTCAGGTATTTATTTGAATTTGATTTTTATTTGCATACTAGGTAAGGATCCAGTTTTATCCTTTTTTGTATGACTAACCAAGTGTTCTGGCTCTATTTATTGAACAATTAATCTTTTCCCCCACCGATTTATAATGCCATCCCCATCATATACCAAGTTCCCACGAATGTCCAGGTTTGTTCCTTGGGTCCCTGTTCTGATCATTTGGTCAATTTCTTCATCCTGATGCCACAAATACTTTTTAAAAATTGCTACATCTTTTAAAGGATATCTTGATAATCTGTAAGCCAAATCTCTTTCCCCTCCTCAAGGTTGTCTTAGTCATTTATTCTTCCATATAAAATTTACAGTCAGCTTGTCAAGTTTCACACACATACAAAACCTGTTATACTTTTATTTAGATTGATTTGACTTGTCCCTTTCTCTATATGTTCTCTGGAACAGTTTCTGTAAAATGGGATTACTGGTGACTTGAAGATCTGTTAAAAAACCCTATTTATACCCCAGAACTTAAAGTATATATATATTTAGAAAAACCCTCTTTAATACTAGGTTAATGTATGTCAGAAATCAGTTACATATTCAACTTTTTAAATGGTTATATTCAGATTTGCTCTTTATTTGTGCATCAATTACAGTTTTAGTTTTCTAGGAAATTATTCTTTTGTCTAGGCTTTCAAATTTATTGACTTAAAGTTGTTCATAGCATTCTCTCAAGCATTTAAAAATCTCCTGTGTATCTGTATTCTCCCCTTTAAATTACTAATGTTTTCATTTATGCCTCTTTTAAAAAAATTTAGATGCCAAAGTTTTGTCTGTTTTATTAGTTTAAAAGATATTTTACTTTTCTTTTTAAAAAGGTTTTTTTTTTTTTAAAAATTATTTTGTTGATGTTTTTCTAAACTTTTGAATTGGACTCATTCATTGATTTTTACTCTGCTCCACTCATAGT
Organism: Sapajus apella; assembly: GCF_009761245.1. Taxonomy (NCBI): domain Eukaryota; kingdom Metazoa; phylum Chordata; class Mammalia; order Primates; family Cebidae; genus Sapajus; species Sapajus apella. Next base: position 1,377,305 of record NW_022436944.1, read on the forward strand.
ATAAGCATTTAAGGTTATACATTTTCTCTAATATTGGTTTAGCTGCTTTTCCCAAGTTTTGATATATAATGTTCTCAATATTACTTAGTTTAAAATATTTTATAATTTCTGTTATGATTTCTCTTTTGGCCCATATATTATTTAATATTCTTTAAAATTTCTAAACATATGAGTTGTGTTATAGTTTTGTTATTAATTTTTATTATGCTGTGCTTTGTTGTTAAATAGAGCAAATTTTTATAAATGCCTCACATAAACTGGAAAAAACTAGTTTTAAAATTATTATTATTATTATTATTTTTTGAGACAGAGTCTTGCTCTGTCACCCAGGCTGGAGTGCAGTGGTGCAATCCTGGCTCACTGCAACTTCTGCCTCCCAGGTTCAAGCAATTCTCCTGCCTCAGCCTCCCGAGTAGCTGGGACTACAGGTGCCTGCCACCACGCCTGGCTAATTTTTTGTATTTTTAGTAGAGACGGGGTTTCACCTTGTTAGCCAGGATGGTCTTGATCTCCTGACCTTGTGATTCGCCCACCTCGGCCTCCCAAAGTGCTGGGATTACAGGCATGATTCACCATGCCCGGCCTATTATTATTTTTATTTTCTGAGATGGATTCTAGCTCTGTTGCCCAGGCTGGAGTGCAGTGGTGTGATCTTGGCTCACTACAACCTCTGCTTCCCAGGTTCAAGTAATTTTCCTGCCTCGCCTCCTGAGTAACTGGGATTACAGGTGTGCACCACCACACCAGGTTAATTTTTTGTTTTTTGTAGTGTTAATAGAGATGAGGTTTCACCATGTTGGCCAGGCTGGTCTCAAACTCCTGGTCTCAAGTGATCTACCCACCTTGGCCTCCCAAAGTGCTGTGATTATAGGCGTGAACTGCTGTGCCTGGCCTGGAAACTATTTAGTTTTTGTGTGGAGACTTCTATATATGTTTGATCAAACTTGTTAATTATGCTGTTCAAATTTTATTCATTTCTACTAATTTTGGGTCTTTATTGAGAGAGGCAGGTTGAATTTTGCCATTATAATTGTGAATTTGTCCATTTATTTCTTGTAATGCTGTCAATTTTTGCTTTATGCTTTTGGAAGTTAAAATGTAAATTCCAATAAGCCTATTGGAATAAATAAATTGCAACTTATTTATGCCTATAAATTCCAAACACTGTATCTCCCTGGTAAAATTTTCCTTTTGTCGTTTTGTAATAATTAGGGAATAACAATTTTTCATTGAAGTATACTTTGTTTCATATTAATATAACCACCCCACCTTTTGATTTTTTGATATGTGTTTTTTTCATCCACTTACTTCCAAACTGAGTCCCCCTGCCATGGCTCTGCTCCCTGTTTTTCTGCATATATCTCTTCCAAATAACAAATAGCTGGATTTTGTTTCTTAAATAAATTTGTCCTTCTCTTTCTTCTAGGCTATGTGTATCTACTGTGATCAGGGATCTGTTTGGATTTATTTCTTTCATCTTATTTTCTGTTTTGTATTTGTCCTGCTTTCTGTCTGTTTCTTTTTCTTCTGCTTGTTTTTATTTCTTCTTTCTTGCTTCCTATAAGATTGGGCAAATTTTATTTATTTTTCATTTTTCCCTCTACTACATTCTATTTGTGTTTTTACAAGAAGCACAAATAAATATTTAATGTGCACAATTAACAATCTCACATTAAATAATATTTACTTTCCTTCTCAAATATGGAATCACTGCAGAGCACATTAATTCAGATTGTCCCTCTCCCCACCCCAGTTTACATACTAATTGCTGCCAAGTGTTTTTGTTTTATCTTGTACTTACAACTTCCAAATGAGTCATTGTTATTAATGCAATTAATGATTATTTAGCTTTATGCACATTATTTACCAATTTATTTTCTCACCATTGTTTCTTGTGTCCTACTCCTTCCTTCTGGGTTCAATATTATTCTTCTTGAAGCATATTCTTTAGATTAATTTCAGCAATGTTTTGTGAGTGGTAAATTCTCTTCACCTTTGTCTGTCTGAAAATATCTTTATTTTACTTTTTCTTCCAATTAGTTTTTGGACTACACAATTCAAGGTTGATGGTTATTTCCTCTCAGTATACTGACAATATTACTCCTTTTAAAAAAAAGCTTCTATTTTGTTGTTGAGGATTCTGCTGTCGATATATTGTGTTTTCTTCATAGTAATTTGCTTTTTAAACTTTCTCTATAATTAGTTGTCTTTGTTTTTGGTGTTAGCTCATTTACTGATGTTTCCCATACAGTAGCTATATTTTTTAAAATCATCAAGTTCTGTTTAGTTTTTATAAAAAATTGTCATTAGAAAAATGATATCTCATTTCTTTCTTTTAGCTTTCTTATTTCACATTTTTAATTATTAAAGAAACATTTTGTGGTCTCTATCAGATTATTCTACAGGTCAACCAGGTTATGTCTAAACCCGAAGTTCCTTACTTGCTCTCTCTCCTGAAAGAGTATTTCCTTGTATCTTTTGTAATTTTGGGCTGTGGGCTCATTTTCACAAGGCTGTATCTGAGAAAATCTTGTAGAGCCTACATTTAAATTACATTGCTTTGGAGTAGTTTCACATTTGTTTCTGGGTGTTTCAGGTTGAATTTATATTTGATGAGCATATTCCTCATTCTCTATTCCAATCCTAAATCCCAGTAGATAGCTTTTTTTTTTTTTTTTTTTTTTTTTTTTTAAACCAAATTGATTAATTATCCAGGTGTTCTTCCCCTTCTGGGTAATCACAAATATTTTCAATAGATCTTTGTGCATCAGTATCATTTTCTTCTTCATACCCTCAATACTGATACCAAAATAATCTTTCTCAAAGGAGATTCTGATTGTATTAATTCTTCATGGTTTACCATGAAGATACAGAACAAGCTCCAACTACTTGGAAAGATCTGAGCCTTGTATGTTTTCTGGCCTCAAAATTCTTCTCTCATAAACACTTGATGCTCAAGCTAAAAAATTGTTTAATTCCTGGAATATGTAATGAGCACTCTTGTTTCAATGTCATTACATGTGCTGCTTCATTATTATCTACCCTCCTTTACTTAGTAAACTTCTACTGTTATTAAAGACTCAACTTAGGCAAAGAAGAGCTTTCATGCTTGGGTTCAATATCATTTTGTTTTGTTGTTGTTTGTTCATAGGCTGTTAAAAAATAATTAAAAACACAAAAAGAGACTATCATTTTATATTCCTGGGCTCTTCATATTTCAACACCTAAAACCACATCAAACTTGGTAGTGTCTCTGAGACAGTGTGTGTGTGTGTGTGTGTGTGTGTGTGTGTATTTGAAGGAAGAATTGTACATTTCAAAGTTACCTTATTGATTTTGTTTATTTCATTACCAAATTGCCTTTTCGAAGGTAAAAAGTAAAGGGAGTGCATCTGAGCACACTACCTTTTTAGTAAAATAAATAGATCTGGATATTACTCATTTGCCTTTGCTACTAAGCAGCTGACTGTCTTCTCTCTTCCTTTGATTTCCCTCTTTTTAAAGTGAAAATGTTGGATGAGATGATCTTCAAGTTTTCTCTCACCTCCAAACTTCTCCTGGTGACTTGATAAAGTGTCTTAGCTATCTAGAGATATTTTATTGTAACCCTGTCCTCCAAATTGCCATCACTTCTTTTTAGTTGGTAAATTTAAGTTAATGAATGTCTCATAATTCTTAGAAAATAAATTCTCTAAGATAAATTTGCGTTTAAAATATTTTATTGAATACAAAGTGATCAGTTAATATAAACACTAACCAGAGTATTCTGGCTAAAATAAAATTTTGTTTTTGACCTCATTTTGGTTAAAAAGAGCAGGAGTGGCCGGACACAATGGCTCATGCTTGTAATCAATCCTAGCACTTTGGGAGGCTGAGGAGGGTGGATCACCTGAGGTCAGGAGTTTGAGACCAGCCTGACCAACATGGCAAAACCCTGTCTCTATTAAAAATACAAAAATTAGCTGGGCGTTGTGTCACACACCTGTAATTCCAGCTACTTGGAAGGCTGAGGCAGGAGAATTTCTTGAACCCAGAGGGTAGAGTTTGCAGTGAGCCGATATCGTGCCACTTCACTCCAGCCTGGGCGAAAGAGTGAAACTCCATCTCAATACATACATACATACATACATACATACAAACATACAAGAGCAAGAGAAAGATCAGAATTGCAATGCTTCCGGAAAGGTGCACTTGAAGCCCCATTGATGGGCAAAGCTCTCCCTAAGTAATATCAACTAGCTAATGTAATCAGTCTCAGTTGGTGCTTCCTTTACTACAAATGTATCTGGGTTTGTATGCTATAGAGATCAATAACTCTTTTGATATGCTTGTCAATTTCTAGTGTTGATGAGAATTTTTTTTAAAGCAATCTGTCTTCAAATGTTAGCATGCCTTCGTAGGAAATAAAAGTGCCATAATTTCATGTGAAACATCCGTCTATTGTTAATATTTAATTATTATTCCCACTATTAGCTGAGATGTCTCAATCCCTGAAAACTTTAATTTCTCCTAAATTTACTGTGTAAAAGAAATTATTTGCATTTTAAATCTTGAATGGAAAACTAGAATATTTTGATGTTTAAATCATTAGAATTGGGCAGAGCATCTTTTTAAATGGAAAAGAATATTAGAAAGAAATAAATATCTTTTGCTGAAATTTATGAAAATACACACTAATCAGCTGTGTATTTTAATTTTTTCTCTCTAGTTCTGTTAACTTTTACCCTCTATATTTTTAATGTCTCTCTATTCTTCTAACCAATATTTTCTTTAGCCTTCTTTTTTAGCTCTATCTCCTCTTTTTCTTTTTAAAATTTCTCCTTCTTTTCTTCTTTATCCTTTTTTTTCTATTGTAAATATTTACATATTTACAAAACTCACCAATAAGTGCAAGCAGGAATGGGATTGGGTAAAGCAAAATGTTGAATTGTGAGATAAAAATAATCATTTTTTTAAATTCGACACATTGAAATATAACAGAATAACAACAGATCCTTTTAAATGCCTGGTAGCTATAGGTTGTACTTTTATTTCCATTAGTTACATAAAACAATGGTTTTTCATTCCATGTATTTATTTGAACATAAATTGGTCTGCGGGACTGTGTGTTCTATATGTTAAGTTGGAATTTTGGGTGCTAGTCGAGTATACCGTGAATTAATAATCATCTGGTACTGACTCAATTTTAGGTGAAAACCAAGATTTATTGACCCAAGTGGAAAATATGGACCAAAGTGAAACCTCTGTCAATATTTATTTACCTTTACAGGGACAATTAATCTTGATACTCATTGAAACAAGAAGTCAATATATGTATTGTTATGTGCTTTTGGAGACTTCCATTAGAAATATTGGCAAGTCCCTGGTTCATGGCCATAGATTTAAAAGGCCTATCAATTTTAAATGTTTTGGTCATTGAGTGCTAAAACATGTCACATATCATAGTATTCACCAGAAATAAAAAATCAAGAGTCTGCTCAGAGCAGGTTAATATGAATTTCTTTTTTCAGTCCAACTGATGATTTTTTAGTAAGATGAACTGCCAAGGAGACAATGAGCACTGACTCCTCGATGCATGACTTCATCTTGTTAGGAGCTGGGTTAAGTTCCCCTGTAAGAGAGCTCTGCAGTGCTCCTCCCCATGGTGAATGCCACAGGCGAGTGCACGCCCCAATGTGTCTTAGTTTCTTCATGAGAACTTTGTAAGCAGCCTGTAAGGGAAGTACAGACTGTGAGATTTAGACCCCTTGTTTCTTAGTTGTTTTTTTCTCTAATAAGATCGTGGTGGACGTAAAAGAAACTGTTATTTCACAGTGACTGGAAATGTAATGAAGTACTCGATGTCTATGCATAAAGTGTTAGGGCTGAATTTCTAAGGAGAGAGATAGCATATTCCCTCCAGTCTATAAATTCCCGATTCAGAACATGATCTCAAGAATTGTACTTTACATTTCTCTCCCCACCACCAAACAATAATAAAAAGAAGAAACAAACAAAAGTGATCAGCACCCAGTGGGAATTCCAGTTGGGGCAGATCTTTGAGATACGGTATTAAAGTGATGACTTGTACTTAAGAATGAAAACTGTTTGCTCCGTATACATGTAGATGAAAAACTTGCACCTCACCATGAAGCAGCCATTGCAGTAATGTTCTTTCTTTTTTTATTTAATAGAAACCAGAGGTTGTTGTGCCTAGGGAAATGTCCAAAAAGTTAGTCAAAGTTATTGAGGACACACACATGCACACACAGACGCTTGCCAACTGGAATAATATATATTTATTTTCGGAATAGACAAATTATATTCTAGACACTGTGAAAAGTTTTAGGTTTTTTATTTTAATTTTTAAGTATTTATTTATTTAAGATAGAGTCTCACTCTCTCACCCAGGCTGGAGTGCAGTGGCATGATCTTGGCTCAGTGTACCCTCTGCCTCCCGGATTCAAGCAATTCTCCTGCCTCAGCCTCTCAAGTAGCTGGGACTACAGGCACGCACCACAATGCCCAGCTAATTTTTATATGTTTAGTAGAGACAGAGTTTCACTGTGTTGGCCAGGCTGGTCTTGAATTCCTGACCTCAATTGATCCGCCAGCCTCAGCCTCCCACGGTGCTTAGGCTTTTTTAAATTGCCAATCCCAACATTGTCTCAGAATTGCTTTTAATACTTAGCATAACCTAACATGCCAAAATATACAGCTAAAAGTCATGAATTGGCTAATATCCATCACCAATTAACACATTAGTAGATTTGTGTTAAGCTTAAAACTTCTTTTTTTTTTTTTTTTTACCAGTGTTTTCTGTCATCCTGGGGTGATGATTTGCTTTTTGGGGGAGTTATTTTTATAAAGTTTAATTCCTTTTCTGTTTAAAACAGAAATTATCCTCTCTTTTTGTTAATTTGTGCGATGTATTGTTAATGAGGATAT
>NW_022436944.1:1389231-1423708 GCF_009761245.1 Sapajus apella
TAGATTGATTAGATACTACCATAACGCCTGGCAATTCTAGATATTAAGCTAATATGTATCAGTTATCTCTTCTTACCTTCAGAATCATTCTGGGGGGCAAATATTAATCCACATTGATGACATAGATTTCAGAGAGCATAAAAAGCTCAGGTTTTTTTTTACCTTCAAAATGATCTCTTCTTTGGTAGAGGATTAGCAGTTATTACATAAAAAACAGGCTACCAACCTCAAACCCTGCTTTAACGCCAAGGTTTCACATAATAAAGTTTTTAGCATTAGGGAAAAAACAGTTAATTTATATCTAATCATAAATATATATGATTGTAACAATATAATTTATATAATATTGATAAAAATTAAGCTGTTGAAATAAAACTGTCCCATTAACCCAAGGTGGTATATTACCATTCTGTTGACATTACATTTTCAAGGATATTTTATGCTAGGTTATAAGTACAGACTGACATCTTTATTAAACTGTATACTGAAAAAAAGGAAATAATATTATGAATGTTGGGTAAGTGGCTTTTTCTAGTGTGGAGCATTAGGGCTGGAAGGCTAGGCTTCAGGAACTGACATTTACAAAACACTAAAGATAGTCATGAAGTTTGTTGTTATTTGCTCTCTCAACTGACTTTAGACAGTTGTCTTCCTAGTTTTCAAATTATTCTTTATGTATATATTTCCACAAGGTCCATCTAAACCTCTCCCTTCAATGTGCCACTGCGAAAGAAATTCATCTTCTGAATGAGTGGGGGCATGTGGTGCCTGACTGAATTGTTGACATGCTGATCAGCATCCTCAAATCTGGCCCATTTCCACCTCAACTACTGACCTAATCTGTCATGTTGAGTTGTGGTCCTAGGGAAAAGGGAGGAGAGATGCAAGGGTATTCTTTCTCTCTGAGAACCTGCCTATAGAGTCAATTACATTTCTATATCTATATCTATATCTATATCTATATCTATAATCTATATCTATCTAATGAATACTACATATATAGTATTTATTCTTCCTTCTCTTTTGCTGTATGTGTAATTGGCTTCCCTCCCTTTTACCCAAAATGAATAGAATCTGGCGTTTAAACATATTGTTTGCTTCACCTAATCTGTAGGACAGCGCAAAAATAGTGACTGCTCAGTTCTCAAAATTGTGTTGCTGAATTTCAAGCTTTACAATATTTGGGCATAGTGGTCTCTCTTCTCTTTTTTCAGTGCTGGGAATCTCATATATGTGCTCTTGTGTTTTTGGCTAGCCTGTGGATTAGGATGAAGTCCAGATGAATCAGCAGTTTGTAGAAAGAGTGATCATTCTAATTACCAGGGAAGTTTCAAAAATACAAATTCCTGAACCCACTTCCAGACAGTCTTATTACCTTGCAGATCTAATGTAGAAATTGGGGCTCCATATTTCTGACAAAGCTTCCAAGATTATTTTTGATTCTCTCACAGGTTGAAACCACTGCCGTTGACCTCCTTTTGGAAACCAGGAGACTGTTGGATGCTAATCACACCTTCTTTAGGTTTCTTCTCTGATTTAAAAATCTTTTACAGTTGGCATGGTATCTAGATGGTGTCTCTTTATATTGATAGCTACCAGGCAGGCACAAAGTAGAGGTCTAGTAAATATTTTGATTGATTTTTACATGTGACATATCTGTCTTACCACAAAAGTAATTAGTCATTAAGACCTTGTCTTTGAACTTTTTGTTGGTTAAAAACATAATTAGGATTCAATATAAATTGAATAACTTGAAAAAATGAACACTAAGGCCTATATTTTTTTCCTTTCCTTTCCTTTTTCCTTTGTCCTTTTTTTTTTTTTTTTTAAGAGATGGGGCCTCACTATGTTGCCCAGGGTGAATTCAAACTCCTGGGCTCAAGTGAACAAGTGAAGCTCCTGCCTCAGCCTCCTGATTTTATATATATATATATATACACACACACACAGACACACACACATACACACACACACACACACACACATATATATATATATATATAATTATTATTTTATGCAATATAGGCACCATTGAGTGAACTAACCTCTTGAATGGGGGAAGAAACTCTTTAAATTTTAAAAAAATTTTGTGAGTAAATAGTTGGTGTATATATAGGATATGTGAGATATTTTGATACAGGCATACAATGTATAATAATCACATTAGGGTAAATGGAGTATCCGTCACTTCAAGCATTTATCCTTTCTTTGAGAGAAACACTCTCAGGAACCTTGCGCATGTAGTCATGACAAGATTTTGTTATGTTTTTAAATTCTAGACAATACAAAGTCTAGCCCAAGTCTACACAGCTAAAGATCTTAAACTGAAAGTTCATGACACATGGACAACAAAACATGCTTGCTTAAATGAAGTGGGCATAAATAAATATACACCATCAAAATAAGAGGACATCCATGGAATAGTAAGGAAAAGTATCAAATAGAATGAATTTGTATAAATGGAAAATGGGAACTTACATGGAGAAAAACAGAAGAGGGAAATGTCATGGAAGTGCTTTGTTTGCCTCCAAAATTATACAAATGTGATTCCATGCATTGTGACGAGGAGCCAGAAGGAAAGAATACACCAGAAATTAGAGGCACATAGCCAAGGGGAGTGGTTAGTATATAGGATGTAGACATGTAGTGTAGTGTCATGGGAGCTGAGAAATCTAAGGAAGAATAATTATTGCTCAGCTGGGATGGTACTTTCCTTCTTGTTGGATTCCTGGATATGAAATCCAAAGAGTGCATGACTTTTCTGAGAAGTTTCACTTAGTTTTCATCAGTGTTCTCCACTGTCTGATTAAATGATAAATCCCCTTCCATTTAAATATATGTATTCAGTGCTTGCTAGGTGGAAGTTACACATGATAGGTGTCTAGAATTTAAAGAAGGGATATTTGGTTTTATTTCTGAGGTAAACTTAGAAAAGCAGAAGCAAAAATGAAGAGATTTAAAAAAAGATACTGAGGCCAGGAGCAGTGGCTCATGCTTATAATCCGAGCACTTTGGGAAGCCGAGGCTGGTGTATTGCTTGAGCCCAGGGGTTCGAGACCAGAATGGGCAACACGGCTAAACCCTATCTCTACAAAAATACAAAAAATCAGTTGGGCGTGGTAGCATGTGCCTATAGTCCCAGCTACCTGGGAGGCTGAGGTGGGAGGGTCGTTTGAGCCTTGGGAGAGGATGGGGGTATGGGGGTTGTGGAGAGGGGTTGGAGAAGGTTGCAGTGAGCCAAGATCATGCCACTGCACTCCAGCTTGGGTGACAGAGCCAGACCTTGTCTCAAACAAACAAGCAAACAAAACCAAAGGACATTAGACATTTAAAAGTGTGCCTTGTTGTAATTTAAAAAATAGCTCAGGCCCACCATTAGCTATTGGAATCTATCTCTAAATCTTTAAAATGGACATTTTTCACCTGTAGTAATTCCCCTGCTGAACAACCATATGTGATTTTTAGTGTTCTTTGGTTGCTGGATTATAGATACACCAGATTCCTCATAACTTATACTCTGGCAATAGGACCATTAGGATTCTAAAGGTATTTCTTCCTTTTTTGACTTACTAGGCTTACACATCAAATACTGTGATGTGCCTCAGAATTTCTCTCTCTGTGGCCTGGAATAGAACAGTCTAATCCATAGCACTTTCTTCCCTCCTTCCTATCCCCTCCCCCTCAGACACCTGTACCCCATGATCTCTTCTTTCACGGCAGAACTGTGACCGTAGAGTTGTGTTATTTTTCCAGCAGTGAGCTTCAACAGAAAGGAATAAATTCGTATCTGGTCGCCAGGACCTCCAATGATCTAATTGTGGTTTTGCTGTCACCAGGAAGCCCATTTTTTCTCTCTTCCATTAGACTAAATACAAATCTTCGGAATTCTTGCTAATGTTAAAGAGTTTCCTAGACTTCAGAGTTTAAGTGTAGTCTCATAGGACTTCAGACCTTTTATTATTTTTTCCCCTGGCCTTTTCTTATGCTTACGACTAGAAGAAGTTGGAATACATCTTTTGTGATTTACTGTCTTACTTTCTAATTTGAAGAGCTTCTCAATAAGCTAGAATCGTTCCAACTCCAAAATTCTGCAAAATAAAATGGTTTGTAATCATATACACTTTTGCATTGTTGGCACATTTGCTTGGCTACTTTTTAAATATAAAGTGCTTAGGCCGGGTGCGGTGGCTCCCACCTGTAATCCTAGCGCTTTGAAAGGCCGAGGCAGGTGGATTGCCTGAGCTCATGAGTTTGAGACCAGCCTGGCAACAGAGTGAAACCCTGTCTCTACTAAAATACAAAAAATTAGCCAAGTGTGGCAGTGTGTGACTGTAGTTCCAGCTACCTGGGAGACTGAGGTAGGAGAATTGCTAGAACACAGGAGGTGGAGGTTGCTGTGAGCTGAGATCACACCACTGCACTCCAGCCTGGGCGACAGAGTAAGACTCTATCTCAAACAAAAAACAAACAAACCAAAAAAAGGACTTTTGGGTGCCTTTTGTTTGTTTGTTTTTTGAGGATAATTCAACAATTTATTTGAGATTTGACTCTTCTTGAGCTTCAATATCATATCAGTTTTTTAAGAAGGCTAGGCCGGGCGCGGAAGATAGCAGAGAACTTACTAGAAGCCAATGTTTAGGCCAGGAGCGGTGGCTCAAGCCTGTAATCCCAGCACTTTGGGAGGCCGAGGCGGGTGGATCACTAGGTCAAGAGATCGAGACCATCCTGGTCAACATGGTGAAACCCCGTCTCTACTAAAAATACAAAAAATTAGCTGGGCATGGTGGTGCGTGCCTGTAATCCCAGCTACTCAGGAGGCTGAGGCAGGAGAATTGCCTGAACCCAGGAGGCGGAGGTTGCGGTGAGCCGAGATCGCGCCATTGCACTCCAGGCCTGGGTAACATGAGTGAAACTCCGTCTCAAAAAAAAAATAAAAAAAAAAAAAAGAAGGCTAGCTGCTGGGAAGTTAATGTGTGATGACCATGTTCCCTGGGTGGGGGTAAATGAGTGCTATGGGCAATTTTTGCTTTGTGTGACTTGATTTGGTATCATCTTTTACGGCACTTGGGAAGCCAATTAATAGAGAAAATGAGTTATATTAATCTTTTTTCAGCTGTGCAAGAAAAAGAGTCAAAACATAACAGGCACATTCTTCTAAGTGTGAAAAATTACCCACTTTGTCTATTTCATATTTCTTAAATTCCAAAATTAATGACTTTTCGGGAAAAATGCATGTATCTCTGGGACACAGAGTTTATGAATGCAAGGGGGCATTGCTGGAGAGTTGAAAGAAGGACTTCTGGTTAGGAGGAAAAAACATGTACACCTTGAAATGTACATTTTTCATACTTTCACATGATTAGTTTTTCAGAAAGACTGTTGTAGAGATAAGCTGCTTTTCTGAAAGCAGCTACATTTAGCTGATGCTAAAATAGGGGTGATAGGTTTTGATTTTAAGTCACTCATAGGTGTTATTTTGTTGGGCTTTTGGAAATGCTACTTTTGGTTGATAAAACCACATCTCAGATTTAGGTTCCTATGCAACTGCTAGAATACTAAGACATTGTAAATAGAGACTCCCAGCTGGCTTCCTACTGACAGGATGCTTGATTGGTGACCTAGATGTCTTACTGTTCCACACATTTATATCTTTCTCATACTGCTTGTTCTGCTGGGAACACTCTCACCATCTTTACCTAGGAAACCTTGTTCATCCTTTAAGAATCAGCTTAGTCAGCATCTCCTGGAAAGTCCTGCCTGAGACTCCAGATTGAGTTCAGTGCAATTCTTTTATGATCTGGCTCCTCACCTTAGCAGAATTTGGCTAGAATTGTAATGTCCTGTTACTGTGTCTATTTTCACTATTAGAATATTAATTTTTCTAGGCAGTGCCTTACTTTGCCCTAGAAAGACTGCTAGGATATTCTAACACTCATCACAATGCCCAAAAATGTTTTTCAAATTCAACCAAGACCATGATTAAAATGGAATTATGAAGGTCTGCATTCAGATTCCTTGGTGGCTGTCTGCTTAGGAGGCATGGGGTAGATGAAAGGAAACTGCTCCCAGGTGAGTGGTTGGCTGCTTTTGCATGAAGGAAGATCAGAGTAGTTGTCATTTGACAAATTCCTTTCAAGCAATTGCTTTCATGTGTCAGACAGAAATGGTTACAACAAGTGCTACCATTATGCGTTAATGAAAATGCATTAACAATAATGCTTGTAGCATTTGATTTCCTATAAAGTGTTTTTCAAATATTTGTTATATCATTTGATCCTAACAATGATATTGAGAAACAAGGGTTCCTTTTTATTACATTTTGCAGGTGAGAAGAGTGATTCTGGAATGGATTCATTCATTCAACAAAATTTCAGTGTATACTATGAGCTAGGCTCTGAGGCACAGGAAAGTAAAGAAGACAGATATCGTCCCAGTCTACACAGAGCTTACGTTCTAATGGGAAAGACAGACCCTAAAAATTAATTGCACGATTAATTGTTTAATTACATCCCTGATTAGTGCTGCAAAGAATTAAGTATGTGTTTGTACACATAAGAGAGAGAACATGAGACCAGGGGACCAGATCTGGTATGAAGAGTTAGAAAAAATAACTTGTTTAAGGGATGGGTATATAGACATAAAGGAATGAGCAGTAGTTACCTGGGGAAGGAAAATGAGGAATCAGGGCATGGGAAGAAGCTTTGTGCCTTTGAGCAGCTAAAAGAAAAAGTGTAGGGAACCTAGGGAGAGTAGGAGGAAATAGAGCAGGTAATAGGTAGATGGGCAAAAAATCCAGGGGATTTAGTTAGTAGGAAGCACATGAAAACTGTTAGGTTTGTTCTTTACCACAACTTCACGCAATGACTTTGGGGGAAAATGTCTTGACATAAAAAGAGGAGAAGTGTGTTGGCCAGAAAAGTAACCACAGCGCCTGAGATAATACAAAGCATAAAATGTTTCAGATCTTAGAAGCCTTTTAACATGTTTAAAGATGTTTATTTACATCCCTACTCCGTGGTGATGAAAGCTGATCCCGAGCTGGGTCATCTCAATTTTCTTTCTTGTTGAGTTTCTTTGTGGGGTGTTCACTCTAAGTTTTCCCAGGTCTTGTTGTAGCCGGTGGAAAACTATGAACATTCCCAGTCTCATTTTAACTAAATTAACTAGACTTACAACCTCAGTGTCAGCGAACAATGAAAACTTACCACTGAACATATGAAACAAAAATGAAATTAGCCAGCGGTAGGAAACTACAAACAGCTGAGGCATTCAATTGTTAGCCATTTGAAGGATTAACTTCTAAATCATGTAGAGCTCCCTTGGTAGTTTAACTAGTTGGGCACTCAAGGATATATAAAAACACCCTTTAAGGTAGAAATGTATTTCTTCACCTATAAAACAGAGATTTACTGGCAGGTTGTGATATTATTAATACTGGATTTCTTTGCCTTGGCCCATGAACTTAATCATTGCTTTCCTCACTTGCAGTCTTGCAAATAGGTTTCAAAACAGATACCATAGAATCAACTATATCCCCAGTCAGGTAGGAGGACATAACTGTCCAGGTAGACTGCTGCAGAATTGTCTAAAAATCCCAGCTTTTTCTCCGGAATTCTACTCTTGCCCTGTGCTATTGTTTTGCACACTTCTGATTTACACAGCTCATTGAATATTCAACCAGGTTTAAAGATTTTATTTGATGGTTATTTCAATAATAATTATGGAGGCTGCCAAACTCTCCTTACCCTGTTAAAAAACAAACAAAAAATAAACCTGCCATCATAACAATAAAATCTCACCAGTAAGATGTTTTCCTGATACCTTAAAATTTAGTTTGGAGTTTCTTGCAGGATTGGTAGATCTGTTTAGAATTTACAGCCAAAGAAACTCAATTAATGGCCATTACTTTCAATTATTTTTGTATGTTTCAACAGCATTTGTTGAGAACCCACAAGCTTTTTAAAAAAGAATGTGGGCAACTTGTATTTTAATATTTCATTAAAACAAGACCACTAGTTCACCTATGTAAGTGTTTATTCAATTGGAGGCTAATTGAATAATTAGGATTGATGAATTTTATATTGTTTTTTTTTTTTTCTTTTTTTAAACCAAGGTTACAAGGCATCTGGAAGAGACTATTTTTTCTGACCATTTCCCATTATCAGAATCTCTCTCTATATATCTGTATCTATAATCTTCTCCACCTCCAAATCATTTTCAGGAAAGAGCCACAAACTGGCGTGTTTCTTTTCTTTCTTTATTTAAAGAGGCCGAAGTGAAAGGAAAAAA
Source organism: Sapajus apella (assembly GCF_009761245.1). Lineage (NCBI taxonomy): Eukaryota > Metazoa > Chordata > Mammalia > Primates > Cebidae > Sapajus > Sapajus apella. The sequence goes on from NW_022436944.1 coordinate 1,397,521, forward strand.
AAAGAGTGGAATCACCAAGAAAATCCCAAACAAATAAAGTGCAAACACAGAGTGACAAGCACACTCAGACTCTGGATTGGTTATGGATGAGACGACAAGTATATGATGAAATTAATGACCCTCTGTCAACTTTTTAGATCTCACTTTTAAAGAGAATGGACCAAAAATCAATAGCCCCCAAACCACCAGTACTCCAGTGAACCAGTCTTTCATTTATCTTGCTGTTGGCACTCAGATAGAAATGCAGCCAAGCACAGCACAGGGCCTTCACTGGGAGTCATCATCCCAGGCAATGTTGGAGCACCCCAGTTAAGGGTCAAAGATGTGTACCAAGGCTTCTTTGAGAAGAACCTCCTTCTAAATACCATTATCAGTATTCACTTTATTTAACTGAAGTCCATTTGGCGTATGCATATCAAGTGTTTCGGTTTGGGGAGGTTGCCTTTTGGGCTGATGGATTCCTAGCCCAGCAACAGTAACGGATGGCTGGGGATTATACTCACTTTATATCTTGATTCTTCAAGTGTTATATCTCAGGTGTTCAGATGGCAACAAAATAGAACTTTAGAATCAAAGTAGACATACAAGTTTTAAAGATGTGAGTTTGTAAAGACATGGTTTTTACACCATGGCTACATTGTGGTTCCTAAGTAGCATAGTGTTTGAAGAACTCTTGTTAGAAAAAGATCAGGCAAAATGTAGAGATTATATTCAGAATATTATGAGCTAAAGCCCAGAAGATCGGTAATAGAGCAAAAGAAGAAAACATTTTAAACAGCAGATGAGTTGTAATTGTGCTTGTAATTTTTATGGGTATTCTTAGAAGTAATCACTTATCTCCAAGATTGAATTTTCTTGAAATAAAATTGGTTAGTATATCATGAGGATTTTCTTACAGTGAGAAAGTCATATTAAAATGTGAAAGATAAATTAATCTATACCAAGTGTTCAATAGCACTATTAACAGCTGGGGCCAAAGTGAAATGAAATGATGTCATTATGTTAAAACGGATGTCAACACATACAGAGAAAAAATCAGTGTAAAATGAGAGAGATCACATTTTGATGACAATCTAAGACAAGCAAAGTGTCGGCCATTTATCTGGCTTTGTCCAAATGGAATCTAATCAATGGCTCTCTTTAAGGTTTTTATTTTATTTATATAATGAATACTTACAGCGCACTTACTATGTGCCAACCACTATTCTGAGCACTTTATACGTAATAGCTTGTGAAATCGCAATACTAGGAAACAGATATTATTATCCCAGTTTTACTTATGTGGAAAATGCACAGAGAGGTTAAGTAACTTGCCCAAGGGCACATGGCTAATTAGTGACAAAGCTGAGATTAAATTTCAGAAAGTCTAGCCCCAGAATTCATGCCCTTAACTTTTAAACAAGGCTGACTTAAGAATGAAGAACTTAAAACACCAGAGGGAACTTAAAGTACAAATATATAGGTGAAAACAGCTTAAATGGAGAAATTTGTTAGTAATAAGAATTTTGGTTTTATTCTGATTCCAATGTAAGTATTCATTGTAAGATTTTTAAAAGAAAAAATTCTTCTACATAAAAAAGAGGTGAACCGAGGAAACATTTTCAACATTTTAAATACCAAATATATTTGGCATTGATATTTGGAGCCTGACACAGTGACAGTAAGGCAGAGAAAATTAGTAAACACTTTTAAAATTTACTATTTAAAGTTTAATTTCTTAGTAAAAGAAAGAAAACTTGATTTTTTAATTCTCAACATAGACAAAGATTTGATGATTGTGACCTTGAACAGTGGTGGAGCTGCTCTTCTCACCTGAATTGGGATAGCTGTGTACAGAGGGAAGTTATGATACATACTAAATTTATATAGAAGTAAAAATATCATTTAAGGGGATACATGTGGCCATTAGCTCAATATATTAAAATGAAAAATATAGTAATTCCTCAATTTTTCTGAAGAATTTTCTCCACTTTTTCCCATGTAATGCCCTCCTAATTTGCTTCTTCTAATCCAGTGAGAACTAGAAAAAGCAGGTAGAATGAGAGTGAATGAAAGTAATAAGCAATGAATGAGAGTCTATGGTGCTTTTCAAAAGGTAGAGTGTGAGAGAGTTATACTGTGAGACACCCTGATGGACAACAAGGAAGGTTTTTGGATAGTGTTTTGAGAGTTTTCTTTTGTTTCCAATCCAACAAGAATCTTGCTATTATGAAAATGATCACAGAGGTGTGCTTTAACATTTAAATGTACATGCCAAGTGTAACTATATTTTTACATTCCAAAATTTAACAGACAACTGTTTTGAAATGCTTTCAAAACAAAGATGTTCAGTGTCTCAATTGCTTTGGAAATGTTAGCAAAACTCCAAATGCAAATCTTTAATATGGCCATATACAAGAATCCCCACACAAACACTGTCTCACATGGTAATAGGAATGGCATCATTATCTTGGATGTGCTGGCTCTGACATCCATTGTGCTGTTGCTCTCAAGGGTGCTCTGGCTGGCGAGGTGGGCATGTGAGTCTTCTCTTCTGCCTGGTTTTCACTCCATGGGTATCTCTCAGCAGGCTTTGCCGAAACTTCACAGATGAAGGAGGAACCTTCATTAGTCAATGGCATATATCTCTTGCAGAAAAACAGGTGAATTAAAAAAAAATTTTTTTGCAGTCATATTTTTAATTCTCCTAACAAAATTATATTTGATAAAAATATGATAGACATCTGCACTTGGTATCTGACACCACAACAGTGAAGATGCAAATTACCATTTAAGAGGAAACAAAGGCCATCGTATTGCATTCTCGTAACTACTCCCAAATCCAATGACAATTGGAGAAATGAAAAAAATTTAAATGTATAACTTGATACATGTAAATATTTAAGGTTTTACAGTCAAAGTAGAACAAGTTACACAGAATTTCTGATATGGTTAAATCATCTAAATGAAAAGTACAAATATATTTGAGGATGACCTTAGAGTTTAGAATATGATAATTTTCTTATTTTTATTCTGTTTCCATTCATACTGATTGAAGCTCATCCATCTGGAGGCAGAATCCACCTCCCTTGTTCATTTTATCCTTTAAGTGGAGATGACACTCAGCTGCTTAAATATTGCTTAACACTTTTAGCAAAACCAGATGCCAAGCTCCATTTTGTACACTGTTTCAGTTGAAATAACTAACTTAACCATTACAAATTAGTCTTTAAAACAAACCACCTGAACAACAAACTAAGTATGCCTAGGAAACAGATGGAGTTTTTATGTTTTCACATGAGCATCAAGCTAATATCTGTGCAAGATGAATGATGCTATACAGGAATCTCTGCTTAATCCTTCCATTTCCCAGCGGGGTGGTTTCTTTTTTAATGCCCGGTGCCTGGGAAAGGGAGTCCATTTCCTTATACTTAACTTGCATTGTAAAATTACATGTGTGTGTTATTTTGTATACTCACAGACATATAAATGTGTGCTTACACTGTCAGTGAAATATCTTGAACTGAGCATTTGTCCAAGTGCCTCATTAGCTTAAATGATGAAAATGAGTTTTTACATTCACCAACAGGAAAACTTTTTGTCCTATTGAACTGGGCTTTGCCAAACAGTTTATATTTCAGCTTCTTATTTGGTAAATAAAAATTAGTCTTTATGTTTTACATATGAGGTTGTTCTTTAAAATTTGCATTTTTTTATGGAGTTTCATAAAAAATTTGGGCACAAGAAAATTTTGTTTTTAAGACATTTTCAAAATAATTATTCTGTAAAGCCTAGAATATAGACCATATTTTATATAGACCTTTGGCATATACATTTACAAATAAAGACTACCTTTACAGCATTCATTAATGGCAACAATATTATCTGTTGAGTTTGAAAGAAAAAAAAACCCAAACCCCTATCCAAGGCTGTTTCCAGTTTTTCGTAAAAATGTTTTCCAGTGTGATATAGATAAATAAATTTAACATAGTATAAAAATTTCAAGTGTTCATTTTTTTACATTAAATAGAAAATTAACTGATTTCAGTGCTACCATATGAATTCAAGTATTCAAGAAATACATAGGGAACATCTAATTTTTGCCAGGAATATAGTATATACTAAAGATTAATGTTGTCAAAGAAAAACCCTCTCACTCCCTGCTCTCAGGGAGCTCCTAATCTAGAACATTATTATCTTCTTTTTTCTCTCCTGCCTGCTGGCAAAGATGGGAAAGAGCCCTAAGTAAAAACATCTGGCTGTCTGACATTAAGCCCATCATTCAGCATGTGTGGAATTTTCTCATCAACAGCTTAGTATTTTGACATGAGAATAATATTATATCTATATATCGCTTGAACTCTGGCATATTGAACTGTTACCTGTTGATTGAAAGTAAAGGCTTTCCCTGCTGTCTGGTGGCTAGAAGACTGAGAGTTATTGGTAGAATTTGTCTCTCACTGGGTCTCCAGGTTTATGGAAAATCTACTCAGCGGTGTCTAAAATTTATATTTTAGAAGGCTATGAGGGTTTGGCAATTGAGAGCCCAGTTACATGCTCTGATAGTGAATTTGGAAAGGGATAACAAAGTTATATAACAAAGATGAAGTAAGAAGGTAGCTCTTCTACAAAAATATCAGCCTATTATTTTTTGGTGACTAAATGTAGGCTTAAAAGGCATGGCATGAAACCGTCTCACCAGGATTCCTCCTGCTCCCACTGGTCTGTAAGATCCTTGGTATTGGCTGGAGCCTTTGCTTTCCCATAAGATGCCTTCAATGTTGCTTTCCATAAAGGTTAAAGAACTACCTTATCAGCTAGATGTTTTGCAACTGCTACTTTTGCACACACAGGCAGCTGTGATTAACTTATATGCTATCACTTCCAAAAACTTGCTTTTTCAAAAATAGAGAGTAATATTTTGTGTTGTTCTACTGTTGTTTTTTTAGACCTGTGTGAGCTGGTTCAGAATTGCTGGGAAATGTAGTACAGTGGGAACAAAGAAGCCTGGGTCTTTCAGTGTTACCTAAATGACCTTGGCCAAATCTCTGAAAACTTAAAATTTTCATATTTGAAAAAGTTACTGTATAAGCAGAGGCACAGATTTCTTTGCAGTCCTAAAATTCTATAATTCGTCAAAACGTAGCCGTGGATGTCAGCTTCCCCTGGGCAATAACATTGAAACTTGTGTTTGTTGGAATCTTTTTTCTGTGAAAATGTCTTTTTGTTTGAGCATCCATCTTCATGGTTTCTGTCTTAAATGATGAGTCAGATAAGATCACAGCTTAAATCATTTAGAATTTGATCATTTTACAGTTAATCTTTCAACTAATTTTGATAATAGATGAAGTAGGAAAATAAGAGTTGGGATGGGGGCAAGTGGAAGATTCAATCCTAGCAGAACTGAACTTAGTGTCCAATATCAATATGCCCTGTTCTTGGGAGAAGGTCCTTTGGTACACTGCTTGTCTGTTTTTGAAAAAAACGTTGGGTTTCTCTAGGAGCTGGTGTCTAAGGCTGCAGGTTTACTGGCTGAGAAGGAAAAGGAAGGCAAGGAGGGCACCGAATAAAAGATAAGGATTATTTTCCAGAAAGGCCCTGGCCAACTGATACCTGAATCTGGAACATGATCTCTCATATTATCTTGGACTTTCCCACAAATTAATTGGTTCCCCTCTGTGGATGTTTTTGACCCTTTTCTTATTTAATCCTTGTGTTGCACCATGCTTTGCTATCACACTGCCATTTCCTCTTTCAGCTCTTGACAAAACCTGGGTCCATGAAACTTGTAATGGACTGACCTAATGGGGGCCTAGTTGGTACTTGTTCAATTTCTTGCCGGGAGAGTGAATCCACTCTCATTGACATTTGTTCCGAATCTTTAGAAGGGCAGAAGCCAAGTCTTGCCATGTAAAATAATAAATGTGTTTCAGATAACATATTCTTGCACTTTTTCCCTAGAATAATTAGAGCATTCATGCAATAGATTTAGTCTCCTTGGAATTTATTTAATTGCCTCTGTTATAAATGACTAGTAAACATGTCCATGCCATATAATCTTTCTGATTCTCAGTTTGTAAAATGAGGGTGTTGAACTTTATGATCTCTAAGGTCCTTTCCAACTCTAAATTCTATTGACCTGATACTTCTATTGTTTAGACAAAAAATAGGTCTGTTCTGAAATGTTCTGCAAGTTAGGCAACAATCCAAACTGACTTTTTAAGAATTCACATAAGAAAAAAAATATTCTCACATAGAGTTCTATAGGATGAAGAGAGAGCCCATTCACTATTTGTTTGCTCTCTGTGGGAAAGCTATTCTTTTTTTTCCTCTTTGAACAATATAAGGAAACAACTTATCTTTTACAATTTTTGGATTCAGTTCATGGAGGGTGTCAGTATTGTCTAGTGTTCCCAATGGGGACGTGGGAGTCTGAGATCCAGGACTGGTTCCCAGCTTTTCTGCTCCTTTTGTGACCTTCAGAAGCCACAGAACAACTCTCAAGACTCAGTTTATCTGTCTGAGAAATTGGGCTCTTCTTTACCACATGGAAAACCTGTTCTTAAACATTTTGGAAAAGGATTTCAGCAGCCTGAAGTGTGAAGAAGATTAGCTTTAGTCATTTAGGGTGTATATGAATGCGAGTCTCGGGTGCTTCTGCACTGCCTAGCACCAGATGGTTTTGTACACGTAGTATAGGGTACAGCATCACAGGCCTAATTCAGAAACTATAAGAATCCAATCAAAACGGGGCTGGCTTGAACTGCAGGTTACCCTTAGTATACCTGAAACAGGCTTGCTGTGTAAAGTATTAGTAAATCAAGTTGAAATATAAGAAAATGCAGGATTTGGGGCAGGGGGCAGGGTGAGGGGGAAGGGGGAAGACAAGCCTGATGATTTTGTTGGAAGCATCTGCTTCCATATAAACAGTTATCATCTTAATCAAAATGATTCTTGGCTACAGGTTAGGCTGAGCAAATTGTCCTGCATTACTGCAGGTATTTTCAGTAATAACTGAAAACTAAAAGAAAGCTTCCTATATTATCTGGTCAACTTTTCAGGTAAAAACACCTAGTAAAGTGTAAGTAAAGTGTGACAAACTTAATACTATTTTACTGATTTCTCCAAATTAACATGAACCAGTGAAGTTTTACTATTGTCAGAAACTTGAAACAACCCAGATGTTCCTAAAAATATCATGTGTGGAGTGGGTAAATAATATTGCCTATAGTTTCATAGTAACTGCTTGATTCAGAAATAGGTCGTAAATTTCAAATCAATCCCTTGAACCTCACTGCACGAAACACTAGGTCGAGAAAATAATTATGTTTGAGGAGGAATCACTCAATTATGGTTTATGATCCTACTATAACGTCAGATCTGCTTCTCCGAACAAGAGTACTATTTGATCAGGATTATATCAGTAAACGTGAAATAAGCACTTGGATTTCCCAAGCACACGTGAAAATGGGAAATGCTCTAAAACAACCTTCCCAATACAGGTAGAAATGGCCATTTTGGATATGTACTCCTTCAGCTTTTGGGTAAGGGAATCAAGTCATCATTCAGACACGTTTAAATGCTGCACTTGAGCTGCCTTTTTGCGAGGCATGAACGTGCTGGAGCTGCACCATGATTCATCATATTAAACTTCATTTGGTAGAAACATTACAAGGGAATAGGTTCTCCGTTTCCTAAGAAGTGCCTCTGTTCTACATTACTTCCCAATTGCCCTGCTCACCACTGCCCCTTTATTTCTTTGTAGCTTGTACCCTTAGTCCAGTGTGTGGCTACATTGGGACCAGAGGCCCCCATCCTGTGAAAAATTTAGATGGCTATAGCAGTAATCAAAAATACGAATAAAGTGTCACCAGTCCTCGCTAGTGATGTGGGATGGCGGGTGAGTGAGATATAAAAATGAATCATGAGGCAAGACATGATTGCTGCTCAGGCAACCATTTCCAAATGTGAGTGCACCCAGGTTGCATAAATGGTTCGTAATATTCTCCGTTAGGCCACAAGGCTTGCAGACAACAGCATCAACTCATCAGGCTCCAAGGCCCCCAGGGACCCGGGAGCAGAAGAGTTGTTGCTCAAGTGGCCGAGCCAAAAACATTTATATCTGGGCGCTGTTGGATAAGTGTCATCTGCTGACAGGAACTGCTTGGAGTAAAGTTGGTTTTAAAAAATAAGCACCGTAGCTCTCTGTGTTTAATACAGGACACCACAGCTATATATGCTTAATGCGGGAAGCTTTCTGAGGTGTAAAGAATGGTTAAGTAAATGAGTGGGATACCATTAATCTTGGTTTGTTTCAGCACTACATCTTCAGCAGTTTGAAGGCGGGGGTGGAAAAGAAAAAGACTTGCTCCTAGCTCATAACCTGAGTGTTAAAACTGATGTCCTTCCCATTAAGGCCTGTAAACTCATTAGCACATGGCAATTTATCCTCTTTTATTTCTTCTCAATTATCCTATCATCCATTGTATCTGGATCTGATTACCCTTTCCCAGAGTCAAACATTATCTTGTAAATCATTTGCTTTAAGTCCTAGCCTGCCATCCTGCAGCTTGGGATTTGCTTAGGCAGGTAATAAATCAATTAGTATTAAACCTGTGGTGTCATCTATTTTCTTTCCTCATGCTTAGAAAAAGGAACACCTGAAAACCTAGCTGAGATTACATCACATTTTTGTGTATGCTTTTGAACAATACAGAGACATTTGCTCCTATTCCAAGGGGAAGAAAAGATGAGGGGGAAAGAAAAAAGAAACCCAAATCCTCAGTGAGGGCGTGGAAGACTGATGGCATCACAGGTATGTGGCCCTCATATTTCAGAGGTGACATTTTTAGTAATAATTGGGAATATCTATTATTCAAACATGAACATCAGATACTCTGTTCAAGTTGATAGTCTCATTTTTATCCTCAAAATATAGTTATGGACCTTAAAAGAAGACTGTGGTTCATTTTTTCTTCTATTATTCTTTTATGTATGTTCTGTGTCTTAGCACACATAACACTTGGCCTGATATGATCAGATAAGAAGAGTGAGTCATTTTCAGCTGACTTTCCTCTCCTCCCCTTTATATTTTTAAGGCTGTCTCTTCTTCCTTTAAGTACTCTCCTAATTTACTTAATTATTTTATCTGCATGCCTTGGAACTAGTGCTTAATCCTTTGGCTGAGTTTCTGGACAGAGAACTCAACCAAACAATTGTAGCTCAAAATTAAGCCCTATGGGTTCCTAAATTAAAGAAAAAAACCCTCTTGGGTATCCCAACAACCAGTAGCCTCTCCTAAGGGATGCCCTACACATGGCAGGGCCCCAGCAGGGGAGCTGCTTCTAGCTGTGGAGCCAGCCCAGCCCCCGGATATACTTTCCTCTTAGACATCCTCCTGCTGACCTGCCTCACATCAGGGCCTCCTGCCTGCTTCCAGTGGTTCTTCTGGTTTCGGTCCTTGGTTTTCACATTAGAAAAGCACACCCAGCGAGAACACATGTGTGCTCCTCCTCCTATGCATCGAAGGAAGAATCCTAATTTAGTAGTTCGTTTGGGTACAGGGGTCACAGACAACCGTGCAGCCATGTGGTCCCACCCTTATGGAGGGGATGATGGGAAACACCTCTGGAATGGTGCAAAGTCCTTCTCCTAGGACAGGGAATTTGAATCATGGAGTGGGCTTATTAAAATGCAGACTGATTCAGCAGGTCTGTGGTGGGTTTGGAATTCTGCATTTGCAATCAGCTCCCAGGTGACATGGATGCTGAGAGTCCATGGCACTTTATATTTTCTTTTCTTATGGCAAGAGCTACTTTTCAGCCATTTACCCTATTATAGTCATTTGCAAATGCATCCCTTATCTCCCGCCAAGTTCCAAGCCCCTTGAAAATATGCTATTACCGACTTGATGAATATATAATTATTAATTGCCTTGATTTGTCAACTAGGAGGTCTGAAATCTAAATCCACTTCTGCTGCAAAGGAATTTCGTGATAATAATCACTTTCACTGAAATCCCCTCATCTCTGTATTGTGCAATGCAGGGAGCAGGTGTGGACTAGAATTTGGGCGTTATTTAAAAGCAAGAGCAGGACCCAGGTGTGAATGAAAGAAAAGACTCATGTAGTGATGGCTCACAAGGAATCCAAGAATGGATATAATGTCTTTAGGGCTCTAGCACTTTTTTTTTCTTCTCAGGGTGTGGATCCCATGTTGCCAGACCTTATAAATTTCCAAGAAGCTAGAAATCTGATTTTTAAAATTAATGTAAAAATCCTCTCATGTTTAAGTGTTGACAAGTAAAAATAATTTTTTTTAAAGGAAAAGAAACACTGATAATGAAATAATAGACTTTTGCAGGCCAAAGACTGCTCATGTGTGCAGCCTCTGGCTTGGACTAGGCTCAAAAGCTTTCTACCAGCAAACACTTAAGAACTACATTCACAAACAGCAGCCATGTCAAGCCAGTAAGAGCAACATTCATGATGGACAAACCAAACCGATTCCAATGGTGGTATGGAAGTGGTTGGTGTCTCAGAACTCTGGACAATCCTGAGTTTCATCTATAAGATGGGTGGAAGGGGCTGTGCATTGAGTACTGGAGGTTATATTAGCTCTGTCAAAGGTATTTTCTCCATGCATGGCTTGTAGTGGGATGTGTTCACATGTTTACTGTTCTGGAAGTTGTGAAACATGTTTCTGGTTTTTGAGGTGGCCATACTCGCCTGTAAAATGTTCCAGAATTATCAGAGTCAGTCTTATAGAGATACTGGGGTGTATAGCATAATACAAAGGCTGTGATAACTCATCAGTTGGAGAGTAATAATCTTTACATTTTAACTTCTATAATCCTTGTAATAGGAACCACTTGTTCAATTGTCAAAGTTTTTCTCTCGACTCAAGAGAAAGTTCCATTACCATCCCTGATTAGAGACTACTGCACTTTTCTCCAGAGATGGCATAGCATAAATTTGGAGATATACGTTATTTTACATGGATATAAATATCCCTAAATTAGGGTGTGCACTTTCATTGTATAGCTTTATTTGGTTGCAGAAAAGAATTAAGGGTCACAGAAGAGTATTATAAGAGCTGCATCTTCAGTAGTTGTTCACAATAGGTCCATACCTATCCATCATTTTCTGATGTTCAGTTTTTCTGACCTGAGTTCTCTGGAGCTAACCTTATAATGACACTTAGCCTATTTAAATTCTTTTTTTTCCATCCTTCTTAGATTGTGTAATTGTTCCATTCACATGAAGATGTGTCATGTCCTGAATTTTATATCCTGGAAAACATGTAGTAAGTCAAACTTGCTCAGACATGATGACACCACATAGACACGGCTGATTGTAAGAGGAGACAAATGGTTTAGGCTTAGATGTGAGATAAAAACTGGGGTTACTGGCAAGCATTAAATATTTATAAAGCAGCCAATCTTTGGTAGTCATCAGGGAGTGTTTCTGCATGGGGCATGTCAGGCTTTATAATTAGTTATGGGACTTACTATTATTTGAGTTTTTACCATGCTATTTTCTTCCTATGAAGGACCATTATTTTAAATGTATAATAAGAAGAAAGAAATATTGTTTGAGAAAGGGGTCACTTTCCAGTTTTTAAACTTTTGAATAATAATTTATGTTACAGACTCAATCTAGTAGTGACTTTGAATTTTCTTAAATTACATTTTCAAGGATAGTGTTACACCAAAATAAAGATCATGAACTTTAGTGTAAGATAGAAATAATTCTAAATATCTTTAGATATCTTCATCTGTCTTAAAGCTTTCTCTACTAGGAATAATAAAAACAAAAACGAAGACAACATAAGCCTCACATTTTCTTCTGGAAAACACTGTACTTTTGATCATTAGCAGAAATGGCCTTGTTAATACTTATGGCATTTGTAAATACAACCAAGAAAGGGCTTTTTTTTTTTTTTTTCCCTGAAAGGAAGTTGCTATATTACCACCATAAGTTTCTATACACTCTTAAGGGAGAGGAAAAGAAAAAAATCCTGGAAACCTTAATGAAAGTTCTCAGCAAAACCATTAGGGATTTCAATTATGAAGCTGTTCTCAAGACTCTTGTAAAGGTTATTTGTTGAACAATTTCTCTCTAGCAGTGTATGACAAATTACTCGCTTGGCACTGTAAATGATGCACAAGCCCTTTAATTAGAATATAGCACTCGATATCTTTAAGACCTTCTAACATTTCTTAGTTAATATTATTCCTCATGAGCTTTTCCAAAGAAATGAGGACTGGTTTGTAGAGTCGAAAAGGGTGATGGAGTAGTGGGGACAGGGACCTTGCACAAGGCTGGGAATATCCAGAAGCCACACAAAGAAAGGAAGGCTCTGACCCCAACAAGTTTTGATTGCAAAGGCGACTCTGATAACAGAGTTTTTTTTATTATCCATTGCTTTTAGCCTTATTTACCATCAGGCTCTCTTGCCACAAGCATGCTTTTTAGTTCTGACAGCCCTGAATTATGGCCATTGTGGGATCCTATCTCATTAACTGAAATGGGAGAATAAAACATCAAACAATCATAAAAATAGTTTGGCACTGTGAAACCACTTAGGAGCAGCTGTCAAACAGGTTGGAAGATAAACTTCTAAATAAAAAGAATACAGAGAGCTGCAGTGTCCTGCCATATGCTTCCTCGGCATTATAGACTCCTTAATAATATGAAGTGCCTGTGTTTATGCAGAATAGGCCAGACACTCCATATATGATATTGATTATGCCTTAACCCCAATTTAGTAAAGACCTACTCCTCCTTTTCCTAATCAGATATTGCAGAAGCAGTTTTGTGAAAGAAAAAAAAAATGTCTCTAATGCCAAGCCATATTTCATCTGCGAAGGCTGTGGCAGGAGATAGGGCTTTGTCTTGCCTGTCACTGTGGCTAGGAGCCCAGTTTTAGGACAGCAAGGCCCCTCTGGGGCTCTTCTCCAGCAGTTTCCATCCAGCAATTCAAAAACATACATCTTTATCAAGCTGTTGATGTCAGACAACATTAGATAATTAATAGGCCATTTGTCAGCTTGCACAAAACATGTTAAAATCCCAAACACAATCAGGATAAATATAGTTGCTTGCTCTCTGAAGGCTTTTTGTTCTGTCATGCAGCCATTGCAGGCAGATATTTGCTATTAAACAAGACTCATTATTAATCACATCTAATGTTAATTAATTAACCGCCTCTGTATATTGAGGGCTGTCTGTGACTTTCAATTGTTTTAAGAAGCTAATTGGTAACTTAGCAGTTTACATCTAAGTTACTATTTCTCATTCCGTTCATGTCAGGATTTTATTTGGTGAAATATATTGGTTTGCATTTGAGAAATTTCCCCTAAAAAGCCAGCATTTAAGGGGCTGTATATAACTATGCAAGAAGTGATTAGGAATGAAAGCTATGGAAAAATATGTAGCTGTGATTATTTTTCTCATGCCTAGCTTATGAAAAATAATTAATTTTTTTGGTTATTTTCAAACCTTACAGAAAACAGAAATATTCAAATCTAATTTTTAGTAGATAATGAAAATAAGGATGATACCCAGGGTTAGACAAATTAGGCATTAATTCATTCACTCATTCATTCAAGAAATATATGGCAAGTATGCATGGTCAGCTATTGGTCAATTCTAGGCCTTGTGGGAAACCCGGCCCCTCTGAAGCCAGTGCAGAACTGCATTTTAGTTGTTTGAAACTGTGAGCTACTAGAAAGCAGGGACTCGACATCCATAATACACATCCCTTTTGTGTCTAGCACTGTGTTCCTTTACATGGTAGATGCTGAGTTTGTATTCCTAGAGCTGAATCAACAAATTCTAATACAAATGTGAATATCTTCTAAATTCTGATTGACTCATGAAGGAAGATGTGTGAGATATAATTAAATAATAATATCAACAATGGTCCATCGTAGATTTATGTAATGCATTTCAGTTTACCAGTAGATTTCCCATATGTTAACTTAATTTTTAAAATGTTAACTTATTTAATTGTAAAATTTTTAACCATCATTTTTGTCCTACACATGAGGGAAAGGCCTGTGTTTCCTAAGCAGGCTCAAGCTTTACCTTGATCACTTGGCCTTTCAAAGACATCTGCTTGCTCTGCCAGTCTACCAGGCCGTAGTTGGGCACGTGGCTATGAGTAGTGATGACCTGGCTTACAATGCATCTGATAATATTGATTGATGTGTATTGGAAGATTTGATCCATTCAAAGTTCTTTTAAATTGATGGCTATTATTTGGGAATGACTACCTTGAGGGATTGCATATAAAAAAGGCATTACTAGAGACAGTAGTGCTTTGAGAGGAGGAATTATTTGAACATTTTATCACATAAACAGACAAGCAGAAGTAAGGGTAAAAATAGTTTCCCATCTTTGTGCTTTAAATTATCAGTTAGTGATGGGGCTTCATGTCTCACTTTAAGGCAAACCATGTCTATTTTAAACATGCTCATAGGATAGCTTTTTTCCACAACTATTTTGAAAATATTTTTAATGTCTGCTGTAGCTCTAATTTTATGTAATTACAGATGTTTCACTAAGTGATAGAAATTTTGCACTAACTATATTTAACATAGAAATAAAAATCACAAGAATAATCAATGATATAATGTACTAAAGACATCTCTCTAAAGTATAGCATACAAAATATAATTGATAACATTGCTCACTAAGACCTAGAATATTTTTCCTCACTATCTGGGACTTGTTAGAAATAGGCATGAGAAAGTATGAGAAAATTTTCCATAGTTGATGACATTATAGGTGGACTACCTGGAGATATATGTAGCATTAAACAAACAGGTAAACATGTAACAAACAAACCAAAGACCCAACAGCCAAGCCGGAGCTTTCTGTTTACTTTCCTTTTTCTCTATAACCACTGGAGCCTATTCACAGCTATGATGGTTAATGTTTTCATAGTACATGTTCCTAATAATTTTTACAAGTAGGGTTCTTTTTATGTATAAGACTTTTTTTTTCAGAATACTTTTTCAGTTGGAAGTAGGATGCTATGCACTTGTAAATATCATATTTTGTACTTTTATTTTTTTCACTATCTCAACTAAGTTCTAAATGAGAGAGAGAGAGAGAGCGCGTGTGCATGAGAGAGAAAGTATTTTCAGTCCAAATACATAGGACATGAAAAGCTCACACACACATGCATAGAAAACTTCAGAGCTTAAATTGTTTTATCCCATTGAAGCGCTGTTGTTGAATTATATGTAGGGTGGAGAAAGATGACTGGATTAAAAACATGTCCTTTAGCTAACAAAGATCTAGATTGGAATTTAACTTGAACCAGTCTGAGTGATATTCCAGAGGCTTTTATTGCTGGAAATAATATTGAATGGAAAACAGTTACACTAAATGGAAATATTTTATATCATAGGTTGCCATACTCTAGATTATAATTATATGGCTTTTGCATTCACTTCCTGTTATGAACTTGTGAAAGATCCTTTTCTTCTTACGCAGTCTTGGCTTCATTTGTAATAATAGCTCCTGATGCAGAGCTTTTGTGAAAGTCTCCCCTTTTACTCTTTTAAGGTAAACTCAGTGGTATGTGTGTGTAAGGAAGTGGAGAGATTGGCCACATTGACTAAATCCATTGTCAGGATCTGTGTGTTTTCATGCTCTCTCTGAGGTAAAAAATGAAAGCCCCCTTCAAGAGAACACAGCGTGACTACTCCAACTGTCTTTTCTGGCTTCTTTTTTGTCATCATTTTTTTTTTTTTTCATTTTGTCCTGAAGATGTAAGCTGCTGTTGTCTAGAGGGAGAGGAAAAGGTTTTTCCTAGGGATGTTAATTTCAAGGCTGAGTAGTTTCCAGTCACCAGGCCTTGCTGGAAGTTTCCTTCAAGATTTGCCCGGAGGCAGCAGGGGCTTATTCGTCTCACCTGCAAGGAACATGGCATTAAAAAAAAAAAAAGAACTTTTGGAAGCTTTTTTAATTAGCACATTAGTGTCTTTGGCTAGACTGCTTATCTGTTAATTCTTCTGGTGATTTTCTTCCTGGTGCTGTGTGTTTAAAGTATTAAATCGTGAACTTCCCATACAGTCTTCAAAGCCTTTTACTCAAGTGGTCAAATAGGTTTGTGTTAGTGTCTTGAGCATGACACATAATTCAGAAATAATATTTGTTCTGGCATAGCCTAATAACTCTAAAATTGAGATACAAACCAGAAAAAAATTCTTTAAAGTCTGTAATGCCATTTTTGAGGGAAATATTCTTTATTCCCTAGACAGAGTAAGAAGCTGCTCTTGTCCAAATTATGAGTTGTGAAACCTTCAGACATAAAAGAAAGCAAAATTGTTGAAATGTTATTGGGACATAACTTTTCTCCCCAGTGTTTCTTTGTTGTGGAGAAAATAAGAAAAAATAAAACATCAGCAATCTTTCTACAATATTCTTAGAGAAAAAAAATTAGAGGAAATATGCTACCTAAGTTTATACCTGCTTTGCACCTCTTTGGCCTCCAGTTTGACACCATTAAGGAAAATGAGGATTTCAGCCAATTACAGCTGATAGCTTCATTTTATTTCTTTTTTCTGATAGTATCACATCCTGTATTTCTTTACACATTGTCTCAGACATGCATGCATGTTGTTGGATAATGAGATATTCAACATAGCTTAACACCAGCCCGCCAAATTATTAAGCTATTTCAAAACAAGAAATAATGCTGAGGGAAAATTTGTATTGGCTTGATTGATTATCTTATTTTAATCCATATTAAAGCTTTAAGTCTCTAGGCGTGGCTCTTTACTTCTAACACCTCATAAATTATAGCTATAATGAAGCAGTCATTTATCCTGAGCTGATGATAAATGGCTTGCCCTAGGAGGAACTAAAGAATAGGCAAGTAGATCATTTTCATATTTGGTGAAAACAATATTAAGTACCCAGACCTCAGTGATTGCCCTAATAAATGAATAATCTGAGGTGAGGGGCTTGGCAGTCAGTGTAAAAAATAACCTGAGCTTTCTCTGTCATTTGTCAGGCTTTGCTATGACAGCATGCATTATGGGTAAATGAGCAATCAGCAAGAACTATGTTATGGCTGGGATGTTTTTGAGAAATTTATCATATGCATTGCTTAGTACCTTAAGACCTTAAGGCTTAATGGCTATAGTGCATGACTGCAAGTGAGCACAGTTCCTATTTACCATGGTATGCTTCATTTGTGCTCCATCTCTCACCTTTAAAGAAAGAAAAGACCTTTCGTGATTGAGCTTCATTTAGCTTTGCTTTTAAAACTTTAAGGTCTACATATGATGTTCTCTCTGTTGACAGATACTACTCCTGGTAGATTGGCTAAAGGAGATTTTGGAGACGTGATTTCAAATGAAATTTCAGGGTCAAAAATTTATCATTGTATGGAGATGTCAAAGTCTGGATTTCAGTGTACCTGAAGCCAAATGTATTATGGAAAGTGACATTACCTCCTTATAATAGTGTTAAATATTTAATGGCATTTAAGAGTTAAATGATTTTCCACCCTCCTCAAGCCACTGAACAGTTGATTCCTTTCATTTATTACTGAATTGGAAATAACCAAGAGTAGTTGAGATGTGAATGCTTCATTGGAATTATGCAATATGTTATGACAATGTCTGACTCATTATGGTTTGCTGCCATATGTAGTTAAAAAGAAAACCAGGATGCAAACTCCTCTTTCCAGTCCAGGGATCTCACATACACACTCCTGTGGATGCTATTCTGAAATATTTGATCAAAGAGAATGTGGCTTCACCAGTACCTCTTCTGCCATAATATCCCAAATTCACGTTGGTATGCCTTTGAAGTTAGAGGCATACCAACTTAGAAATCTGGCCTTATCCCTAGATGGATAAATTTGTCTATTAATTTCTCTGATCATCATTTTCTCTTGTGCAAAGTGGTAAAACACTGTTTTTGAAGGACTGTTGCATGGTGCAAATGAGATAATGTTTAGAAGATGCTTAGCATGTGATGGATGACCTATAAATAAATACTAAGTTAGTTTTATATCTTCTTAAAACCCTGGTCAGACACCTAAGCATTCTCAAAGTGTGTAACATGAGTGACATTTCACAAGATATGGTAGCAAGGCTAGTTGCTCAGTATATTAGATCAAAGGCTCATGTGACAAATTCAATTACATGAAAACATTTTTTGAATGTCTACTGTAGGTCAGGTTCCAGAGATGACCTAAAGATCACCTTGCTATTGGTCACCATCATCACTGTAATAGCTTCTAATTTCTCCCCTCTCCTAGCTCTCATCCACAGCAGTTTCCAGTTATATTTTCAAACTATAGATCTGATCATTCCATGACTCCTAGTTGCCCAGACGTTTAGCACCACAAACAGGGGTTTAAATAATAGACTTCTGACACACCATTTCAGCTTCATGTCTTGCCTCCTCTTTTATGACTATATTCCAGCTGTGCAGAGCTATTCACCAGTCTTTCAATTTGTAGGTCACATTTGTGCTTTTTCTTTGCCTAGAATGTGCTTCCTTCCATTCAGCTGTCTTGGCATGGCCAAATCCTCATTCAAGATGTATTTCAAATTTGAGCTCTGGTGTGTAGCCTTTCTCATCTTTCCAGGTTGGGATGGTTTCTTCCTCTTGGTTGTTTCCTGAATACTTTGTGTATAATAAACCACTTATCATGTTGTGCTGTAAACATCTGTTTGTGTGCTCTGCTTCCCCCTGTGGGTTCCTTGAAGACAGTGACAGAGTCAACATTTTCACTTCTAGAAATTAACGTGGTACCTGGAACACAGTAGATGCATTATAAGCATACTTTGTAAACATAGAATCAATGAGAAAGGTGTGATTCTGCCTTTCTTTGGACATCTCAAACTCAGAGTCAGAAAAGTTCTCAGTGGGGGGAGATAGTAGATAACCATCCACTCATTCTTGCTATCTTAACCTACAGAGCCCCACACCCTGCATTATTCGTCAGTTTCCTCCCCCAGTCAGTTAAAATTTATTAAATATCTGCTTTTCCTAGGCGCCTTCTGGCTACTGAATGAGAAGGTGAATTTTATAGGAAGATAACACAGGAGAAGATGGAGGGGAGCAGGAGAACTCTAAGGCATAGATGGTAGAGGGCACGAATTCTTCCACCCTTGGGAATTGTAGACATCTTCACAGGGTCAAGAAACTGGGTGGCTCAGAGCAATTTCATTTACATCTCAAAGATGAGGAGGGCTTTGACTAATCTAGAATCTTTTGGATTGCAGGTAAAATGAAGGAGCTGGATTTCAATATTTTACAATGAAGACTCCTTTCATAACATAAAAAAATTCTTAGACCTTTAAGTATTTATTGGTTGACAAAATTATACTGAAAAAAAAAAAAACACTGGAAATTCAGTAACACTGTTAATTCATTTTCCACTTAGTGAACCACAAAAGCATGTGCAGGGAGTGCCTAAAGCTTGGTGGACTCCTGAAACAGCCATCCTGATAGGGATGAGGGCAGTAGTACTGCATAGTCATTAAGAGGATGGGCATTTGAATCAGCCAGACTTTGGTTCAAATCCTGGTTCTGACACCAGTGTATGATCATGAGAAGCTCTCTCAGTCTTAATTTCCTTATCTGAAAAATCAGTAATATTGACCTCATAATGGGTGCTGGTGTGGGATTTAAGATAATAAAGGTAGATAAAGCACAACACACAGAACTAATACCCATTTAATTATCAGGAATGGGAAGGTAGCTTAGCGAGTTCTGTGATGTGAACTCAGGGTAAGCTGGCTCTGCGGAGGACCAGGTTTATTTGTGCAGAGAGTGTCTGTATTAGTTCGGTTTAATGCTGCTGATAAAGACATACCTGAGACTGGGAAGAAAAAAAGGTTTAATTGGACTCACAGTTTCACATAACTGGGGATGCCTCAGAATCATGGCAGGGGGTGAAAGGCACTTCTTACATGGTGGCGGCAAGAGAAAATGAGGAAGAAGCAAAAGCAGAAACCCCTCAGATCTCGTGAGACTTATTCACTATCATGAGAATAGCATGGGAAAGACCAGCCCCATGATTCAGTTACCCCCCTGGCTCCCTCCCACAATGCATGGGAATTCTAGGAGATACACTTCATGTTGAGATGTGGGTGAGGGCACAGCCAAACCATATCATTTCACCCCTGGCCCCTCCAAATCTCATGTCCTCACATTTCAAAAACAATCATGCCTTCTCAATGGTCTCCCAATGTCTTAACTCATTCCAGCATTAACTCGAAAGTCCAAAGTCCAAAACTTCATCTGAAACAAGGCAAGTCCCTTCTGCCTATGAGACTGTAAAATAAAAAACAACCTAGTTGCTTCCTAGATACAATGGGGGGTACAGGTATTAGGTAAATACAGCCATTCCAGATGGGAGAAATTGGTCAAAACAAAGGGGTGACAGGGCCCATGCAAGTCCAAAATCCAGTGGGAAGTCAAATTTAAAGTTCCAAAATGATCTCCTTTGACTGCAGGTCTCACATCCAGGTTATGCTGATGCAAGAGGTGGGTTCCCATGCTCTTGGACAGCTCTGCCCCTGTGGCTTTGCAGGGTAGACCCTCCCTCCTGACTGCTTTCATGGGCTGGTGCTGAGTGTCTGCAGCTTTTCCAGGTGCATTGTGCAAACTATCAGTGGATCTACCATTATGGAGTCTGGAGGATGGTGGTCCTCTTCTCACAGCTCCACTAGGCAGTGCTCTAGTAGGGACTCTTTGTGGGGGCTCTGATCCCATATTTCCCTTTTGCACTGACCTAGTAGAGGTTCTCCATGAGGGCCCCATCCCTGCAGCAAACTTTTGCCTGGGCATCCATGTATTTCCATACAGCTGAAATCTAGGCAGAGGTTTCCAAACCTCAATTCTTAACTTCTGTGCATTCATAGGCTCAATGCTACATGGAAGCTGCCAAGGCTTGGAGCTTTCACTCTCTGAAGCCATAGCCCAAGCTCTATGTTGGTCCCTTTCAACCATGGCTTGGAGTGGCTGAGACACAGGGCACTAAATTCTTAGGCTGCCCACAACATGAGGACCCTGGGCCTGGCCCACGAAGCCACTTTTTCCTCCTGGGCCTCCAGGCCTGTGATGGGAGGGGCTGCTGTGAAGGCTTCTGACATGCCCTGGAGATGTTTTCCCCATGGTCTTGGGGGTTAACATTAGGCTCTTTGCTACTTAGGCAAATTTCTGCAGCTGGCTGAGTTTCTCTTCAAAAAATGGGTTTTTCTTTTCTACTGCATCATCAGGCTGCAAATTTTCTGAACTTTTATGCTCTGCTTCCCTTTTAAAATGGAATGCTTTTAACAGTACCTAAGTCACCTCTTGAATGCTTTTCTTAGAAATTTTTTCTGCCAGATGTCCTAAATCATCTCTCTCAAGTTCAAAGTTCCACAAATCTCCAGGACAGGAGCAAAATGCCTCCAGTCTCTTTGCTAAAACATAACAAGAGTCACCTTTGCTCCAGTTCCCAACAAGTTCTTCATCTCTGTCTGAGACCACCTCATCCTAGATCTTATTGTTCATATCTCTATCAGCATTTTTTGTCAAGCCATTCAAGTCTCGAGGAGGGTCCAAGCTTTCCCACATTTCTCTGTCTTCTTCTCAGCCCTCCAAGCTTTTCCATCCTCTGCCTGTTACCTGGTTTCAAAGTCACTTCCAAATTATTGGGTATTTTTCCAGCAATGCCCCACCCTATTGCTACCAACTGACTTGTTTTCATGCTGCTGATAACACATACCTGAGACTGGGAAAAAAAAGAGGTTTAATCGGACTTACAGTTCCACATTGCTGGGGAGGCCACAGAATCATGATGGGGCATGAAAGGCTCTTCTTACATGGTGGCAGCAAGAGAAAATGAGGAAGAGACAAAAGCAGAAACCCCTGATAAATCCATCAGAACTCATGAGACTTATTCACTATCACGAGAATAGCACGGGAAAGACCAGCCCTCATGATTCAATACCTCCCTCTGGGTCCCTCTGACAACCCGTGGGAATTCTGGGAGGTACAATTCAAGTGGAAATTTGGGTGGGGACACAGCCAGACCATATCAGTGTTGCTCATGAAAGTTTGATGGGACATGTCTTGGAATCTGTGAAGAGAAAGTTGGGCTGTGTTGTCACACATCTGGCAAAGCTTTCAGGTTATCTTCCTTGATGTGAGAACTGGGAGTCCTCATAAGATTTGAGAGTAAGAGTGACAGACTTCCTTTTCAGGAAGTCTGAAAAGGATTTAAAAGTCGACAGTAAGGGAGACGGTGCAAAGGATAACTTAAACATGTTTCCAAAGTTATCAGCTATCAGTACAAAGAAAGAGCCCTGTGATGCACTT
Source organism: Sapajus apella (assembly GCF_009761245.1). Taxonomy (NCBI): domain Eukaryota; kingdom Metazoa; phylum Chordata; class Mammalia; order Primates; family Cebidae; genus Sapajus; species Sapajus apella. The sequence continues at coordinate 1,419,846 of NW_022436944.1, forward strand.
ATGAGAAACTTGTAAAAGAGTGAGTTTGGGGATGAAAATATGGGATTATAAGAAATTCTCTATTTAGTGGGATTTAATGTGAAAAGGGCTCACAGACCTCAAGAGAGTGGAGGAGCCAGAGCTAACTATCTAGTGCTGACAGTCCTCTTCTGTCCTCAGAGAGAACTGAAGTGATTCTTCAGAGTAGCTGGACCTTTCCCTCTGCCCCCCAGGGAGGAATTGCTAAAATAAAAGCCCAGATTGAGCTCTGCTGGGTTTTCAGATGAGCATGGCAAGCAGCAGACCCAGCACTGTCAGTGGGAAACAGCGGAACAGTATGGAGAGGAGATGAGCTTATTCAAACAGAATGAAGAATAAAATAAATGTCATGGGATTGGATAAGATGGAGGCTGTTGGCAAAGTCAAAGAAGGGCTTTTCATGGAATAATGAGAACAGAAGACAGGTTTAAGCCTTAACTACCTGAGAGCAGACAGAGTAGGCATTCTGCTTTTTGTTTTGTTTCCCTGTTTCTTAACATTGGGATTGGTTCCTGAGATGGGCAAAGATATTACAATATAAACATAGGTATTTAATGCAAACCTATTTCATAGATCACAACAGGTTTGGGGGGAGATTGGGCTATATTTCTTCCTCCTTCTCTTCCTCCCACAGAGAGTAGTGCAGCACCTTGAACACCACAATAGTTACTCCATGAATATTTCATGACTGAATGAGGGTAATGAAGGGATCTAATGTGAAGGCCATGAATGGAATCTTTGATGGTGACATTTGGAAAAAAGTCAAGGAGCTTGCTCATAAGGAAGAGATCCCACTGGAATTTCCATTTGCAATATATTCTTTACCGTGGGGTACCAAGACATTTCAAAGCAGATTGGAAGGAGAGAAATTCCAGTTCTGGTAGATACTTTCAAATATTATGAGTAGAAAACATTATCTTTATAAATTAATTGTGAATGCTTGTTTTTTAACACTATGGTGGAATAAATACTCTTTCAAGGGGTTTATTCACTGAAATTCAGCAGGCTGTTACTGAGCACTTACTGAATGCTAGACACTGGATTAGGTTCTGTGGAGTTGTTGAGAAGACTACAGGCCTCAAATGACTGTAATACAAAGCAATATATTAGGGCCATGAAGATATACTCCATTGAACCAATCCTGTATTCAGGGTCAAACATGTAAACAGAAAAAAATGTGAAAACCTCATCTATGGTGGTGTTTCCAAAGTCATGGGGCACCTTGAGTCCGGTAACGGAAAGGAGACCACAGACACTGTTTCTGTGCCTTCATCTGCAATAGCCTCACTTTTAGAAAACTCTTCTCATTTATTTGTTTTGACTGTTTGGCTCTTTTGATGTCTTTATTCTTCCACTAAAAGTTAGTGGTCACTGTCTCTACAGTCTCCTTAATGTATGATTCTTCGACATGAACCATCTGAAGCTTCCTTTCCTGTCATGGAAGAAATTACATTAGTATTCCCACCTAATTGGGATGCTTACCTATGGATTTTTTTTTTTTATCTTGTTACTGACCACCACTTTTCATTTTTTGTGCTTACTAGAAAATAAAAGCAGAATATTAAAGCTCTCTGATTCATACTTTAATGGTATATAGAAGTTACTCTTAAGAAGTGTAACACAAGCCTGGGTGAGGTAGCTCACACCTGTAATCCCAGCACTTTGGGAGGCCGAGGTGTGCAGATCATCTGAAATCAGAGTTCGAGAGCAGGCTGGCCAACATGGTGAAACCCCATCTCTACTACAAATACAAAAATTAGCTGGGCATGGTGGTGCACACTGTAGTTCCAGGTACTTGGGAGGCTGAGGCAGGAGAATTTCCACCTCCGGGAGGTGGAGGTTGGAGTGAGCCAAGATAGGTTCACCGCACTGCAGCCTGTCCAACATAGTGAAACTCTTGTCTCTACTAAAAATACGAACATTGGCTGGGTGTGGTGGTTCATGCCTGTAATCCTAGCACTTTGGGAGGCTGAGGTGGGTGGATTACCTGAGGTCAGGAGTTTGAGACCAACCAGGCCAAAATGGTGAAACCCTGTCTCTATTAAAAATACAAAAATTAGCTGGGTGTGGTGGCAAGCGCCTGTAATCCCAGCCACTTGGGAGGCTGAGGTAGGAGAATTGCTTGAACCTGAGATGCAGAGGTTGCAGTGAGCCGAGATTGAGCCAAATTAGCTGGGTGTGGTGGCAGGCACCTGTAATCCCGGCTACTCAGGAGGCTGAGGCAGAAGAATTGCTTGAACCCAGGAGGTGGAGGTTGCAGTGCGCCGAGATTGTGCCACTGCACTCCAGCCTGGCGACAGAGTAAGACTCTGTTTTTTTAAAAAAAAAAAAAAAAAAAAAAAAAGCAGGAAAAGAAGAAAAAGTATAACACAGCTAAAAAAACATCTTTTATTTCTGATATCCCCATCTGCCAAAAATTTTGTGTATATTCGTATACTTGACATAATTGCAGACAAGTCCATTGTAACAATTAAAGTTTTTCTACATGGACATAATACCATGACATTATCTGAGATTTGAGATGTTATCCAACACCTCAAATTTGCTAAGGAGATGTAAAATGAACACTGTTCTGTCTCCTATCGGTCTTTCTATTTTTTGATAAAGATTGAATTCTTGGGCTTGGCAAAATGAACATATGCTTACTAGTATATGTCAGTGAATGTGCTAACAGGCTTGTACTGGTTCAGAGTTTTAACAATGGGCATGATTCAAATATTTAAGTTGCTATATACACTCAAAATATTGCTTGGTGATAGATGTTATTATTATTGTAAAATTTTTCGTTCGTTACAAATCTTTGTCATACAGCACAGAAACGTGAGTATCTTGGTTTCGCTTCTTTAGAGATGAAGGTTCTGTCTGAGGCACCAATGCCTTGAATTTCTCCTGGACAGACGTGGACTCTGCCTGTCGGCTGAGCTCAGGCTGAGCTGTCATATAGGCCAGATTGGGTGTCTTCCCAGGCTGCTCAGAGCAATGTCCAGGATTATTCGATTCATTGTTGTCTGTCTTCCTTATATCAGTGCAGTTTCTGCTCCTCTAGATTATTTAAACTATTTGGGAAACTACTTATGTACCTAAGGTATGGTCAGCACTGCAGAAAGGGGGATCAGCTGGCTTCTGAGGCTTTCATGAGATGAAATTTTCTCAATGATCCTGGCATTTAATCCTTGGTGGACCACCCAGCATGAATCTCTCTTCATATCCAGAGGTGATTACTTGACCCTTGGGTCTGGGGTGAGCTGTCTAAACTGGTGGAGAGAAGGGGCTAGTTGTGTTTAATTTCTCATCTATCCCTCCCAACATCACCAATGTGAGGAAGAAAAGAGAAGTTGTTTCTTTCAGAAGCTTTGGAGGGCATATGGTTTATCCCTAAAAAGATAAGCAATGATAACAGGTCCCTTTACAAGTGTGACAATTGTACCTTGACATAAAATAAGCCAAAACTTGTCAATTCACTCAATTGTAAACTATGTAGAGTATCATCTCCCCAGCTCCAACTCCACTCTGTCCTTCCAACCCATCCCCAACCCTTCCATTACCTTACATGCCAACAGGCTTCCATCTTCCTTCAATCCCTTGCTCACTGGGTTTCCCCTGCCTGGAATGCTTTTCTTGGACCTCCACGTGGCAAATTTTACTCATCTTTCAAGGCTTCCTCCATGAAACCTTCCTTGACCACAGCATGGGCTCCACAGCCCCTCTGTTTTGATTTTCTGTCTGTTAAAGCATTTAGCATGTCAACAAGAAGGCTTCCCAACAGGACTGTGAGCTGTATACAGCCAAGCATAATTTTCTTAAGTATTATCCTCTTATAATTCTTTTTATAGTGAAAAGAATAT
>NW_022436944.1:1423808-1708856 GCF_009761245.1 Sapajus apella
ATATATATATATATATATATATATACACACATACATATAAAACATAATATATGTGATATATGTAGAAGTAATGGAATATAAAAATAAAATGAACACGTATGAACTCACTACCTAACTCAGGAAGTGGAACACAACCAAATTGTTTTATCTATGTTCATTTTTCCTATTTCATTCTTCTACCTTACTCTAGTAGTATGCCCTCCTCTGAACTTCACTTTCATCATTCTTATACTTTAAAAAATGGTTTTATTGTTTATGTATGTATTACCAAACAATATATTGCTTGGCTTTGCTTGTTTTTGAGTTAGAAATTTTTTCCTGGGTCTTACTTTTCTTCATGCAACATTTTGTTTCCAAGATTCACCCATGTTATTCATTTTCACTGTTGTATAATATTTCACTCTGTGACTATACCACACTTTGTTTATTCATTTTCTTGTGGCCGTGCCTCTTGGGTTTGCAGTTTTTCATGTAAGGAATGTGGACAAGAATAGCCTCAAACATGTCTTCTAGTATGTATATACAAGGCTAGAATTGGCATGTCAGGGATATAGCAGAAGATAATACAATATTGTCTGGAAGTAATTGTGCCAATTTACACACAAGCCAGCAGTGTGCAAGAGCTTCTGCCTTCTTCACATATTTACACCACTTGGTATTATCCTATTTGCCAGTCTCGGAGATGTAAAATACCGTCTCATTATAGCCTTAATTTGCTGTATTTGATTGTACATGTTTGTGGACCTTTTGTGTTTCCTATTTAGATCCTGTTCATGTCTATGGCCTATTTTAATACTGGGTTTTTGTTTAGTCTTATTTATTTTATAAGTTTCTTTTACATTCTGAATACTAATCCTTAGTTAACTATATATTTTTTTCTAATATCTTTCCTAGTTTGTAGCTTGTCTTTTCTTTCCTTACCTTATGCTATCTCTAAATGAACAGAAGGTCTTATTTTAATGTAGTCTATTTTATCAGTCTTTGCTTTTCTGGCTAGTAATTTGCAGGTCTTGCTTGAGATTGTGCTTAATTTGTGCTTTAATCTTCTATCACCCAACCTAGATTCATAATTACAGTAAATTTTGGTTAAAAATAATGAACAGAATATTAATAAAAAATATTTAATTTGCCGAGCACACATGGTTTTAAATGATTGGATTGAACTCTGCATATTGGAACAAGAAAGCCCAATAGTACCTGAGACATCTCTTCATATGCTGGCTTTGGCCAGCTCTATGGCTGGCCAGTACCCCATTCATATCCCTTCACCATTTCTGTGCATACTTGCATGACTTCCAAATGCTTTGCCTGAGACGACCCAGCTTGAGCATGGGGCAGGTCAGAAGTGGGAGGAATTACATCCCCTGGGATAAGCTCTCAACAAATGACTAATGGGAATTGGTGGATAAAACCCCCAGATCACTCACTTCAGCTGTGTTGACCTAGAGTTCCCCAGTGCTAACTTGATTGATAGCACACCGATTGTTGACTTCTGGCCCTTCTCTGTCTCGCTGTCTACTCCCTTAACCCACATTTCCTGGGACCACGTCTGAAATAAACTATGTACTCTTTTTTTAAAATTGCATTTTAGGTTTTGGGGTACATGTGAAGAACATGCAAGATTGTTGCATAGGTACACACGTGGCAGTGTGATTTGCTGCCTTCCTCCCCTTCACCTATATCTGGCACTTCTCCCCATGCTATCTCTCTCCACCTCTCCACCCCCGTCCCTCCCCCATTTCCCCCCAACAGACCCCAGTGTGTAGTGCTCCCCTACCTGTGTTCTCATTGTTCAACAACCGCCTATGAGTGAGAACGTGCGGTGTTTGATCTTCTGCTCTTGTGTCAGTTTGCTGAGAATGATGGTTTCCAGGTTCATCCATGTCCCTACAAAGGACATGAATTCATCATTTTTGATGGCTGCATAATATTCCATGGTATATATGTACCACATTTTCCCTGTCCAATCTATCATCGATGGGCATTTGGGTTGGTTCCAGGTCTTTGCTATTGTAAACAGTGCTGCAATGAACATTCGTGTGCATGTGTCCTTATAGTAGAACGATTTATAATCCTTTGGATATATGCCCAGTAATGAGATTGCTGGGTCAAATGGAATTTCTATTTCTAGGTCCTTAAGGAATTGCCACACTGTCTTCCACAATGGTTGAACTAATTTACACTCCCACCAACAGTGTAAAAGTTTCCCTATTTCTCCACATCCTCTCCAGCATTCGTTGTCTCCAGATTTTTTAATGATTGCCATTCTAACTGGCGTGAGATGGTATCTCAATGTAGTTTTGATTTGCATTTCTCTAATGACCAGTGATGATGAGCATTTTTTAATATGTTTGTTGGCCTCATGTATGTCTTCTTTTGTAAAGTGTCTGTTCATATCCTTTGTCCACTTTCGAATGGGCTTGTTTGTTTTTTTCTTGTAGATCTGTTTTAGTTATTTGTAAATTCTGGATATCAGCCCTTTGTCAGATGGGTAGACTGCAAAAATTTTTTCCCATTCTGTTGCTTGCTGATTCACTCTAATGACTGTTTCTTTTGATGTACAGAAGCTGTGGAGTTTGATTAGGTCCCATTTGTCTATTTTGGCTTTTGTTGCCAATGCTTTTGGTGTTTTGGTCATGAAGTCCTTGCCTATGCCTATGTCCTGAATGGTTTTGCCTAGATTTTCTTCTAGGGTTTTTATGGTGTTAGGTCTTATGTTTAAGTCTTTAATCCATCTGGAGTTAATTTTAGTGTAAGGCGTCAGGAAGGGGTCCAGTTTCTGCTTTCTGCACATGGCTAGTCAGTTTTCCCAACACCATTTATTAAACAGGGAATCCTTTCCCCATTGCATGTTTTTTTCAGGTTTGTCAAAGATCAGACAAAAGTAGATATGTTGTGTTGCCTCCGAGGCCTCTGTTCTGTTCCATTGGTCTATATCTCTGTTTTGGTACCAGTACCATGCTGTTTTGATTACTGTAGCCTTGTAGTATAGTTTGAAGTCCAGTAGTGTGATGCCTCCTGCTTTGTTCTTTTTGCTTAGAATTGACTTGGCTATGTGGGCTCTCTTTTGGTTCCATATGAAGTTTAAGGTGGTTTTTTTCCAGTTCTGTGAAGAAGGTCATTGGTAGCCTGATGGGGAATAGCATTGAATCAAAAAAAAAAAAAAAAAAAAAAAAACCATTTTCATGATATTGATTCTTCCTAACCATGAACATGGAATGTTTCTCCATCTGTTTGTGTCCTCTCTTATTTTGTTGAGCAGTGGCTTGTAGTTCTCCTTGAAGAGGTCCTTTACGTTCCTTGTTAGTTGTATTCCTAGGTATTTTATTCTCTTTGTAGCAATTGTGAATGGCAGTTCGTTCTTGATTTGGCTCTCTTTAAGTCTGTTATTGGTGTATAGGAATGCTTGTGATTTTTGCACATTGATTTTGTATCCTGAGACTTTGCTGAAGTTGCTTATCAGTTTCAGGAGATTTTGGGCTGAGACGATGGGGTCTTCTAGATATACAATCATGTCGTCTGCAAATAGAGAGAATTTGACTTCCTCGTCTGCAAATAGAGACAATTTGACTTCCTCCTTTCCTATTTGAATACCCTTTATTTCTTTTTCTTGCCTGATTGCTCTGGCTAGAACTTCCAGTACTATATTGAATAGGAGTGGTGAGAGAGGGCATCCTTGTCTAGTGCCAGGTTTCAAAGGGAATGCTTCCAGTTTTTGCCCATTCAGTATGATATTGGCTGTTGGTTTGTTGTAAATAGCTTTTATTATTTTGAGATACGTTCCATCAATACCTAGTTTATTGAGGGTTTTTAGCGTAAAGGGCTGTTGAATTTTGTCCAAGGCCTTCTCTGCATCAATTGAGATAATCATGTGGTTTTTGTCTTTGGTTCTGTTTATGTGGTGAATTACGTTTATAGACTTGCGTATGTTGAACCAGCCTTGCATCCCCGGGATGAAGCCTACTTGATCATGGTGGATAAGCTTTTTGATAAGCTGTTGCAATCGGCTTGCCACTATTTTATTGAAGATTTTTGCATCTATGTTCATCATGGATATTGGCCTGAAGTTTTCTTTTTTCGTTGAGCCTCTGCCGGGTTTTGGTTTCAGGATGATGTTGGTCTCATAAAATGATTTGGGAAGGATTCCCTCTTTTCGGATTATTTGAAATAGTTTCAGAAGGAATGGTACCAGTTCCTCTTTGTGTGTCTGGTAGAATTCAGCTGTGAGCCCATCTGGACCTGGGCTTTATTTGGGTGATAGGCTCTTAATTGCTGCCTCAACTTCAGACCTTGTTATTGGTCTATTTGGGGTTTCAACTTCTTCCTGGTTTAGGCTTGGGAGGAGGCAAGTGTCCGGGAATTTATCCATTTCTTCCAGGTTTACTAGTTTATGTGCATAGAGTTGTTTGTAATAATCCCTGATGATGGTTTGAATTTCTGTGGAATCTGTGGTGATATCCCCTTTATTGTTTTTTATTGCATCAATTTGGTTATTCTCTCTTTTCTTTTTTATTACTCTGGCTAGTGGTCTGTCTATTTTGTTGATCTTTTCGAAAAACCAGCTCCTGGATTTATTGATTTTTTGAAGGGTTTTTTGTGTCTCTCTCTCCTTCAGTTCTGCTCTTATCTTAGTTATTTCTTGTCTTCTGCTAGGTTTTGAGTTTTTTTTATCTTGCTCCTCTAGCTCTTTCAATTTTGATGCTAGGGTTTCAATTTTAGATCTCTCCTTGCTTCTCATGTGGGCACTTATTGCTATATATTTTCCTCTAGAGACTACTTTAAATGTGTCCCAGAGATTCTGGTATGTTATGTATTCATTCTCGTTGGTTTCCAAGAACATCTTTATTTTTGCCTTCATTTCATTGTTTATCCAGTCAACATTCAAGAGCAAGTTGTTCAGTTTCCATGAAGCTGTGCGGTTCTGAGTTAGTTTCTGCATTCTGAGTTCTAACTTGATTGCACTGTGGTCTGAGAGACTGTTTGTTATGATTTCCGTTCTTTTGCATTGGTGAGGAGTGATTTATTTCCAATTATGTGGTCAATTTTAGAGTAGGTGTGATGTGGTGCTGAGAAGAATGTATATTCTGTGGATTTGGGGTGGAGAGTTCTGTAAATGTCTATTAGGTTTGCTTGGTCCAGGTCTGAGTTCAGGTCCTGGATATCCTTGTTAATTTTCTGTCTGGTTGATCTATCTAATATTGACAATGGGATGTTAAAGTCTCCCACTATTATTGTGTAGGAGTCTAAGTCTCTTTGTAAGTCATTAAGAACTTGCCTTATGTATCTGGGTGCTCCTGTATGGGGTGTGTATATATTTAGGATCGTTAGCTCTTCTTGTTGCATTGATCCTTTTACCATTATGTAATGTCCTTCTTTGTCTTTTTTGATCTTTGTTGCTTTAAAGTCTATTTTATCAGAAATGAGAATTGCAACTCCTGCTTTTTTCTGCTCTCCATTTGGTTGGTAAATCTTCCTCCATCCCTTTATTTTGAGCCTTTGTGTATCCTTGCATGTGAGATGGGTTTCCTGGATACAGCACACTGATGGGTTTTGGCTTTTTATCCAATTTGCCAGTCTGTGTCTTTTGATTGGGGCATTTAGTCCATTTACATTTACGGATAATATTGTTATGTGTGAATTTGATACTGTCATTTTGATGCTAGCTGGCTGTTTTGTTCATTAGCTGATGCAGATTCTTGATTGTGTTGATGCTCTTTACCATTTGGTATGTTTTTGGAGTGGCTGGTATTGGTTGTTCCTTTATATATGTAGAGCCTCTTTCAGGAGCTCTTGTAAAGCATGTCTGGTGGTGATGAAATCTCTGAGTACTTGCTTGTTCGCAAAGGATTTTATTTTTCCTTCACTTATGAAGCTTAGTTTGGCTGGATAGGAGATTCTGGGTTGAAAGTTCTTTACTTTAAGGATGTTGAATATTGGCCTCCACTCTCTTCTGGCTTGCAGGGTTTCTGCTGAGAGATCTGCTATGAGTCTGATGGGCTTCCCTTTGTGGGTAACCCCACCTTTCTCTCTGGCTGCCCTTAGCATTTTCTCCTTCATTTCAACCCTGGTGAATCTGACGATTATGTGCCTTGGGGTTGCTATTCTTGAGGAATATCTTTGTGGTGTTCTCTGTATTTCCTGGACTTGAATATTGGCCTGCCTTGCTAGGTTGGGGCAGTTTTCCTGGATAATATCCTGAAGAGTATTTTCCAGCTTGGATTCATTCTCTTCGTCACATTCAGGTACACCTATCAAACATAGATTAGGTCTTTTCACATAGTCCCACATTTCTTGGAGACTTTGTTCATTCCTTTTTACCCTTTTTTCTCTATTCTTGCCTTCCCGTTTTATTTCATTTAAACTATGTACTCTTGAACCATTGTCTCAGAGTCTGCTGGTGCAGTTAAAACTGTTTGAATGTCAAAATTTGACTCTGAAACTTGAAAACTTACGGTTTAGGATTGAATAATTTTTTGTTTTTAAAAAGCGGAGTCTTCTCATTGTTATCCTGTAATTGGGCAGCTATTACTGGGTAAAGTACAGAGTGAGAAGGTATATAGTTTAGGGATGAAGTGTGTGGGCTCTAGAGCTAGACAATTAGGGTTTGAATTATGGCTTTTTTCATGATTTATTCTTTTTTCTAATATTACTGCTTCAATTTCCTTACATGTAAAATGGGGATGACAGTAATGTCTACCTCATGGCTACTATGAGGATTAAATGAGTTAATATATGCAGAGTGCTAAAACTAGTGTTTGGCTCATGGTTGTGAGCCATTCCTTAATACATTTTAGGAGGATAAAATTTTTATCCATTTCTTGTCACTCTAGATATGACATTGCAATTGGTTCTGATAAAAGTTTAGGAAGTCTGGTCTACCCATTCAAAAATAATTTTCTAATTGGTTTAAGGATAAAGTTCTAATTTAAGTGTTGATCTCCACTATGAGACTATAATGGATCCCCCTTTAGCACTTGGAGAGAAGGAAACATGCCTTATGAAAACAGATTTCTCTGTAAGTCTATACTTTTCATTTTTCTTTAACTCAAGCATGCCTTTACCCTTATTTTCTGGGTGTTACAGGTGGACAAGAGGGAAATATATAAAGAAGGTTTTTGTCCCTAAGAAATACATTCCAAAAAGTTTGACTCTGTTAAAAAGAGACAGTCATAATTGGAATTTTTATGGTTATCAAAAAAGGTGCTTTCATGAATATTTTGTTAACTAATCTTGGATATTCTATCAATGGATCCAGTTTAAGTTCCCTCATCTTTTCTCTTCTTATGACTAATAATTACAAAAACATTAATATTTGGTTATCTCCTATACCTTTAACAGTAAAACTTCCTCTACAGAAACTAGGCTTTATCAGAGACTCAATTTAATAGATTGATTCTAGTTAACCAATATATTTTCCTTGCATTTCAAAGTATTTTGGGACACAGCTTAGTTCAATGGCAAGTGAACTAGACTTGAAGGCAGAAGATCTGGCATTGTCTACCCCCAGTTAGATTTATGACAGTAGAGAATGTTAGTTGAATATTGTATGCACTGGTTTCCTTATTTGACAGATGGGGAAAAAATAACAGAATCTCGTTACAGAGCTGTGTGAATAATAAAGTGAAGTACAAAACTCTAATTAGTTCATAAAAGATTTTATTTTACTCATGAGACTTTTAAAGTACTCTGGGATTATTTTTTGCTATAGCAAAATAACTTCTTTGTATTTTTTTCTCTTATCTTCTCTATGATTCCAGAAAGAAAATTATCCTTAAAATAGTATTTTTTAAATGAAAAAAGTAATCTTGTTATGTCATTCACTCAAGTATTTCAGTTGCATTCATTTGGACTCTAGTCAAAACAAAATAAATATTCATTGAGAATAAAAAATTTGCAAAAATTTTTAATATTGCTAACCTGGAGTGATATTTGTTTTTCAATATAAATAATATTGAATATTTATCCGATTCAGTCAGTCTAACTCATAGTTATTAAGCCCTAATTATGTACTAGTTACTGTATTAGGCACTGAAAAGTGGTTGAAAGAAATATTTTTTTATTTGGCAGCGTGGTATCAATGTCAAAAAAGAAAACTATAATTTCAGCAATACTTTTTGCTAATCCAAATTCTATTAAAGAAACTGACAGGTAGAAAAGCCATTTAGGGTCGGGTGCAGTGGCTCACGCCTGTAATCCCAGTACTTTGGGAGGCTGAGGCAGGTGGATCACCTGAGGTCAGGAGTTCCAGGCCAGCCTGACCAACATGGAGAAACCTGTCTCTACTAAAAATACAAAATTAGCCGGGCATGGTGGCCCATGCATGTAATCCCAGTTACTCGGGAGGCTGAGGCAAGAGAATTGCTTGAACCGGAAAGTGGAGGTTGTGGTGAGCCAAGATTGTAGCATTGCACTCCAGCCTGGGCAGGAAGAGCGAAACTCCTTCTCAAAAAAAAAAAAAAAAGAAGAGAAAAAAGCCATTTTGCCAGAATTTTCCTTTTTTTGCATCATAGACACAGAATCAATTGCAAAATATAAGCACAATGCAATATTTCCTCAGCTGTGTAGACAAAGACATGCATACAAATAAGGGGAAATAGGGGATATGGATCTTCTTACCATATTCAGAAATAGCCAGTTGTAGTCTGTTCTTTATGTCAACATATTGTGAAAGATAATTGAAATTCCAGCAAGTGCCTATGTTATTAACAGTGGAGTTGATGCCATTATAATCTTGTAAACATCCAGACGAATACAGCCAGATACGCTGCAGAATGATCAAGTGTTGTAACCCACTGTAGTGCTTAATAATGTTACCATTTTGGTCCATTATTGGAATATTGTATCTGCTTGAATTAATGTTTATAATGGCACTTTACTGCTATTGTCTGCCTGTGTTTATCCTGATTTATGTAGTTATTAGACTGAAAGCAATTTATGTTGAATTTTTTCAAGAAATGCAGTTTAGCAGAAGCACAAGTCCTTCTGAATAAACTACATTAAGAAATCATAGATACAGAAGACACCAGTTTTGGCCCTCTAATTGTCTACAGCAAGAAAAAATATATATTTAAAAGGAAATATGAGTTTACAAGAAGATAAATAGACACATAATCCAGAGGCCAGTTGCTGGCAGAATTTCTTAGTTTGATGTGACTCCCTTTTTGACAGTTCTCCTAAGGTAGGTTATTTTGGAGAAAACATATGTTTCCATTTTCTCTCCCTCTGCTTCCCTTTGAGTCCCCAGGCTCCACTAGGGTCACAGAAACATTAAGGCTTTTGTCACTGTGATTAATAGCTCTTAAGATCATCTTTAATTCACTCACTAATGACTGAGGGTCTTTCTGCTCTCCAAGTAATCGGGTGATGTATGAGCCGATAGTACACCTTGTGGCAGAGGTGAAAATCATTCAGGCAATGCAAATATTGTCACGGGAACAAATGTTTTCCCTGTTAATAAAAATTAATGAATTCTACCCAGGAGCTAGTTAAGGAAGCTGTGGCAAAGGAAATCCAAACACAAATAACTTCTTACTGTTAAAAATCACTTACGTATCCTTTCTAGATATAGAAAAAGACCATCATTGCTGCATATTTCCACAAGAGATGAAATAATGACAAACTATAGAAATGCTCTATATTTTTTTAAAATTATTTTTTTAGGTTCTTGAGTGTATTAAAAATTGTGAACTTTGGATTTGTTTTAACCTTGGTTAAACTACAGGCTTCCTGCACTGTACTAGCCTAATGAATACATTCCTCTTTTCATAGCCTAGTTAGGACCAAGCATTATAGTGGTCAAGGTTTATAACTATAAAATGATGTAATGAAGTTTAAATTTGAAAAACTCCTTGTAACACATCATAAAAGATTGATGAAACAGACTGGAGATTAATAAGTGGTTCGAATAGTTTTGAGAGAAAAAACAACGAAAACATTTGTTAACTCTATCATTATATTTTTGAATTCTTTAAAAATAAAAACAACTCCTCTCTTAAAAATTTGCCCCACATCATTAAAGCTTTTTCCTTACTACACCTACCTAAACCCCCAGTTCATTTTGTAAGACAATAAATGTACAATGTTGTGCAGTGTGCCTGCTTTTCACGCACAGACACTTGCTATAGAACTAAATCTGCTGTCTTTTTGTTTCATTTTGATAGTCCATGATTCTTTCTTCTAATGACCAAAATTCATTGTCTCAATGCAATAAATATTTCTGAAATAGCTCCCAGTCCTTCCCCTATCATTTACATCTTAGAACAAAAAAACAGTAAACTTTTAAAAGACATCATTTTACCTCTCCACAGTGCTTATCTACAAAGGAACATATTACTGAGGAGGAAAAAAGCTCAACTTGTTACTATTATTTCTGGTAGGCACCCAAGGAGAGTAGCTAATTTGTTCTTCATCAATGCCAAGGACAAATTAAAACAAAAAAACCTAACTGAATTATGCATTTATATATGCTTGCTTCTAAAGTATGCTTATTTCCCCAAGAATGTTCAAATGAAAACATCAAAAATTTAACTGTATATTTGTATATTATCTCAGAATCTATTTATACAATTTTAAAATTAACTGAATTTTAAAATTATTAAAGGACATGTGATACTTATTATCTAAATAAACTAAATTTGAAAAATGTTAAAAGGAACATAACTTTGATTATGAATTATGTTTAGACACTGGAGAATGGGTAACATTGAAGAGACAATTTCTGTCTCTTTATTAAGAATAAACCCATTTTGTTTTCCCCAGATGAATTCAGATGATAGCTCTCCTATGTTAAACTTGGAAGTCGGATTTTTCTCTAGTTTTGTGCTTCTCCAAACGAGGTCTTTGAATCTCCTGCATTCAAATCACTTGAAAGGTCTTACCCTACAGTCACAGTAAATCTCTGCGGACAAGCCCTATGTATTTGCATTTTTAACAAGCACTCTAGATGATTTTTTCACAAAGGTAAAAAATTACTGCTTTAATGTTATTCAAATAAATAATTTCTTCCTTTCTTTTTTTTTTTTTTTGAGATAGAGTTTCGCTCTTGTCACCCAGGCTGGAGTGCAATGGCGTGATCTCAGCTCACTGCAACCTCCGCCTTCCAGAATCAAGCAATTCTCCTGCCTCAGCCTCCCATGTAGCTGGGATTACAGGCATGTACCACTACATCCAGCAAACTTTTGTATTTTCAGTAGAGACGGGGTTTCACCATGTTGGCCAGGCTGGTCTCAAACTCCTGACCTCAGGTGATCCACCCATCTCAGCCTCCCAAAGTGCTGGGATTACAGGTGTGAGCCACCACTCCCAGCCCATTCAAAGAAATTTCATCATGACAACATTGGTTCTAATATATAAAATAGTTTTTTTTCCATTTACATAAAATGAATTTTCCACAATTGGATTTCACTGTTTCTATAAACTTTTATATCTTACCCTTGATTCCAAAAGAAAAATGTTGAGTTTACACAGCTTCAGTACATACCTGGTGGGTAAAGGGCTTGGGCAAGTGCAGACAGCAAGGAAATCAAATATGAGCTTTTTTTTTTTTTTGCTCAGAGAAGTTCTAATCACATAGTAAACAGTTAGAATTTACACGGGTCTTTATTTAATTAAGCCTGAGAACCACTATTTAGTTGCAGCTGGAGCAGAATCTTGGCACAGAATAGAACAATCTACTGTAGCCTTTAACCTTTTCCCTTTTAACTGTGCTTATAAGAATGTGTGTTTCTTTAAAAAGGTGCTGCATATCTTTAAGCACTGTTTGTAGTCTTTGATATGAGGGTCACCTTACTGTGCACACATTTTAAAATTCAATAGTAAAGAAAATAAATGAAATAGATGTATAGCCTAACAGGGCTTTTTGTGTTCTATGAGGTTGAAATAATTTATCCATGTGATGAACTTTCATATTTTAAACGTTTTCTATAATTTTTAATGAAGGTTTATGTCTGTGTACATGTGCGAGAGAGGGACTTTGACGTCTGCTTTACTATTTCATGTCTTCCCCCCCCGCACACCTGCTTATTGTTGAATATTCTTAAGTAATATTTTGAGATCAGCTAAGGCTAAATAATGAGAAGAAAAGAATACCAGCCCAGTATGGGGCTCATGCCTGTAATCCCAGCACTTTGGGAGGCTGAGACAGGTAGATCACCTGAGGTCAGGAGTTTGAGGCCAGCCTGGACAATGTGGTGAAACCCTGTCTCTACCAAAAATATAAAAAAGTAGCTGGGTGTGGTAGCATGCCCCTGTAATCCCAGCTACTTGGGAGGCTGAGGCAGGAGAATCACTTGAACCCTAGTGGTGGAGATTGCAGTGAGCTGAGATTGCGCCACTGTACTCCAGCCTGGGCAACAGAGACACTGTCTCAAAAACCAAAACCAAAACCAAAACAAAACCAAACAAAAAAACAGTAGGACTATCACTTTTCTTCATGCCAAAGGGACAGAATTAAACAAGATTCATAGTAGGTCTCAAAACTGTTGTCTCCCTGGCCTACAGTCAGTTTGTAGACATACATAGTTTGGCTAACACAATGTGTTAAAAAAAATTGTAAAACCTCACCCCCAAATCCAAATTTCTGGCTTCTCTTGAAGTGTTAGATTATGTGGCCATATCAAACCAGTTTTCTCCATGGCAACACTTAACCAGACCTGATAGCAGCTCCCTCCTTTAGATGGAGCAAGGCCTCTGCACCCTCTCGGTCTGCGCCATCTCCTGTTGCCTCACATCTCATTTACCTGTTATGCTGGACACTCTTATCCAATTCTATATGTAAGTACTAATTCATGCTACTGAACTGAGAACCCCAAGCAGGAGAATCTAAAAATCTTACAACCATGTGTATTCGCTTTAGGATTTATGGCAGGCCAGTCTACCTAATAGTATTTACCTTGGAAAATATTGAAATTAGTTTGTGTGACTTTGAATCTAATCAGGTGGGTAAATCAGGAAATCCATCAGGGAATTACAAAGTAGGGAAGTTAACTTGAGCTCAGTGTTTGAAATATGGGCTTTTTTTCTTGTGGTACCATTTGGCAACAGGTGGTGAGACCTTCATTTCTTCTATGTAGGTCTTTGAGCCCTTTAATTCTGAGAGGCCCTGGTTTTGATAATTTTCTACTAGCAACAGTAAGCCGGTGGGCAGTACCAACTTTAGAAAACAATTATCAGGACATCTGTGCAAGGTATCGCTGCCTCTTACTAACCGCAGGAAGTTCTCAGCCTGTCTGCCACAAGCCTGGGTTTCCAAGGCTGACAGGTCCCTGCTACTCCCTTCCTACTCCTCCCACTTGAAGAAAGGCCACAAGTTCAGATTTCCCCACCAGCTAATGCCTTTGGGTTTGTCTAACTCTGCTGTAAGCTCTTTGGCATAGTTCAACCTTGCTTCTTTCAGAGGACAAATCTTATCTTTTTATTAGCAAACAGGTTGGCTTAGATATGTCTTTATAGGACATTTGCTGGAGCATAATTTAATATGACTCATTTCCCCTTATATATAAAGACAGTGACTGAAACAGACAAGGGGAAAAACAAGCCCAAAAATGTTGTTAGAAACTTGCACTTGAAAGTGTGTAAAATTCTACTGGAGCTGGGGGATTTATTTAGGATGACTTGGCATTCTTTGCTTGGATGTCTAAATAGGCCTTGTGATACCATTTTTGGCCTCACTTTGAACCTAGTGTAATAAAGAAGGAAATGAAAGCAAAGGTAAACCTAAAGTATTGTTTTACTCTAAATGCTTTCAGTAAAGGGTCTTGTTATCTAATGATTGGTACTAGATGGCTGGTATAAATCGTACGGTCTGTTCTTTGCACTCATGGCTAAAGGAGGCAAAGGCAAAGGAAATCAATTGGAACTAGCAGGTAACAAATGACCAGTCTTAGGCAAACATAGCAGGTGGGGAAAATAGACTTGTGGACATAGATTACTAGGAAATAGTGAGTGAGGCCTTTTTCTTCTTATTCAAAATCCAGTGCAATAATACAAAGTAACTAATTAGACAATTATAAAAGACAGGAACTGTTTTATCTGTTACTACTGTAGGCCTAGAGCCTGAGAGGTACTAGTTTTCCAAGGACCTAAAACGCACACACACACACACACACACACACACACACACATATACATACACACACACACATATATACATATATATATCTATATATCTATATATATCTATTAGACTTGAAAAAGTTACTGGCTTAAAAATATGAATGAAAATGGTAAAATCACAATTAATAAATGTTTATTAATATGGCACTATGTCATCCAGTCAACTATAATTCAAATAATCTGGAGTAATGTTTGAATTATAATAAATATAGCATGTGGTTACCTTTTAATTTTTGATATAACATAGAATGCAGCTTCCAAAATTAAGTAGCTAGGACAGGCAAAGTCTTAAAATGGCCCTGATGAAAGATTGCATTTTATAGCTATATAACATTTTCTGCCAGAGGCCATCCAGAATATTGGAAATGAGGATTTATTGAAAAACAAATTACCTTTAGCTAGTTGTATGAATGGAATGGACTTACTGTTCAAAGTAGAATCTTACCAGAGAAGGCATCAATGAACGTTCTACTTCTAACTTCTCTAAACTCATGCCATTCTTAATCACTTTTCAAAGTTTATTTTCTTCTTTTATAGTTAAGTGCCCTTTTGATATCTCAAAAGTACAAGTCAAGCTATATCTTTGAACTTCGAGCTGTAAGAGAGACAGTGGGACCCGATAACATGGAGACTACCTGATTGTGCATTTATGCCATTTTACTTGCTTTATTGTTGAGGATTTTTTATGCATAATATCTTATTCAATCTTCACAACAATGCATTGATGTAGAGAAGTGTTGCTATCATTGACTCCATTTGGCCAATAATGACATGGAGACCAAGAGGGATCAGTGACACACTATAAGGTATGCAACTGTTAACTGTGGAAGGGCCTGGAACTCAAATCTTCTCATGTTAAATCCATTAAACCCGTTACTACATCTAGCTACTGGACATGCATGAGTTAGGATATTTCTAGGGCTGAATTTTCAGCCTTTAGGTTCTGGGGTACCTGCACATGTACCCTCGAACCTAAAGTAAAATAAAATTAAATTTAAAAAATTTTACAATTTGTATATTAGGTGCTAGGACCATCATAACAAAATGCCACGGACTGAATGGCTTAAACCAGGGGTCTGCAGCCCTGCAGTACTGGTCTGTGGCCTGTTAGGAACTGGGTGGCACAGCAGGAAGGGTGTAGCCAGCAGGTGAGCAGCCAGCAGGTGAGCACTACTGCCTGAGCTCTGCCACTGTCAGATGACTGACAGCATTCGATTCTCATAGGCGAGTGAATCCTATTGTGAACTGCGCATGTGAAGGATCTAGGCTCTTTGTGAGAATCTAATGCCCGATGATCTGAGGTGGAAGTTTCATTTCAAAACCATCCCCCCACAGTCCATGAAAAAATTGTTTTCCATGAAATGGGTCCCTGGTTCCCAAAAGGCTGGGGACTGCTGGCTTAAACAACAGACATTTATTTTCTCGCAGTTCTGAAATCTGGAAGTCCAAGATCAAGGTTTTAGCAGGGTTGGTTTCTTCTCGCTCTGTCGCCCAGGCTGGAGTGAAGTGGTTTGATGTTGGCTCACTGCAACCTCTGCCTCCTGGGTTCAGGTGATTCTTCTGCCTCAGCTCCCAAGTAGCTGGGATTACAGATGCCTGCCACCAGGACATGGCCTTTTCTCTGTGCCCATACACTGACTCTGTTCTAATCTCCTCTTCTTATAAGGACACCAGCCACATTGGAGTAGGGCCTATTTTAGTGACTTCATTTTAACTTAATTACCACTTTAAAGGCTACCTCTTTCTGGTCACTTCTGAGGTGTTAGAGGTTAGGATTTCAACATAGGAATTTGGGGAGATACAATTCAGCCCATAGCAATTTAATTCACCTCTTTATTAATTTATTTGTTTCTAGTTACCACTTAGCTACCCTTAATATACACATATTTTGCCCTGAAAAGGAGTTACAATGGTAGAAAAGATAGCAATAATCTCTAAACTCCTCTCTGTGATGGGACAATTTTTATTTTAATAAATATTCTCTCCCTGGCTATACCATCTTCTGTATAAGACATTGCTGCAAAAAAAAAAATCTTAGAATTGGACATAACTCATATCTGAGTGAAGATTTCCATTAGCTTCACCACATCAAGTTCACTGCAATCCTTTGGTCAACACAAGTTCGTCTTCCCTTTAATACCAAGTTGACAAGATAAAGCTTTATTACTTTTTATATCCAGAGCAATGACTTTCTTTTGAATAGCTGAAGAAGTTTCCTTTTATTTTAGACCAGGAATTAATTTATGTGAAAATATCTGTCCATAGTATACTCAAAACTCATTCATTAACATAATTAGCTACTCAGACTCACCTAAATGAAGTGCAAATCCTTTACCTCAACAAAATACAATGCTATTATACTACATTAAGAGGTAAAAATAATAGCACAAGATAAAGAATACAGAGACTAGCATAGCTCCATGACTTTAAATGATAATGTGTGCATTTAAACATCATAATTTTTACTAAAAAATGAATTAGAAATGCTTAAAAGTTTACATATTAGTATTTCTGTGACATGTGAGGGAAAGGGAATATTGATAATTAAAAAGATAGCAGAGGCTTGAAAAAAGAATTCATGCCTTGAGAAGCTTTCTGTTGTATATGCGTGCTTGTTATTGAAAAAATGTAATCTAGTGGAAAGAATATAGGCTCTGAATGTAGATTTCTCTGGTTCTCAGTGTCCTCAGTTGTAAATTGCGGGTTGATTAATTTCTACCTAATAGGGTTGTCACAAAGATTCAACTTGTATACATACAGTATCTGGCACATAGTAGGCATTCATTAAATGCAGTCTCTTCCTCTTACATTCTCTGCTAGCCTTATGTTACTAACTGGATGACTACATGAAACCAACATTTTATGATTTTGCATTTGGAGGAAGGATTATGAAGACTCTATTACACAATCTTCTCTGCTCCACATGCAGCTCAATTAATCTCATATTAACTGCAATTACTCTCCTAGCCCTTTTACTTCAACAATTACTAAATTGGTGACTGCTATAAACTGGTTCTCATATGTTTCATGCTATTAGTGCAGAAAACTATTCATTGACTTTAAATCAGATGGATTTCAGAAGGTGAAAAACACTTTTCAGGTTGAGTGAACTGAGAAGGATGAAGAACACACATTAATTCACCACCACCTAGAGCTTTGGAAGCTCTAGGTGTCTCCTATGAGCACAGTGATGCCAGTTACCAATCTCCTGGTGACATGCCTGAGCATCAGAGATTCCTCTTCCCTGCCTGAGTGTCCACCATTTTGAAGTTGTGCTATAACTTTTAGCTTGGGTTGTGCTCAAGACATCAAATGACTTTCCCACTGAACTGTGTCACAAGGGTTTCCCAAAGGAGCACATACCTGACAATCATTGGAAAAATGCTGATGATTTCCTTCTTACAATATTGTTAAAATTTTCTATCTGAAGTTTTAACATGGGCTTTTTGAAAAAAAAAATCTGTGTTACAATGGATGGAGCAAATTCAGTCAAATTTGTATTTTTGTGTTGGGAGAACTGTTTGGGGGGATTTTTACTACATAATGGCTGCCATTTTATTCATTAATTTTTCAGATGGAAAAGTATTTCTGCAGTGTTGATTGTAGAATATTGTTAAAATGCAAAAAATAGCAAAGAAAAATATAATACACATGCTCACCCTCAGAGATAACCACCTTCTGTCTTATGGATGTGCTTTCTATCTTTTCACTTTTTCCCCCCTCTGAATAGATTCTCGTTACCAAAAGGCTCTATGCTATCTGCTTTGTAAACCTGCTTTACTTTTTCACTCACTGTTGCTAACATTTTCTCATGTTGTAGAATACTATTCTTCGTCAACATATGGCTGCACTGAATTCCATTGTGTTTATTTTCTCAAAGCTTCTATTGTTGGCCATTTGATTGCTAAGATTTTTCGTTATTACAAATAATGCCCTAACACTCAGACCCAGTATAATAAAGTGGCTAAGAGTGTGGGCTTTTAAATATGCCCTATCATTTACTGTTTGACCAAGCAAAATGCCTTTTCTAAACCTTTGTTTCTTCAGCTGTAAAGTGATATAGTGGCAGGACCGACCTCATAGGGTGACTCTAAGACACTAGATAGAAAGTTTTGCTACAGGGCCCCATTCATAATCAACAAATGTTACATAGAGTTATTTCTTTATTAGATACATGTTCTTGCATAATCTTATTTCTATAAATTGAATTTATGAATTAAAGGTTAGCTTTTTAAAAAATTTTTGATTTGTATTAACCACTGTGGCCATATCAGGACAGAATGTGAGAGAATGCCTACATGTTAAATACAGATATATGGGAAACTTGAGATTGTTAATCATAGCTCTGTTTTCTTGTGCAAAGAGCATGGACATACACATTTCTTCTCTCTTAATTGATAAGTGATCTGGTGCCATTGAAGTCATCTGTGTAGTACATAAAAAAGTGAAAGTGCTCCAAGGTCCTCTGAGACAGGAGAATTAGATTTTTATTCTGTAAGCTTATAAATTTTCATTGATTCTAACTGGTTATCTGAGGTACATGCAAGTGGGGGAGTTTCTGCAAATGAACACTAAATTTTAATTTTCCTCTTTTCCCTTGATTTAGCTTGGGACATCTGGGTCTGGCTTTCCTTATTGTAGTTAAGCTGAATATATGGTGTTGAGTGTTTCTGTAGCATATAACAGAGTCTTTCCTTCAACAGAATCTGAAACCCTTCCAAAGTCAGAAGGAGAAAAAAAAAAACAGCCCTGAAAGAAATCACTTGTTTGACTGTAATAATCTACAGAAACTGGTTAAAGCATTAAACAAAAAAATAAATGAATCAGATAGTTAGAACTAGTATGTCAGGAAAATAGAACATAAAATGCCTCTGGAATCTGTAGGATATTTTCTGGTACAAGGGGGTTTCTGAGTCATGGTTCATTTACAATGTCTGTTTCCTCACTCAGGGAAGGGTTTCTAATAGATTCAAGGAGACTCTAAGCTTTGCAAATGTCTTGCTCAAATAAAGGCAGCTCTGTGAGGGAAGAGATTTGCTCTGTTTATGGAGAAAACTTGCCAGTCATGTTTCACATTGTGTACCCTTCAGAAGAACAACCATCGTCTTTCACAACGTGGTCAAGATGGAGGCTTGTACAATTGTGTCTTCGAGGTCTCTGATCCAGAGAGGTCATGAGCGGTGACTTTTTTAGACCAACTGGAGATGGACCGCCAACTTGTTCTGGAAGTTGTGGTAGACTTAGAGAAATGCACTGCCAATCAGATTAGAAAAACTTTGAAAGCTTCCCCGAAGTTTTACTACCATGAAATCAGTGGCAGGGTATAGCTGTGCCACTGAAAGGATGCTATTTTCAGCTTTTAAACCAGAGCATCATGGTCTTTGCATGGTAGGAATTTGACAAAACCTCAGCAGTCTTGAAGATGCTTGTCTTAGTTTTGAAGGTCAGACTAAGAAATTGAGCTCTTGAGCCAGGCATGCAGGAGGTGGTCTCCCAGAACACTGAGTTTCTCTTTATTTCAATTGGAATAACCACAGGTCTGTTGAGAAGATGATGAAATGTCATGGTCTTAATGGAAGCTTTAAGCATTTGACTATAAATTCTGGCAGAGGAAGAAGGCTACATTTTTTTGGCTTGTTGCATCTTAGACTAAATCTTTGGGACCATTGGAAACTGAGTAAATATCATCTGACTGTGTCAGGGCACATCTGTCTTCTACTTATATCCTAGCTTGGTTTTGGTTCTAGATTATGTATTACCTCTTAGGCAATTAATGATGGCTTAATTAATAAATACAATGAGGATTTCATATCAGGAAAGAACTATTCAAAACTCTGGAGGCAGCGTAAGTGGAGCTTAGGAGAACTGAATCTTTGTCTTTGCTTGGGAGCTTCTAGTGAATGTGGACAAAGTATGAATCTCCTCTGGACTTCAGCCTCCTCATCAGAAATGGGATAGAATTAATGTTTGGTGATCCTTGAATGTTTCCCATTAATAAAGCATTTTATTAGGAATATGCCCAAAAATCTCACTAATGTCAAAGATACCTATCAAGATTTCCAATCCAGTGATAAATCTGATTAGTTTTGATGACCTTTTCTATAGTTATTTATCTTTTTGCAAAATAAGGAGAGATTTTCTGTTCACTGCTATTAAATATCTGCAAGGAATTCTATACAGTTTCCCCTTACAAATAATCAGTTTCCCCTTCCAGATGATCAGAAAATTTGAAATTGAGAGAAGTATGGTTACAAGCTCTATGGAAATATAAAACTTTTTAACAGAAAGGAACTTTAGGCAAGCCCTACCCTCCTTGAAACCAAAAGAGGTTAATTGGCCTATGGAAAGTGCCAATTTTTCTGTTCTCTTTTTCCTATTCATACCTCCATGTGTGAAATCTTCCTTTAAGAATCTTCTGCCTTTTGTGAATTAGTGACATTGCAATGATTCTTACTGTCTAGCTTCACAGTGAGTCTTGCTACTCAAAGTATGATCCATAGACCAGCAGCATTAGAATCTCCAAAGAGCTTATTAGAAATGCAGAATCTCAGGTCCACCTAGATCTGCTGAATCAGAGCTTGCATTTTAACAAGAACTCAGGTAATTTCTGTGCACTTACAGTTTGAGAAGCACTAGTAGACAATACAGATCATAGACACGTGACCCCAATTTAGTTATTTTTTCTGCTTACTAGAGCACTCTTTTAAAAATAAGGACATTTCATCAGAGAAATGCAAATCAAAACTACATTGAGATACCATCTCATGCCAGTTAGAATGGCGATCATCAAAAAATCTAGAGACAACAGATGCTGGAGAGGATGTGGAGAAATAGGAACATTTTTACACTGTTGGTGGGAGTGTAAATTATTCAACCATTGTGGAAGACAGTGTGGCGATTCCTCAATGACCTAGAAATAGAAATTCCATCTGACCCAGCAATCTCATTACTGGGCATATATCCAAAGGATTATAAATCGTTCTACTATAAGGACACGTGCACACGAATGTTCATTGCAGCACTGTTTACAATAGCAAAGACCTGGAACCAACCCAAATGCCCATCAGTGATAGGCTGGACAGGGAAAATGTGGCATATATACACCATGGAATACTATGCAGCCATCAAAAACGATGAGTTTGTATCCTTTGTAGGGTCATGGATGAACCTGGAAACCATCATTCTCAGCAAACTGACACAAGAGCAGAAGATCAAACACTGCATGTTCTCACTCATATGCGGGTATTGAACAATGAGAACACATGGACACAGGGAGGGGAGCACTACACACTGTGGTCTGTTGGGGGGAAATAGGGGAGGGACAATGGGGGGTGGGGAGTTGGGGAGAGATAGCATGGGGAGAAATGCCAGATATAGGTGATAGGGAGCAATGCAGCAAATCACACTGCCACGTGTGTACCTATGCAGCAATCTTGCATGTTCTTCACATGTACACCGAAACCTAAAATGCAATAAAATAAATTTAAAAAAATAAGGACAATTGTTATAATTATTGTGTACCTTCTTTGTACTGTGCCATGTATCTTATTTTCAAGCTCCATAAAATTGGTAATATTTTATTTTACATATAAAAAATATAAACATTCGGAAAGGTAAAGTAACTTGTCCAAGGCTGCATGCTGTGAGCAACAGAGGTTGGATTTAAAGTGAATATTTTTTTACTATGAAGTCCATAAAATTTTCACTAGGTCATACATATGGTTCAGGGGATCTGGATAGGTGAATCTCTGCCAAAGGCCAAATTTAATTTTTAAGGCTTATGAGTTTTTGAAAATGTTAGTCTTCTATTTATTAAAAATGTGAATAATTGTCTTTCTTGACTCCATTAAATGATATAAATTCCTTTCCATTCAAATGAGTGCATTCTGGACTGTTAGACAAAAGCTTTCAGGTTCTAGGTAAACAAAAAACAAAAAAGAAAGAAAAGAAACAACCAATATGAAGTTTTGTATATGTGAAAAGAAAATTTACTCTTTCTTTGTAATTTTCTTTATTATGTGAATAACATAGTTCGTTCCTGGTGTAAACTCCGTTGCATTATTAATATTTTTATGTATTTGTTATTTGGCTTGGACTTTGATTAGATTAAGCACCATTAAGGAATGTGAATGATCATAGCATTCATTTTCTCTTATCAGAACCCATCAGTTTTCTCCTCATTATTACACTAATTCCTGGTAAGTTTTAATATTATACACACGGCAACTCAGGCAACAAATGAAATAACAAAGGGATATGAATAAAGTCTCAGCTAGAACTCTGACTTTCAAACATCTAATTGAGAGTATTTATTGGTACAAATGAGCCTTCTACTGGTAACTAGTATAACACCTATCTTTTAAAAAAGGAAGCCAATAAAAAGCAAAAATAAAACTTGGAATTTTTGTTTGTGCAATATAGATGATTATATAGTGAGGCATAAATAGTCTTTCTCTTAAGATGGTCCTGGTTCTCTACAAAAAGTTAAGCCCTAATTCTTTATTCTGTGTTAATTATTCTTCAGAAGCCCAGATTTTGTCTGAATTATCATAGCTAATCTATGTTAGAGACAAGAGATGTTTAATCATGTCCATCTATTTATTGTTCAGGCTCTCACCTCTTACCCTCTGGGAAAGTTGCTAACTTAGAAATACCTGAGAATTTCTGAGCCCGAGCAGTGATACCTTGCAATCTTAATGCAGAAAAGAATTGTAAACATGAAGAAATAAGAAATCAAGTTTATTTTAAAAATATGTATATATATATATTTATGCTATAAGTAACTGGTCTGCCAACCAGAGAAAAGGAGTATTCTCGTTGGTTAGCCTAGGCTATGAGAACAGGTCAGTGAAGTAAGGAGGCAGGAAGAAATAGATCAAAGGAAAGCAAGAAGGAAGACAATATTAAGAAGAGCAAACATGACACTATGTGAAAGATCCACTAGAAAGCTGGCAAGAATTAGGTCTACAGTCAATGGTCCACTGACCAACTGGCAATGGAGATTGACAATGGACCTCATGGGGAGAAAGGAGAAACTTCATTAGAACAGCACAGCAATCTAGAAATACTTGTTGTATGACAAACAACTCCACATTCCTTAACAGTGTCCTGAAGCTGCTATATTCTGGCAGGGTACAATTGTGTTCACAAAAGTGAATAGACAAGAATTTAATACATTTTAAAATAATCTTTCATAATAAGAATAAATGTTCAACATTTAAAAGCCATCAGAACCTAATAGTTTAGCCTTCAAATAACTAGAAACCTTCCCTTTTTACCCAGTTTTGACAGATGATAGAACTCTTTCCCTTAGACCATACCTCTTAGTATGTCCTCTGAAACTCATTCCAGTGGGACTGGAATTTGTTATGACTGCAGTGACTTCATCAGAGATGTAGTTACAAGAAAAATACTGTACACTGTCATCTTTACCAAATGTGCCTACTATAATATTCTATGGAATGTTAGGATCCTTTACAGGAGATGAAAACACACCCTCCATAAAGTTGTGTTCAATGAAACATTGAATACACTTTATTTTAGTTATCTTCAAGGTTCATTTATACATACCTATTTTTATTTCAAAGTACATGTTCTTGTTCAGTTAATGCATCTTCAGTAACGTTTTAGTGACCATCCTATGTTAAAACATTATATTCTTAGGAATTATGGACTTGGTTCGTGAGGTTGAAAATTCAGTTCTTCATTTTCTAGATAAATTGGAACTGAAAGTTGAGTCACGAGGCAAGCCTATTACTTGAAAATGATTCATAGTTGAACCAGATGAGTAGGGTTCTCTTCTCCCTTTTCACTACCCATGATTGTGTCCTTGGAGAAAACTGCCGTTCCCTGTGTCTGCGGGCCAACTTCCCATGAGAAAATACGTTTGCTATTCACCTCATTGTTCAGGTAAAAAGAAATCACTGCTGTATTTCTTCATTTTCAACATTTCTCCATAATTTGAACTTCAGATCCATAGGTTCTTGGTCTTGAAAGGACCCTTAGAGAACACTTAGCTCAACTTACCATGGGAATTAAAAAATGTGGTCATGGTGGGTTTGCTGCAGTGGTTGGAGCCACAGCCCAGATCCCACGCTTCCATGCTGTATGGGCCAGAGCTTTTTCTAGGACATCACTCTGGCTATGCCTAGGATAACTGCTGATCTAGCCCAACAGTTGATTGGTGGAAAAAAGCTTGAACTTGGGAAGTGGAAGACCTAGACTTGATACCTGATTTAGCTCTACTGTTTTTGGCTTCAGTTATGAGAAGAGAACTAAATATGATGATACTGTGGATCATTTTCAGCTCTTCATTTTGTTTCCTTGGGGATATATTGTGATTAAAAGAGATGGGGTCAAGCGAAATCTCAGGTGGTTTAAGGAGAAAAAAGGTGTGATTACTAGGATGTTTCTATTCCTGAATTTGATGAGTGGGAGAATATGCACCATCCTTTCCCTTATGTGTTTTTTTCTCCCCCTAACAAAATAGCAATCCTTTATTGAGAAAACAACTGATAAATGGTCAGCTTCTACTTTCGGTTTACAAGTGACAGAGTTAAAAGTAAATCACAGAAATCAGAAGTACGTGCACACAAATTAAATGTTTTTGACAGTTATCTAAATGACTGTTTAAGAAAGCTTTTAATCTTTTTCTCACCAATGAATTGCCTTAGGATTTTCCAAATTGTTCTGCCATTGTCTACTTTCAACTGATGTCAGTGGCCTACGGCAGAATCTCTACCTCGCTTGACAAACAGGAATCCCTGGTAGCCATCCAGACCTCATGGGCTCTATGACTTGCTCATTGAAACTCATCATCTTTGGCATGTTCTTTGCTGCTAAGCTCAGAACCCACTTTTCTCAATGTTGTCACCAATTTTCCTGTGGTTATTAGTCCAATTACTTCATTCTAACTATAAGTTTGTTTGTTTATTTATTTATTTATATTATACTTTAAGTTCTGGGATACATGTGCAGAATGTGTAGGTTTGTTACATAGGTATACATGTGCCATGGTGGTTTGCTGCAACCATCAACCCATCATCTACATTAGCTATTTCTCCTAATGCTATCCCTCCTCCAACAGGCCCCAGTGTGTGACGTTCCCCTCCCTGTGTCCATATGTTCGCATCATTCAACTCCCACTTATGAGTGAGAACATGTGGTGTTTGGTTTTCTCTTCCTGTGTTAGTTTGCTGAGAGTGATGTTTTCCAGCTTTATCCATGTCCCTGCAAAGGACATGATCTCATTCTTTTTTATGGCTGCATAGTATTCCATGGTGTATATGTGCCACATATACAAGGAAGGGGTTCAGTTTCAGTTTTCTGCATATGGCTAGCCAGTTTTCCCAACACCATTTATTAAATAGGGAATCCTTTCCCCATTGCTTGTTTTTGTTAGGTTTGTCAAAGATCAGATGGTTGTAGATGTGTGGTGTCATTTCTGAGGACTCTGATCTGTTCCATTGATCTATATATCTTTTTGGTACCAGTATCATGCTGTTTTGACTACTGTAGCCTTGTAGTATAGTTTGAAGTCAGATAGCGTGATGCCTCCAGCTTTGTTCTTTTTGCTTAGGATTTTCTTGGCTATACTTGGCTCTTAATTGGTTTCATATGAAATTTAAAGTAGTTTTTTCTAATTCTGTGAAGAAAGTCAATGGTAGCTTGATGGGGATAGCATTAAATCTATAAATTACTTTGGGCAGTATGGCCATTTTCACAATATTGATTCTTTCTATCCATAATATCCTTTCTTCCGCTTGATTAATTTGGCTATTGATACTGTGTATGCTGCATAAAGTTATTGTGCTGTGTTTTTCAGCTCCATCAGGTCATTTATGTTATTTCTAAACTGGTTATTCTAGTTAGCAATTCCTCTACCCTTTTATCAAGGTTTTTAGCTTGCTTGAATTGGGTTAGAACATGCTCCTTTAGCTCTGAAGCCTACCTCTGTCAATTTGCCAAACCCATTCTCATCCAGTTTTGCTCCCTTGCTGGTGAGGAGTTGCAATCATTTGGAGGAGAAGAGGCATTCTGGTTGTTGGAATTTTCAGCCTTTTCGTGCTAGGTTTTCCTCATATTCATGGATTTATCTACCTTTGGTCTTTGCTGTTGGTGACCTTTGGTTGGAGTTTTTGCATGTTCATCCTTTTTATTGATTTTGATGCTATTGCTTTCTGTTTGTTAGTTTTTTTCCTAACAGTCAAGCCCCTCTTCTGTAGGTCTTTTGGAGTTTGCTGGGGGTCCATTCCAGACCCTGTTTGCCTGAGTATCACCAGCAGAGGCTGCAGAACAGCAAAAATTGCTGCCTGTTCCTTCCTCTGTAAGCTTCGTTCCAGAGAGGCACCTGCCAGATGCCCGTCAGAGCTCTCCCATATGAGGCATCTGTTGACTGGAACTCCCCATCAGGAGGCATGGGGGTCAGAGACCCACTTGAGGAGGCAGTCTGTCCCTTAGCAGAGCTCGAGCGCTGTGCTGGGAGATCCATGGCTCCCTTCAGAGCCCCAGGAAAGTTTAAGTGTGTTGAAGCTGTGCCCAAAGCTCTCCCTTCCCCAAGGTGCTCTGTCCCAGGGAGATGGGAGTTTTATCTATAAGCCCCTGACTGGGGCTGCTGCCTTTATCTCAGAGATGCCCTGCCCAGAGAGGAAGACTCTAGAGAGGCAGTCTACTAGAGTGGCTTTGCGGTGCTGCAGTGGGCTCTGCACCCAGTTTGAACTTCCTGGTGGCTTTGTTTACACTGTAAGGGGAAAATCACCTACTCAAGACTCAGTAACGGTGGATGCCCCTCCTTCCATCAAGCTCAAGTGTCCCAGGTCGACTTCAGACTGCAGTGCTGGCAGCGAAAATTTCAAGCCAGTGGATCTTAGATTGCTGCGCTCCATGGGGGTGGGATCTGCTGAGCTAGACCACTTGGCTCACTGGCTTCAGCCCCTTTTCCTAGGGGTATATGGTTTTGTCTCACTGGAGTTCCAGGCACCACTGGGGTATGAAGTAAAAACAAAACAAAACAAAACAAAAAACTCCTGCAGCTAGGTTGATGTCTTCCCAAATGGCCCCCCAGTTTTGTACTTGAAACCCAGGGCCCTTGCGGTGTAGGCGCCCAGTGGAATCTCCTGGTCTGTGGGTTGAGAAGACCATGGGAAAAATATTGTATCTGGGCCAGATAGCACAGTCTCTTGTGGCACAGTCCCTCACGGCTTCCCTTGGGTAGGGGAGGGAGTTCCCCAACCCCTTGCACTACCCTGGTGAGGCAACACCCCACCCTGCTTCTGTTTGCCCTCAGTCGGCTGCACCCACTGTCTAACCAGTCCCAGTGAGATGAACCGGTTAGCTCAGTTGGAAATGCAGAAATCACCTGCCTTCTGTGTTGGTCTCGCTGGGAGCTGCAGACCGGAGCTGTTCCTATTTAGCCATCTTGCCCGGGAATCCTCCTAACTATAAGTTTTTAAAAGGAAATCTGCTTTTATTTCTTTTCTAAAACAATTTGAATAAAGTGCAGGGGTCGTTAAAGTCGCTGGTATTTCTTGACTATGAATAAAACACAAAAGTAAGTGCTCAATGGTAGATAGTATTTCAGGAGCTGAAATTCAACAGTCACTGCACTGAGCACTTTAAGCTTTTGAAGAGAAAAGCTCTGGCTCAAAATGAGAGATTGTTCTGATCCTTTGAAAATCCAGTGGTTGGTATAAGGTCAAATGAAGATTAGTGACATTCCTATATGTTTCAGTTATAATACATTGTTTAGATCATAACGTTCCTAATGTTCTTCACACCTGACTCAAACTTTTCCTTTTTGGCTTTCTTCTAAAGTGAAACATTATTATAATTAATACTTTTAAATAATTTATACTAGGAAGTGATGAGACATGTTGGCATTTACCTTAATTTTCTTTGGAAGATGTTTATTTTCCTTGTCAGCTGTAGGAGGAAAATCCTTCTGTGAAAACGGATAGATCCCAGCTTTTGGGAGCATTTGTCTGGTATGGTTTTGGTGGCATACCCATGAATTGCCAAAGGAGTGCCATACAACCTAGATGAGAAACACAGGGAACATCAACTTTCGTTTTCTGGAAAACAGCATGGATTTTCAAGAGTAAGATCATTGTAGTGAAAATAATCCAAATAAATCCTTTTAAAACTTTTAATTAATTTATTTTTATCTTTTTCATTTTTGTTTTTATTTTTATTGAGACGGAGTCTCACTCTGTTGCCCAGGCTGGAGTGCAGTGACACAATCTCGGCTCACTGCAAACTCTGCCTCCTGAATTCAAGTGATTCTCCTGCCTCAGCCTCCTGAGTAGCTGGGATTACAGCTATGTGCCATCACACCAAACTAATTTTTCTGTTTTTAGTAGAGATAGGG
Source organism: Sapajus apella (assembly GCF_009761245.1). Lineage (NCBI taxonomy): Eukaryota > Metazoa > Chordata > Mammalia > Primates > Cebidae > Sapajus > Sapajus apella. Next base: position 1,452,286 of record NW_022436944.1, read on the forward strand.
TTTCGCCATGTTTGTCAGGCTGGTCTTGAACCCCTGACCTCAGGTGATCCACCTGCCTCAGGCTCCCAGAGTGCTGGGATTACAGGCATAAGCCACCATGCCCGGCCTTATTTTTATTTTTATACAGAGTCTTAGTGCAGTGGCTCGATCTTGGCTCACTCCAACCTCCGCCTCCCAGGTTCAAGCGATTATTGTGCCTCAGCTTCTTGAGTAGCTGGGATTACAGGTGTGCATCACCATGCTTGGCTACTTTTTGTATTTGTAGTAGAGACAAGGTCTCACCGTGTTGTCCAGGCTGGTCTGGAACTCCTGACCTTAAGTGATCTTCCCACCTTAGGCTCCCAAAGTGCTGGGATTACAGGCATGAGCCACTGCGCCCAGTCAGAAATTCCTTAACATAAATATTTATGGAAGGTGTGGATGGCACATCTGGCCTTGCAAATTTTGGGTTCTTTGGTGCTTTTGCAGGAGTCATTGTTCTTATATTAGAAATGCCATATGGAGTCACAATATGCAACTTGGAATAGTGGAGCCTCTCATAGTGCAGATGTCAGGAAACCAAGCATACGTCTCTACAGCTTCTTCATACCATTAGGAGGGAAATTCACAGTGTAGTGCCTAACCTTGGGTTTTAACTTGCAGGCTGAATCCATGATAAAGTGATGTTCTTTACAGAAGGATTTTTCTATAGCACGAAATATCTAACAGAGAGAGTTTAAAGAAAGTCATTTTTATAAACATTTCTGCTTGTGGTTAGTTTGGGGTTTGGATTCTTTCTTTCCTTTTTGTTTCATGAGCATCTTTTTCTTAATGCTTAGAAAGAAAAGAGTTTTGCCAAACCTATATTTTTTTTTCTGGCAATAATGTCATTTGGAAAATGAAAATTGAAAGGCTCAGTTTCTCTTACTAAAGTCTTCATGTATTTATTTGTAGTCTAATAGTTACATCCTAAGAAAGTAAAGCACCTTTACACATTTTGTAGAGTATGGAATGGTGATACACACACACACACACAAACATGCATATATATATGCATATATTCATATGGAGATAGATAAGATTACTAAATTCAGTAGTGGAAAATGGGGAAGAGCTATGCTTACAGTTTATTTCTATCCCTGATTCTGTGTAAATAGAAGACTAAGAATTTTGTGTTTTTGTGGACTATGGGCAAATCCTTTTAATTTTTGCTAAGAGTTTGACAACTCTGCATATAATAAAATAATGACAATGTTTTGCATTGTCAATTATTTTGTCCTGAAATAACTAGTCTTTGAGTTCATTGAAAACATTTAAAGAAATCTAAATAATCCAAGCAGAATGAAAGCAAAAGGGCGGCTGTGTTTTGATGGGAGTCAATGAGCAGGACTGGTTGAGTCTAGTTTGTGATGAGATATTTATTCCCTCCTAGGCTCAATTCCACAACTCACTTTACTTTGTAAATGTGGAGGAGAAATGTCAGATGATGTTTCTTATTTGTCTAGCACTCTTCTTCTCTTCTCTGACAACAAGTATTACTCATGCCGTACTTCACAAAAACCAGGGGATCTCAGTCTCCAGGGAGAAAAGTTGAGATATTGTCATAAGCCTCTCTTATTGCCCTTCCTTATGAGAAGGCATCAGGGTACAAAGGACACAATAAGTGAGGACAAGTCTCGTAAGCCGCCAAAGGCCATGTCAATGAGATTCCAAAACAAAAGTCGGTCTTTATTCTATCACACTGTCACATCCAAGAAGGGATAGCTGAGGGACAAAACGTTTGATATTTTAAAAACTACCAAACAAAAAGCCCAGTCTTTTCTCCACAAAGTTCTCCAAAAGTATTAGGAAACAAATGAATGCAAATATAATTCAAGTTAAAGTACAATTTTAGCGTAGTTGCTTTGTCACAATCTTTTTCTGATGGCCATTCTTTGGGTAATTTTTGTTCTAAGCCATTTTGGATTTCGCCTGACATGTTGATGGCAGAGTGGTGTGTCTTTATGTGCATGGAAAATAAACGTGAAAAATGACTTATTGTAGCTGTCTGAAAGCGCCTCAGTTTCTGAATTATAAGGCAGATTAGGCCTCAATTTCATTTTTGTAGCTATAGTATTGGTGAATGATAAAAACTAGAACATCTGAATTTGTTTATATCCACACTTGTCAGAAAAGAGAAACAAGGTTAAGCAGTTGTTTAGAAAACCCCACAATATTCCCTCTTCTCTGACTTTAGGTTACTGTCATCTCAGTAGTTTTAAAATTATAATCATAAGCCTAGCTGCAATAGATGCATGCTCTTCTATCTCACGAATCCAAATAAAAATTGTTAGCTAATTCAAATAGCATTTGCTATGGTCAGTGAAGAAAATTGTCCTTTGAAGTGCTGCTTAAGTCATGGGAGTACAGTTATGAGGGTTTCAAAATGTATACCTGGAAAGTCATTCTTGCAAACCATCTGTTTGAAAAACAAACGTATTTAAAATAAGTGAAAAAGTAGCGCATCGCACAAAAGTATTCAGTTTAAAGCAGGCAGAATCTTGAGCTATAGATGGCATGAGTGTAAAATGTTACAAAATATACTCACCTGTGGTTTGGGGCTAGACAGGTTGAGGATAATATTTTAAAACAAATTGCTATCAAAAACCATGTTCAAACCATACCATGAAAATCCTGCAGAGTTGCTAAGTGATTTTAAGCAGGGAATACTAGTGACTCTCCTTTAGGAAAATGGAAAACACAAGCAAAATAAAACAAAAGAATCATTTTTGAATTTCTGAAGGGATGTAGATTTAGGAATTGAGGCAATTTCTATTTGGTTTTATCAAGTTAGAACATGAGATAAGATAAACTAGCAACAGACAATTTGCAATGAGTGATCTGAAGCTGAAAGGAACTGTGAGAGTCACTCTTAGCTCAGGCTCTAGGTTGGTGAGACATTATTTGCTCAACTTTATAAATGAGTTGACTGTGACCCAGAGAGGTTAGGTGACTCTCCCACTGATGCACAGCTATGGTAAATAGGGCATTCTAACCTAGGTCAATTTCCCCCCTTCTTAGGCATGTCTGAAACTACATTACTCTGTTGTGGTCTTTGAGTTTATTATTAAATATATGCGGGCATCACCACATTTCTTAAGCACTCACAGGGATGAAAACACCATGCTAGGTGTGAGGAGACTGGTATTGCCAACACCAAGCGTTTGTTGAATAAGACATTTTATCTATTCTGGTTTTTTTAATGGTCACAAATCTCCTTTTAAAAAAGTGTTACTCTTCTGTTTTTAACAGATGAAGACAAAAATGAGGCCCCACCTGCTTAAATTACTTGTGTGAGGTCAGTGGTTAGCATACAGCCAACCAGGATTAAAAGCTAGCTCTGTTTATGTTCATCTGCTCTTTTTATTATTTCTTTAATCTTCATGGGAAGGGAAAATAAATAATAGTACTGTGGTTGATAATTTACAAATTTTTATTATCTGACAGGAGAAAGTTCCTTAAAGAACACATCTAAAAAAATCAAGACATCAAGGCCATGTTTTGGGAATCGTGATCACTTCTTAGTGAAAACTCTTCATTCTTGCTCTGTTGTTTTACTTGCTAGGAGTTTTCCTTTATTGCATATTAATTCCTAGTCCCTGTGCTATGAGAAATTTAAGGAGCAGGAAGGCCTGTCTGGCTCAGTGGGACCGGGTTGCTATTTAGTCTGGCTGTTTCCTACCTCGCATGCCGATTGATTATCCTGCCTATCATGTGTTGACATATTTTGCTTGCTGTACTGATTATACATTGGGAGTGCTAATTCTTTTATTGGGTTAGAGTTCAAAGGTGCTCATCTGTCAGTAAAAAGTCTCTCATTTCATGGCATGCTTGGCCTCCTCTTATAGCTGTCATTTTTATACTGTTCTCGGAGGCTTTCCTCTTATTTCTGGTCCTCGTTCAACAGCAAAGATCTTGAAGGATTTTCCTTTGTAGTGGGCTATTTTGTACGGTTTTTGGAGACAGGTTCTGTTCTTTGAAGATATGCAGAATATTGGCATTTCACAGACTATGTCTGAAGCAGTGGAAATCACACTATGGCCTGCTCTTTGATTTTTAACAACTCTGTTGGTGCAGATCTCTAAATCTTGGAATTTTCCCAAACATGGTCAATTTCTGAGGCCAATAAGTAGACGCATCCAAACTTGGATTTTGCATGTCAATTTCACAGTATCCTGGATAACTATCAAGAAATGGAATTCCATGGAGAAGAGTCTGAGGAATAGTGATTTGATTACACAAAAGAATATAAAGACTCTCCGAATGTCTCAATTCTTTGTCAGTGCATCTGTAGAATATAGATAGGTAAATGTTTCCATACAGATAGATAGACAAAATTTGTCCACATTACAAAATTTGTCTATCTATCCGTATGGAAACCTCTTCTAATTTTGGACTAAAACCCTAAGTAGAAATGTCCTCAGAAGTTATTATTTTGGATTATGTATGAAGAAATGTTTTACAATTAGTTTGAGGTGTTTAAGATGTTAGTAGCTTGCCCTTCTTGAGAAGACTGCCAACATGTCAAGAGTACATTTTGTTGTAGTTTTATTTCGATTTTTACTTTCCTTACAGGTCCCATTTATAAGTAGATTGAATTAACAACAAGTATTCTACTAGAGTAATAATAAATTACAAAAAATGTTTTTGTGAACTGGTAGATTATCAATGATGACTAGCTTTTCTCTAAATTCTCATGAAGCTTTAACAAGTTAGCCTTCAATGTTGATATAATACGTGTCTAAATCTTAAGTTGGAGAAGTAGCTGGAATTGGTTGGATCAACCTTACAGAGAGGAGTAAAGTGAAGCAAAGAAGTAAGCAGTCTTCTTTTGGAAAAGAAAGAAACATAGCAGTTATTGTCAAATTTTAATGAGTTTATTTGTCATTTGATAGTTTGGGTGCTGTAAATAATGGGAGTGATGGAACTATTAGAATAACCTTGAAATAGAATAATATGAGAATATTATGCGTGGGCCCAAGCGGACTGGTTTTAATGAGGTGAGACACATACACACTCTGATCTTAGTTTTTTAAATCTATGGGTTTTAGGGTGACATTAAATAAGATAATGATGTAAAATGCATAAGATAATGTCAGTCTGGCATATAGTAAGTATTCAGTAAAAGTCAAAACTTTATTGCTTTCCATCTTCTCACTCCTATCCAAGCCAGCTTCATAACACAAACTAAAAATGCTATCTTCATCAGCCTTCATCAGCTTTTCTTGAGTTTATACACAGATAGGGCTTTGCTGATTATGGTACAAAGCAGCTATACTTGTGGCTCTTTCAAGGAACTTACTTCCACAACACACAGAGATTGATGGACTCCTAGAATATGAGCTGGAAAGGACCCTGGGGGCTCTCTGCATTCAGTAATTTTACAGATGAGGAAATAGATTCCCAGAGAGATGAAAAGTCTTGTTCAGAATTTCCCAGTTAATTAGTGGCAGTGCCAGGAACAGGATCTGGTTTTCCAGAAGCCTAATCTATTGTTCTTATTTATCTACCCTTGTGGTTTAGGAAACAAAGATTATGGTTGAATATCCTGAATTGTTTGTCAGGATGAACTATTTCAAAATATTATAGTCTTTAAAGCTACATGGCTAATTGGGGAAAAATCAAAGTGTATGTATTGGATGTCATTAATGGCTAAACAAGATTATAGTGTAGAAGTATGGGTGGTGGTACCTAAGCATGGCTAGGGAAGTCTTCCCAAGCTAACTCATCATCTTCAACACTCTCCACACTTCTCTCTCAATTATTTGATAAATTCTGTTGGCATTTTCTTATTCTTATGCAAAGTGCTCTGTAAACCCAGCTTCAACTCCCTCTCCTTACCCTTGTTCAGTTAGATTCATTTCCATATGCTACTCTGATGTAGAAATGTGGGGGCCACTCCTGAGAGGTACAACAACCCTTTCATATTTGTATAGATTCTGAAAGATTTTAAGAATTCAAGAGGTAGTACATTTAGGGGAAGGCGGACAATTAAGTACCTAAGTATTAGAAATTGAATGATAGTAAGTATTACAAAGTACCAAATAGACATATTGTTTGCTGTAAGTACACCAGCTGTATTTCTAAATATAGCTAGTTTGTGGAGTTTTATAGACTTGTATGGTACTACTAACTCTGTCTGTATTGATTAGAACATTCCAAGAAGCCAACAGCAGTCACAAGGCCCTGAGTTTCTCCGCATCGCACAAGCTGCAAAGTTACATGGCAAAAAAGATCTCAATAAGTCAGGGACACTGAACTCAAATGAAATAGTACTACACTCTTCTTTTTTTTTTTTTTTTTTAGCCCGAATTATTACAACATATAAAATTCCATTATGCATATCTGGGTCTAGCTGTGATACTATTTATCTGTTTTGAACAAATTCTATAGTTGTGCCTTTATTTTATGCAGCTGTATCTCTCAGAGACTCTTAGTTGTTTAAGAAAGATCTAATGAGAGAGAGAGAGAAGAAGAGAAGGAGGGAGAGAGGGAAAGAGAGAGCAGGCAGTGATGGGGAGAGACAGAGAGAAAGAGAGACTAGATGATAGAGAAGGAGCCATTTTGACCGTATTGTTTGCCAGAGCAAGAGAACATTAGCAAAGCTGTGACTGGCAAGTGTTCATAAACTGTTATCTTCCCCGGAAGAAGGCAGAGTGGCCATTTTGCTGTGCTGTAACTCTAGGTGTTTATTAAAAATTCATTCAAGGCTAAATCATATAACTGAGCAATGAATATGGAGGCCTGGATCTGTGTGTCAAAGAAAGGAGGCCATATTAGGGCCTGGTTGCTTTATTTAGTGGAGTCTGTGTCAGGCAGACAAGGGGAATGGGAGGTTTCCTTGGAGGCTTTTGTGAAGCCCTGTGCTTCTTCTGGGGGCTCGATTAGAATAATCAGAGGCCTTGGGAAATTCACACGGTTTTGGTGGTGCTGCGATCCATCATCATCCATCATACTTGTGCGCTGGGTGACTGGGAAGCCAAATACCAGGCCGGCGGGGTGGCCAGAGCCTTCTCTGCGTGGAGCTCTCTGGTCTGCAGGGCAGGACTCCAGGAAGCCTGGCAGTGGGAGGGGTAGAAGAGGCTTTAGAGGAACTGGCCCATCCCATCGGATCAGCCTGAACTTGGGGGCTTCCCCATCCAGCAGTCCCCATACGCAACAGTGTGGGATCACTGTACTATACATTTAAAGATTTTCGGATCGTTTGCTTTGGATTTCCTCTGCTTTATGTTTGGCTGGGTTTGTTTGGAGTTTAGTTCTAATTTATTTTGAGCTTGTTTTTTTGTTTGTTGTTAGGACTTAACCATTTTTTTTTTTAACTCTCTGGATTGTTTGGTTGTTTAGCCTTCTCCCTGTGTGCATTTCCATTGTGGGAAGGATTGGCCTTTCTCGTTTCAAATTAGGCAAGACTAGTGTGGTGGTGTGTGTGTGCATATTTTGCAGGGGAGCAACCAATAAAAACCCCACATTATAAATTTCTTATTTCCTTAGCAACTTTTTTTCAAAGTGTTTTTTTAATCGAGGAAGAAATTTGGTTCTTAATTATTTAAAAAAGTTTTAAAACTCTTGAATTAGAATAGGGTCTAGTTATTTAGAAAAGCATTTATCGCAATATGATCTCAGAGCCAGACTGCCAGAGAGTCCTCTGTGAGACTGGGTTACTCAACAATGACTGATTTGGTCTCTCAGTTCCCAAGCAAAAATATTTGGCAGCCAAATATGTAAATTTTTATCTATCTTTCATTTTGGGTTTTCTTGGGAAACCAGGGACAGAGTTAAAACTAAGTGTATGTACACATAATAACCAAACTTACAAATCTAAATTTTATTATGTTCATCATTTAAGAAAATATACTTAAAATTTGTCTTTTTATGTTTCAGAGGGTTAATGGAATTACTAAATTTCAAAAGCTGAAATAAAGAAGCTTATTGTTTGATCTGTGTTTTAATCATTGGGCTTATGTAAATTAACATAGAGGCCCTGCCATCTTCTTTTTATTTTATTCTATATTATTTTATTTACTTTCGATGGCTATTAAATGGTAAACACAAGCCCTCCCTAAAAGGGATTTATTGCCATCCTCTTTTGGATGGTGCAAATAAGTCTATAAAATAAATAAGTGTCTTGCAGTTCATTCTTCCTTTTATATTTCTTAAAATGAAAATCCAAAACAGAATGCCTAGAAGTATATTGCAATTTGACAGGATTTGCTTTGTTTGCATAGAGAAAATATGACTCGTAAAAAAGGAATATATGTACATGCTCTGTGACACTATTTTATTGGTATCTATTGCACCCATTGCAATGAGACTCTTGGGATGTTGGACCTAAATTACAATAATCATAAATAATGTTAAACCATAATAAATAAAACCCAACTTCTACCCTCTCTCTGTTTTCCCTTTTCTACTTTTTTTCCACCAAGAAAATACACAAGTAAATAATATCAAACAGATCAATTTGGGGAAGGATCAGATCTCCTTTGGGGAAGAAGGCACATGGGCTGAGGGACCTGTGGACTGGGAGACAACCAGTCCTGTGCTCTGGGGATTTGGAGTTCTGGGATGGGAGGATAAGCAGGGAAGGACACTGTATAGAGAATGGTGATTTTGCAGGATTTCCTTTATATTCACTAAATGAGTTTTTTAAATGATCTCAACAAATTACTTTTCTTGACATTAAGCTACTTTTTATTTTCTCCTAAAGGTCTCAGCAGTAGGAACATGTAACATATAAGTCAAATTTTGCTTAATAAATGCCTATCAAAACCACAGAGGTATGGGGTTGTTTTGGAGCCTTTCCTGAGGAATCCCAATTCAGGTAACATTGAGCAAGCAAAGGGGTGTGTATCTGGCCAGCACTTTGTGAAGTAGCACCTGAGTTAGGATTGCCAAGCTACAATGGACAACTTAAAGTGTAGAAACATAAGAGTGATTAGGATAAAGGCACAGTTACTAATTTCAAGGCATGAGGTTTGTTAAGGAATCAGCATTCCAAGAGTCTGCAGAACCTAGCAAAAGTGTCCTCTAGTGTCTTACCTAGTATTTTTCCTTTTTTTTTTTTTTTTTTTTTATTTTTTTGAGATAGAGTCTCATTCTGTTGCTCAGGCTGGAGTGCAATGGTACAATCTCAGCCCACTCTAACCTCTGCCTCCAGGGCTCAAGCAATTCTTCTGCCTCAGCCTCCTGAGTAGCTGGGATTACAGGCATGCAGCCTCACACCCAGCTAATTTTTGTATTATTTTTTCTATTTGTACATGTAAGAATGACGTTGTTTTCCCTACCATCCCCATGCCGATCTTCTGATCTCCAGGTTGCCTTCAAGCAAGGGCAAAGCCTGTTGGTTCTGCAGCCTCATTACTGTTTTGGTGCCCAGGGCTCTCTGGTTGCCTCCTGGTGGCTCAGGGCTCCTGCCTCGTTATTGTTCGGTATTCCAGCCTTCTCTCTGTCTGTGTCCTCAGCCCCCATATGTGTCCCAGTTCCTGGGGGTGGCCAACTTTACTGATCACTGATAAATAAACTCATGACATAGTATATAGGCTCATTGAAGTTTATTTTATCCCTGTTCCACTCCTTCACCGGGCTCTCTTTACTTCCTAAATCTCTCTCTCTCATTCTTCATCCTCCAGCATCACAGACCCTTTTTAAAGCTCTCATGATTTCTGTCATGGGTTACTGAAATAGCCTCTGACTGGTTCATCTGCCTTCTGCCATTTTAAAATGTCTCCTCTTCTTTGAATCAGAGTGATCATGCTAATACACAGTTCTGATCTTTCCATTTTCCTCCTTAAGACTATCGCCGGTATCATATTGACAACAGGAGCAAGGCCAAACTCTCGGGTATAGCATGAGTCCTTGGACTGTTTGGATCCTCACTGCCTCTTTCTCTGGATCTCCACCTACTCTCTTTCCCACTGTAAGTCTGACAATACTGAGGAATGCTTAGTCTCATGCACATGCTAAGCTATTCCACACTTTCATACCTTTAGATATGTCCTTTCTTCTGTATGGTCTTTTTTTCCCTTGTCTTTTTTCTGGGAAATGCCTTCAAAGCCATCTTTCTTCTTCAGCTGATTCTTCCCTTCTTAGGTGTGCCGACTTCTTGACAGCCTTCCTTAACCATTTCTACTCTAAGACAGAATTAATTCCCTCCCTCCAATGAATCTTGGACATAGCTTGTTGATCATGTGTATTGTGTTTTGTTTGCATGTCTTTCTTCTCTACTGAAATGTTGCTCTGTGAGGCCAGGAATGACGCCAGGTATTTTGACTTCTAGAGTGCACATGCAGTGTCTGTGTAGTCCAAAGTAGGTTTTTTAATGGAAATGGGAAGGAATAAATGAATAATGGTCAGAACACTTGGAGACAATTTTACCTTAACCCAAAGAAATAATGCTAATTGGGTAGGGGGGATTTCAGGTATGACAGGATGTTGATCAGGGCTATATGTTTTTTGAGTTGGGGAACCTGGCTTAAGGGAGGCCCTTATGTACAGCATCCATGGAAGCTAAGGGGAGGGAATATATGTATATCACGTGCTGTCTGGGGTTTGGCAGAATGGAGACATCAACACTGATGGTGCCCAGATCCCGGCACTTAACAGCAGACCCCATAGGTTATTAAAGCTGAGAGCCTATCTAGGAAGATTAGCTGCAGGAAGTGCTTTAACCATGGAGCAAACAGGCAGTCGCTTGATTAGTGCCTCAGACATGGTATAGTACTGTGGTGTTGGGTTTCCATCTGAACCATTACTGGGATATTTGAGATCTGGAGCTTCAGTTCTAGCCTGACCTTGCATTTGATTTCTGAATCCATACATCAGCAATGAGCCTTGTTTGCTTCTCTTGGACTGCATTTTCAAGCAGTGAGTTTTGTGTCCCTTGTTTTTGGACATTTGAAAAGGATGCTGAGAATTAACCCATATGGTGTTTGTTTAGGTGGGAAATCCTAAATAGCTTCTTGTACTAGGAGAACACAGTAGCAAATATATCTTTACGGTAATGTGTTTTAAATCAAAAGGGCTCCATATTTTCCCCTGTGTTTGAATGTGACATTCTTGATCATTCCAGACCCACCTGTCTGAGAACACAGGAATCAAAAACAGGAGTCACTCTCGAATTTCACCTCTATTTAATCCGTCACAGAAACATACTGGCTTTTCACTGTATATATATAAAAAACCACACCAGGACATTTAAACAAAGTGACACAGATCATCAGCAGATCAACTGGGAATGACGGCTCAATCAAACAAATGTATGTTGAGAATTTCCAAAGGGCAGCTCTCACAGCAGCCAAGCCAAATTTGTTTAGTATACACGAGTTAGCTGCTTAGAAACATTCACTATGCTGCATGCCAGATGATGACTTTTCTAGGTAAACATCCATTTAGCCGCATATATCCATCCATGAAAGTGTTGGCGTGATTTTGATCTATTCTCTTGGACTCCTGAAATTATGACTTCATTCCACTCGTAGCCAAGTACCAAACTCACACATGAACCATTTCAGTTAAAAAAAGGAGGCAGGAGCTATCCACTTATTTCAAAATGTAATATAATCATTTAAAAGGTAGGAGAAACTCCATAAAATTGACAGGCCATTTCACTTTTCTGACAAGTAATAAAGTAAGCATCATTAAAATGGATGTCAAATTTCAGGATAGGGAAGCTGCACGGAAAATATCTACCTTGTTCTTGGTATTTGAAATAGAATGTGGAGTATTTATCCTACCTCAGTCTAAACTTGGAGACATTCCCTTTTTTGGGTAAAGGGTTGGGAGTTTACTTATAATTGGACTTTCATAATCAGATCCTAATTAAGAACATTTGGATTCCTCAGAAAAGGGCATTTATTTGTCTCATTAATTATTCTATTTGAATAATTTACTTTTCTCTTTTGATAGGTGTCACTTAAAGAATGGAAAACTGTATTGAGCACAATCTTTAAGTCCAAAACAAAAAAGCAAAATGTTTCTTTGAAAAACCCACAAAAACATAAAACAAAACTTTCTGGTAGAATATTCAAACTCTCGTTTTGAAATCTAGCTTGTGTTGTACAAGGTTTAGCTCAGTACTCTGGTTTATTTATCAAAAGCTTCTCTTTTTGATTCTTTTCAACTAGAAAATTCTCACTTCTGGGGGCACATTTGCAAACAGCAAGCTTGAGAATCCTGTTTTTGGACCAAGGAGTAATTATCTACAGTTTGTTGGAAGAGATCATTGTATTCCAACTTTAATCTCTTCTAGAAGAAAACTGGACACATGTTACTTACTTAGGCAAGCATTCTGAATGGTCAGTGGTCTACAATTCTAGAAAATATCTCTTCCAGTAATGACAATGACTTTTGTAAATGAGAGCTTCCTTTGAAATCTGTGTCAGATTCAGAGCTAAGTGAGGCACAAAGTACAGCTTTCAAAAATGAAATTCCTCATAATTAACATTTTAAAAGTTGGCTCAATTTGAATTTGAGCATCTTGCATATTTACAGCACTTAAGGGAAGATATAAAGGTAAATGAAACACAGCCCTTGACATAAAGTCACTAGAAATCAAAACGAGGAGATGGACATGAATAAATCTCAGTCTAATAGTACCAGGCAAATGACAAAAGGATATGTTTTGAGCTGCATTTTATGTACTTTGTGATTCATAAAGCAGGGAACTCACTCCAGAGCTCGAGGAGATGGTGAACATGGAGAGTGAGAATGCTTAACAGATGAGGTGGCATTTAAACAGGGTCTGAAAGGGTTTTAATGTGTAAACTCTCAATGCTGCCTCTTTAGCAAGGCCTTCCCTGCCTGAAGCAGCTACTCGCTCCCACATTTCATCCTGTGTTTTCTGCTGAGCATCTAAGACTTTCTGATGTCCTCTGTGTGTGTGTTGGGTTAGTGTCTCCCTGTACCCATCAGGCAGTAAGGTTCATCAGAGCAAAGGCATTGCTGGTCTTGCTCACTGCTCCCTCTACAGCTCTCAGAATAGGAGGAGGCCCTCACCAGGGAGCAGAGAAATGGAGAAGAAGATCAGAAGGTTGACAATAAAAACAACATGGAGAAGCCAAATTCCACAGGATATTTATGGACACAAAGGAGATGAACACATTGACTGTGACCAGTCACAAAAGAAATTTGTGAGGTCCTCAGAAAAATGTGGCTGATTTTTGAGACTAAGGTTGAAGAACTCTAACTCTCCTACATTTGTCTAAAATGAATGTCAATTTCAATGACCCAGGATAAAGGTTTATTGGGAGAATAATACACCTTTAGTTCTCATCCATGAACAAGTGTGTGATATGTTCTTCAATCCCTTTATCCAGGTTTTAAAAATGGGGGCCGGGCGCGGTGGCTCAAGCTTGTAATCCCAGCACTTTGGGAGGCCGAGGCGGGTGGATCACGAGGTCAAGAGATCAAGACCATCCTGGTGAAACCCCGTCTCTACTAAAACTACAAAAAATTAGCTGGGCATGGTGGCACGTGCCTGTAGTCCCAGCTACTCAGGAGGCTGAGGCAGGAGAATTGCCTGAACCCGGGAGGCGGAGGTTGTGGTGAGCCGAGATCGCGCCATTGCACTCCAGCCTGGGCAACAAGAGCGAAACTCCGTCTCAAAAAAAAAAAAAAAAAAATGGGATGTAGAATGTTTTTCTATTTATATTATTATTTATATGCCCCCAAATGTGTATAAATGAGTGGCAACCTTTAAATCCGTAGAGAGAGCCCTAATGTTCATGCACATAGAATTTTAGTGACTTGAGTTTGCAGAATAATCTTGGAGCAAGTGGGGATTTGTTGAAAACAGGAGATTTTGTTTAAATATAAATAAATAACAAAGACAATAGCCTGCCATGTTCCCACATGCATTTAAGTACTCCTACAATGTAAATGTCACACAGTCCCAAGAATATTATTTATCAAAGCAGCTCCCAGGTATTGGGATGAACCAGAAGCTTTCAAAGTGTTGATTGATCACTCTTTGCTAGCAGTTTACTAGGATTACACAGCCACTCCAAAATCAACAGCCTGGAAGAAAATGATACGAGGCTTGGAACAAAGGCTGGAATGTTAGGTTAGCAACTGCCTTATGTTGCAGTAATACATCAATTAATATTCATAAAATGTCTAGAGGCATGACCTGGTAAAAGCTCAGAAAGAGCTGCCTATGACAATTCAACTTTTTTTTCCCCCTCCCAAAGGAATCCTTTCTACTTCTCACTTTCACATAATAGAACTTTGGGAGAATTCAAGGTGGTGTTTGCCTGTCTCTGAACCTAACTGAACTTAAAACTCTTGAGAATGCTATCAAGGTCATGCCATGTATACATACTCTGGGATTATCTGTCTCATGTTCATTCGTCAGCTCAGACTCAGGAGGTGTTCTCGGAGGTTCACCAACTGCACCATAGCAATGGAAGAGCATCAGGAAACTTCTTCTTTTCTTTGCCAGGTGTTTCAAAGCACACATTGTTTTTGAAGTGATGGAATGAGATATTTGTGGGAGGAATTGAACTGCCTTACCCACGAGATAGTGAAATAGATAGGTTAATCTTATGACTTTCCTCATATCCTGCACTTTAGGCTGAAATAATGCAGTAGGTTTTCATTCTCTATTATCAAATATTGCTCATTGTTCATTGGCCAATAATGCCTCTTTCAAATGTAAACCTTCCTCCAACGTTGTTCAGCCCAGGCTATTTCCTGTATCATCACAGAAACTATGGCAGGGGAGGGTTGTGGAATTAGCTGATCTTTTTCTACCGTGTCAGTGACCATGTTGATCTTCTTTTACATTTTGTTTCAACAAGTGTTTATTGAGAGATTTATTAATAGGGGAGTGGTGGAGAATGAATTGTTCATGAACCATTTCATAATCTTTTGCTATCTGAATGCAGGCAGACCTGAAAGACAGTGACATTTTAGATCCGTCACTTAACTTAATAACTTTTGGCATTTGTATATTCCTCTAAAGCTTACAAAAGATGCTCAAGTGCATTATTTATTCTGATTTCTTTTTCTTTTTTTTGAAATGCAGTCTCACTGTGTCACCCAGGCTGGAGTGCAGTGGCATGATCTCGGCTCACTGCAACATCCACCTCCTAGGTTCATGTAATTCTCCTGAAGTAGCTGATAGTAATATCAGGCATGCACCACCAAGCCCAGCTAGTTTTTGTATTTTTTAAAGTAGTGACAGGGTTTCACCGTGTTGATCAGGCTGGTCTCAAACTCCTGACCTTGAGTGATCCATCTTCCTGAGCCTTCCAAAGTGCTGGGATTACAGGCGTGTGCCACCGCACCTGGCCTATTCTGATTCTTAATACAACTTGGTGTCATGTTTTGAAAACCAGTGTTGTCTTATAGAAATATAAATGTAAGCCACATAGTAATTTGTAAATTTTCTAGCAGTCACATTAAAGTAGGTAAAACAAAAGAGGTAAAATTAGTTTTACTAATATGTTTTATTTAATGTAGTATATCCAAAATTATATCATTTCAGTATGTAATCAATAGACAAAAATTATCAATAAGGTATTTTACTTTTATATGGAGTGTTTGAAATCTGATTTGTATTTTTAAAACTTACAGCACATCTCAATTGGACATAGCCACATGTCATGTGCTTCGTTGTCACATGTGACTCCTGGCTACCATGTATGGCAGCATCGAATATGGATAAAGAAACTGAAGTTCAAATACATTAAGGGAATTTTCTGGGGTTATATAACTAGGTTGGTGGACTTGAACCCATTATGTTCTTCTGGTTTAACGAGGAATTGGCTTGGATCTATGGTTTATAGATTACTTGAATTTCTTGTGATATTGTAAACTGATACTATAGAACAGGAAGCTGAAGATGTTATGAAAAATGATTCTATCAGGTCAGTAAGAATTCTTTATCACTAGTTCTAGAAATGCCATATAGTTAGTATTTTAAAAAATAAGCTTCCTATGGAATTCAGAGGCACAGCCTGGTTTAGGGATAGCTTCTACAGTTTCTGAACTCCTTAAGGATCATTTCTATATTCTTCCATTTTTATATTTATTTGTTTATTGAACATTTACTATGTACCAGACACTATGCTTGGTGTTGCAAAGGCACTAGTGAAGAACACACAGGGTTCATATTGTCATGAAGCTTATGTTTTACAATCTAAAAGGTATGGCTAGTTCATAGCAGGTGCTGCTGCAAATGTTGGTGGAAACAGATTTAGTTGATAATGTTTGATATTGGTTTACTATCCTTCTTCCTGGAGGACTTAGTAAAAATTTTGAGAAAATGACACAAATATGGATTAACTATGTTGAGATTTTTGTTTGTTTTTTATCCCCTTTTTAAAGAACAAATTTGTTTGAAGAGGTTTGTTTGAAGAGGTTGCAATGTGAAGAGGACATGATATAAATTCTGAACTGATTGTGTTTGGTTTTTAATCTATCAGTCTTGAGCATTTGAGTGTGTGCATGTGTGCACGTACGGGTGTGTGTAAATTCAGTAGTCACTTTGCCTTTCTTCAGTGGGGCATTTTTACTGTACCCTTAAGCAAACTAAGGACACAATTTGTGTGATGCCTTTTGAACATTTATATTAGAACTTCCCAATTTAGAGAAGGAGAAAAAGGTACCAGCCAACTTCAGTAAAATTGGCTTGCTTTGGCTGATGTTTTCAAGTCAACAAAATCACATTGAATTAGTGTCATGAACTAGAAATATTGCTGGATCCTGGGGATTCAGCAGTGAATCAGGCCTCCGTGCTCCCTGCCCTCATCCCCTTACAGTCTAGTGGAGTTTTGGTGTAGGTGTGCTTTAATCATCTTTCCCACTTGGGCTTTCTTGAACTTGGCATGTACATGATCTTTTTGTGACTCACCAAATATTCATGCAACTTTGTGGCAGTTGTTTACTTGCTCATTTGTTTTGTATGTATATTTGACCTGACGTGTATAAAATGCTATTTCTTGGAAGAATTTATAATACACTTCTTTTCCATCTAGAAATAAGCAAATCTGCTCAGCTGGTTTTTTGTCAGCCAAGCATTTTCATTTGACCCTTTAAGCTATCTAAACTTTGAAGACAAATGCAGATATGCCCTACTGTTTGAAATGGTGTCAAGATCCAGGAGGGTTAATTTAAAAATTCATAAATCCTTTGTACTATGCAAATTAATGACCTGTAACCTTTTTTCCAGGTGACTTGTTTTGACTCAACTGTGTCCAAATAAATATGTTTATTTAGAAGAGTTCAATGCTACCAAAACCTGACATGCTAAGCATCTCCTATGGCTCATAATACGTACCAGAGATGTGGACCACCCTCTGTTTTCTCATTATGTCAAATAATAGAAAGTGGAAATCACTCTAATCCTTTCTTCTGTGTCTGCTGTACCTCTGCAAATATGATAAACTCAATCCAATTAAAAGTCATTACCTCTCCAAGGCCTGGCCACAGTCTATGCCCCTTTGTTTCACAATCCTCTCGATTATCTGTCTTCTTCACAAGTAGAATTTCTAGCCAGCATCCACTTCAGCTTTCTCTTAAAAAAATGGAATATCACTTTTAGAGTTGATCACTGAGGTGATTTCTGTGCTCCTTGACTCTATTTAATGCAGCCTTGTGTTACATGAGTTAAATCTTCCTGCGTATTCGCCCTATCTCCCTGACAAGATTGTAAGTCCTTTGGAATCAGCAATTTCACTTTATTCTTCTTTGTGACCCCCTCATGCTGATTCACATGTAGAAGTCTTGTTGACTAAATGATTAATGTTTTGTGGCTATATTGGATCATAGTTGTTAAGATTTAATAGTGGTGATGAGTATTAAAAAGTTGAATGAAGTAGACATATTAATACAACAGCAACAAAACAACAGTAAAAGCCTGTTAAATTATTGTGTATACTATAGACATCAGGTATCTTTCCTGTCTTCAGTGGATTTTCTTAACATTATATATTTTTGATATAATTAAAACATTTCCAATTTTTTCTCATGGGCAGTCATGATCCACATAGATTTACAAGGTTTTATCCACAATATATTTAAGTCAGCAAGAATTTTCCATGTTTAGATGAATAAATGGATAATTTTCTTGCTGTCTTTAGCTCTGTGATTCTCCAATGCTATTAAAATAGATAGTTCAATTGATTATCCTGAGGTTTAAGCAAGATGATGCCAGAATATTTTACTTTGCTTAATTAGCATAGCTATAGTCTGTTAGAACAAGCAGTTAAAGACTTACCAGAGTAAATTTATAAAATGATCAGCAAAAGCACAAACCAAAGTCTCTGAGATACTGTTTATTCTGGAAAATAACACCTGGATCTAAGTAAGAGTTATTTTATATTATGTTGATATAAATCGACAGCAAAATATTTTATGATTATACTACTAAATATGAGGCTACAAATATGTGAGTTTTGGATATTCCTTTTTACAAAGCACCTTGATGAATGAAAAGCTCCTTTTTTGAGATCTTTTCTCCCCTACCAAATAAATACAGTTCTCAAAATGAATTTTGCTCCTTTGGCTTTTTGTTAAGTTAATTTCACTATTGTAGACATAGGTGGATATTATTTGGGAAAAACCCATTATCTGGTGGGTAGTGTAAGACACCAGAAGGCAATAGTACTGACACTTCCCTAACAACTCCTACTCCAGATTGGTATCACTGGAGGTTCCAGGGTGCTCTGGCCAGTTCTCATTTGAATACATCACCGTCTGAGATCCACCAGGACTATCTCTGGTTAGTTTGGAATAACTTTCAATTCTAGCTGGAAGATAAATATTGTGGTTTGGTTCATTTGTAGGCTGGTGGGAGTTTCACTGGTATCACAGCAGTACTACCTGATTAACAATAGAAATTCTGGGCTCTTTTCAGTGAAGCAGATCAAGCAGAAATACATATTTAGTTGACATGGGAACTACCCACTCCTCTATGCTGTTCTCTCTTGACTTACTTTGTAATGGAAATGTGGGCATGCCATTTTAGAACCTGTTGCAATGTTCCATCATTTTACGAGTTATTTAGAAGCATCAGTGAGGGTAAACAATCTCCCCAAAATATTCTGATGCTTGGATTATTGTGAAGAGCTTAGTGACACTCAGAAATAGACGTGAATGTCAACTGCATTTCTATCACTAATAGGAGGTTTCTTTAAAGATTTAGTACATATATGGTTCTAGCGAAAATAGGGATAGAGAGTTTACAAGACTGGCATGCCGAATTGCAGAATTACGTATACTCAACTCTTAACACTCGTCACTTTTCCTAACCTCATTTCAGGCCTTATTGTATTGCATTGTTACATACATTACTATCCTGTCTTCACCACTGAACTTTAAACTACTTGAGGGCAGACATTTTATCTTACTCAACTCTGTTTCTATCCTTAGCAATTTGCACAGCTCCAGGCACAATGTGGTATTTATTGAATGACTGTTTTGGAATGGGCAAATGAATTCAAGTCTGAGCAGTAGCATCTTTGTCAAAGATTATCACCTCAACACTTCAATCATCAAATTCCTCTTTTAATGCTAGAAAAAGTTTTAAATCTGTGCGCTTTTCTAGTCTATACACATTTCAGTTTGAATGTGCAATTGAAGTGCTCACACAAAACTAGTGAAGTCTGGGACATCTGGTTAATCCTTCATTTTTCATAGTATAGAGCCCACCAAAGATTTTGAAAGTCAAATGTATATTTATTCCATGGAGGAAGCTTTATCAACCAGTGCAAAAGTTTACTGGCACTAGCTGGTGATATAATGGGTAGCTTAAATCCTGCTAACTGCAAATAATTTTTCAACAGTGTTTATGATTGTGGTAGAGTTCAGTGAGGCAGAAGTACAGATAACATAAATATTTCGACAAAAGCCGATTGTACTGCAGCCATAAATAAATTAGACCCAGTTTGTAAATAAATTTAGTTTTTGCCAGCAAACATTTATAATCCTCTCTTGCTGCAAACGATAGTAATTTATACAGAAGAGGTCCTGAATGCATTTTTTTTTTAAAAGTCAGTTCCCATTAGAAGGCAGTGCCTGGTGCCCATCAAGTGTCTTTGACTGTGTGACTCAATTAGACATGAAGGATACTGTACAGACCACCTAATGCTACTAGTTATTGTACATGTTGATAATGACAATTTCCAGAGACCATACATAGTTTGGTAGTCTATGAAGTTGTCATATTATATCATTCCCTTAAATACGTAGCTTGTGTTACCACTTAGCAATGTTGAAATTACCCCCTCTCAAATTATAAGTGCTATTTGGTGTATGTATACACATATACATAGCACATCTGTTCATATTTTTCTGCAAACATTTTTAATCAAAATATACAATGTTTTCTCATACTTAAAAAAAAGGCAAAAAACCTTCCTTTATGTTTTTCAATGACATTCTCTTCATCTCTGTGGTTTTGAATGATTTTACATTTAATATGATGTGGTATTGGGAAACTCAATATGGGGACCTTTAGAGCTTATAATGGGGGCAGAAAATTGCACTCCTTAGCAACATCTAAACTTATTTAACACTGAAGATACTGT
Source organism: Sapajus apella (assembly GCF_009761245.1). Taxonomy (NCBI): domain Eukaryota; kingdom Metazoa; phylum Chordata; class Mammalia; order Primates; family Cebidae; genus Sapajus; species Sapajus apella. The sequence goes on from NW_022436944.1 coordinate 1,472,832, forward strand.
GTTTGCAATAGGGTAGAGTTCGAGCTAACATTAGCTAAATCAAGGAATTTTTCCCACAGAATCACTTTAAGATGAGAAACTATTGTTGTCTTTTAGTTACCAAACCTGATGAGAACAGGGACCATTGCTCATTTTCAAATAAAACATTTTGAGACCCTAACAAAATTTCATTCTTTTGGGCACTCTCTGCTTCTTATCAAACCAAGAGTGTGGTTAAGTTAGTGTTCTATTGCTCGTTCATATTCCTTTTTACCAGGAAGCCATTGCCACAACTCCCTCTTCTGCCAGACATGCATAATTATTTTCTTTTCTTTATGTAAGACTCCTGGCTGTAAGAAAGCTCTTCTGTCTTGTGGTAATAAGGAAGGGCCTGCATCAAGTCAGCTGTGAGAATGAATTTGAACTTACGTTTACATTGTTTATCCAGTTCTCCTGCATGCCTGTCTTTGTTTATCGAACGGTAGAAGGTAGATCTCAATCTCACTTACTTTTTGAGCTACATCTTTTGGGGGTTGTTTTGAATATTTTCATCCAGAATATATTAGAATGATAGCCTCCTTGCTACAGAATGCACACCACCCTCTTTCCTTTAGCCTGTAGCTCCTGAGTTTTGGTCTCTCCTTTGGAGGCAAGAAGGTTCACTGCCAAAAGCCACCAACCCACACTTAGGTAATTATAATAAACAAGTTGGGGCTCTCATTTCACATGCAGAGCTGAATGAAGCAGAGCTGTGGTCACAGGGATCCCAGTTCCTCCTCCATTAGCAATGGCACATTAATGCTCCCTCATGTCTCTGCCCACCCTTAAACACTTTTTTTTTTTTTAAGGAAGTAAATCCGGTCACTCTTTAGCATGTGAAGGGGTGTAGCTTTCTTCTGAAACCACCATCAACAACATAAACAAATTAGAGGTAGTAAACCACACGTTCTGCCCACACATAAACCACAGTCCTCACCAGAGGGCAGTCTACTTAATGTGAGAATAACAGCCCAGTTTTATAAGCCTCTACTGGGAATAAATTCCAGTTTCACTGGTTAGAGCAAGGTTAGGCAGCCAGAGTAGTCTCTCCTAGGTTACATGTTAGGAGAGACCAAACCAATTCCCAGTGTCTTTCCAGGAAATACATTATATAAGCTTTTGGTACACCAAATTTTGACCACCTTCTGGTATTTTTTCTACATTTTTACTATGTAGAACTGGGATCGCTTGAGTGGAATGGACCTGGGGATGAACTTGTCCAACATGCTTATTTTATGGATAAGGAAACAGAGACCCCAAGCAGCTATGACTCTCAAGCTCTCTCTGCCTCTCAAGGTCTCAAGGCCACTCCAGGGTTCAGCGACATATTGACACATGCAGAACTCCAGGCCAGGGCTTGTGACCCTCCTGCTTTCTCCAAATGCAAATGGCATAGTTTACAATCTTCCATCTTGACCCATATGGGAGTTGTAAAATATTCTCTATACCTTCCTGATGCTGATATACTTCCTTTCCTGACAATGGTTAGTCCTCAACTAATGTGTCCAGCCCTAAACTAATGTGTTCCGTCATCAGTAAATTCCTGACTGTGATAGTCTTTTCTTAAATACCTGTTTAAACAGTAATTTAGATAAGAATGTCCCATTTGTGTGCAACAGGAAATGCCTGCCTTCTTTTAGATATGCTGGCAAATAATTACTGTAGATATGGCTTGAATACTGAAAGGCTGTACTCTGGTCATTTCAGACTGCCTGAGGGGTAGCCACCCAGTCTGTTGCAGCATGAATTCAGGACGGTTCTACTTTACTTTAAATGAATCTGAAGAAAAATCACTTTGGGGATATAAAAAGCTTGTGAAAAAAGCCCATCAGGTCCATCAGAGGCTGCCAAAAGTCTCTTAAAAATTTGTACTGGCAAAAGAAAATTGAGGCACAAAGTTATAATGTACAAGAAACACTATCTATCTGATATGTGATAAGTCTGTCCTTACCTGGTCATTCCAGTGGGTATTGGTGACGGTGGCTCCTTAACAACAGAATAAGCCAAACATTAACCAGCTCATGTTTTCCCTTGGAATAGTACTCACAGAACTTGAATGTCTTTGTGTTGGCTGTTTTAGATTCAGTAACCAGACACCAAATGGCTTTACTGGTACCTCAAGTATGAATTTTCTAGCAATTTCTTTCCATTACCATTTGACAAAAGCTTAGTTCCACCTCTGAAGATAAAGTTTTGGAAGAGGTGAAGCCCCCCTTTTTTTAAATAGCTTAGGAACTACTATACTTATTTAGTGAAATGTCTTATTTAGTGAAACCATACTTATTTACTGAAATGTCTGTGAAATTCCTAAGGGAATGGAAAAATCTCTTAGCCAGATTTAAAAGCCACAGGACATGCAACAGTATGCCACAAGACTATGAGAAAAATAAAAGTTTGCTCATTGATTTAGTCCCTTATTTTCCATCCAGATCACATTCTTTGCCATCTCCCTTGCTATCTTGCCTCCCAAGACTTCCATTCTGAGTCTTTCTGACAGTGCGCAAATAAAATATTTTTAGGAAACACTGGGGGGAAAAGTTCCATAAGGAAGACATGGAATAGCATGGTACAAGGAAGTAGCAAATACCGAAAGTGCAAGGAAGCTTAGGAGGTCATTTAAAAAATTCCAGTGCCAAACCATGTTGATAGATTATTTCCAAACATAATGGTCTCTAGAGAAATGGGTTCTACAGATTCAGTAGAGTGTCCAAACACTCCATTTAAGTCTATTTTCTTCTCACTCCTCTCTGGAGTAGGACATGCTGAAGACTGTCTCCATCAGCAGCTGCCCATTCAATTCACTGGCTCTGTTTTCTAAGCCTGTACTTCTGCATTCTTGCTACCTAGCCCTTCACAGCTTAAGTCAGTTTTCTGGAAATTCACTTTCCCTACTTTTACTAGTTTCCTTTCTTCATTTCGTTGGGATCTTAAATTTCATTATCTTGGGGCCATTCTCATAGAAGATTTTGCTGGCCAGTTCATAGCCTCCTTCTTTGTTCTGTTTGTGCATCTGGCATTAGTTGGGCCCCACCCTTTTCCCCAAGCCCAGCACGTGTTTACTCGCTGTGTGGCTGGGGCTCCCGATGTCCTCTGCTTTCTTACAAACATGCCTCTGTAACTGCTCTGGAATTGTCCTAACAAGGGAAGAAGAGCATGTCCGGTTTTAATTTTGTGAGGAAATTGATGTCTTCCCCCTCCCTTCCCTGCCGCACTATTAGCAGGCATCAGCTCATGGACTTGTGCTCATGTGCTCACGTCCTACCAGGAGGTCCCTGGTGGGGCTTTGAGGTTTGGCTGAGCCTGCTCTCCTCCTAGAGCTGGGCACACATCCTCCGCTCTCAGCCACGTGTAATCCTTCCTGTCTGCTTGCAAGTTGGGCACAAAGTACTGGCGCTTGGGCCCACCCTCTTCTTTAGTAGCAATTAACCTTTACTACAGAGCTTCCTTTGAAGTTTGCTCATGTTTTTATTACAAAACTGCAATAAGGAACATAATGGGGGGAAATGTCTAAATTTCTGAGTTACCTAATCTGTTCAATTCCCTAGTTGAGCTCCTCTTGGCAGTTGTTTCATGTAGTTATGATCTCAACCAGTCTGCCTGAGATCTCAAATCATGTTTCTGTCTCAGCCTATTTTTAAGATTAGGGAGCTATTACACACACACCCCCCTACACACACGTTGCAAATACACATGGATGTGTCTATTATATGTATATGTGTGTACAGTTGGGTATAACTAACTTCTTAATACTACAGAAATAAGTCTTACTTTGTAGTCAAACTATGTACATTTGCTCTTAATAAATATTAGACTATTTAGTTGCTGAATATTTTCTATCAATGAACTAATGTAAAGAGTAGAGAGAAAAATTATTCATGTTACTATCACTAATGATAATGCTGAGTGATAAGTATTACGATGGGTATTACTGGTGAAACTCAGGATTGTGAATGGCATCTGCCCAGATTTGCAGTTAAACTAGGCAGAAGGGCCAAAAGAAACAAATGGTGAGTTATATAAAACCCACAAAAAGAGAAGGCATTTAGACCAGACTTGCAAATAAGAACCAAAGAATTATGAGTGCAATGGCATTTTTTTTTTCTAGTCTGCCGTTCACAGACGCTCAAATAAATGAAATAATTTTTTTTCCTGCTTTTCACTCAGCTGTAAATCATTCATTGGTAATCCAAGGTTTGTAGAAAAGCAACTATGAAACTCAAAGAGAATACAAGAGAATATTTTTTTCCCTTCAGTAGGTAAGGACTTTCTAAGAAAAATGTAAAACTCACAAAAGAAATATAGACTTAGTTCCATAAAAATTAAAAAAATCAAAATACCCAACAGCAAATTATGTACTAGGAAAGTTTAAAATACCATATCCAATGGCTAATTTTTTTGTCATTAATAAGACAGACATAAAATCCTAATTAAAAACAATGAAAAATTTGCAGAAAAAGAAATATGAATGACAAGAATATTTAGTTTCTGTAATCAACTGAGAGATGAATTAAGCAATAACAGATATATAATTTTCTTCATTAAAAACAAGACATAGGCTGGGTGTGGTGGCTCACGCCTGTAATCCCAGCACTTTGGGAGGCTGAGGCAGGCAGATCACCTGAAGTCAGGAGTTTGAGAGCAGCCTGGCCAACATGGTGAAACCCCATCTCTACTAAAAATAGAAAAATTAGCCAGGTGTGGTGGCAGGTGCCTGTAATCCCAGTTGCTTGGGAGGTTGAGACAGGAGAATTGCTTGAACTCAGGAGGCAGAGGTTGCAGTGAGCCAAGATTGCGCCATTGCGCTCCAGCCTGGGTAACAAAGAATGAAACTCTGTTGGGGGGAAAAAAGGCATAATAATAAATACCAGTATAATTGGTAGAAGCGTAAATTGCTATACACTTTCTGAAAAGCAATCTGTCAGTACCCACTAAGTTTTCTTATAGGAATCTAACCTAAGGAAATTGAAATGGATGAAAATAAAAATTTATGTTAAGGAATGTTCATTTTCATGATATTTATGGTATCAGAAAATTAGAAGCAACATAAATAAATTCCATGGAAGTAGTTTGGTTATTGTGGATTCATATAATGGAATATTATGCAGCAATTAAATGTAGTTTTAGAAAATAGTAAAATATACATAAGGAGTGTTCATAATAAACTATAATCAAGTGAAAAAGCCAAAAACCAAACTATTCACACAGTATAGCTACAATTTTGATAAACAAACTTTAAAACATATCTTTAAAGATCAAAAAACAAGTTGCCTAAGAGTCAAAGGGAGGACTGGGTTTGGACACCCAGCTAGTCTCAGCTGACTTTGGATACATTGACAATCAGGCCCTACATCTGCAAATTGAAAGCTTATTTTTATCATCATTTTCTCACTAGATTATTTTGAGCATTAAAATGAGAAAATGGGATACATCTATGGAAGTTACTATTATTGGTATTATTTCTGCAATTCTTCTCTTTGAATATTCTGATATGTTTTCAAAATGGAAGACTTCTCAAGTGGAAATGTATGGTAGTTATTCGAAGACACATATAAGTACATATAATTTAATCAAAGTATGGGCCTTCCCTTGGTCTCTGAGGAAATTAGAACACTTAAAATTTGAATTGAAGAGGTTGATTTCCAAGAGCAATTTCCCAAATCATTTGTCTCAAATCCAACAATATGCTTGTCTTTCTTTCCTCACTCAGTTAATGACATACTTAAAGGATGCATGAAGCAAATTACAGTAGCAGACAGCTCAGCTCCAACAAGTTACAAGGGTTATTTATCTTTATGGGACCACTGATATATATGGCACTTCTTACCTGATACTTACCTATTGTAAATGTGCCCAATCTGTCAGTGTGATATCTGAGAAATGTTTTAATTAACTATAGTTATAGCTGATGGAAAGGATCTACCAATTTTCCCCCAATAACAGAGATTTAATGGGGATATGATAATTGAAGTAATTTATCATTTAGATGAAATGTTTTAGCAGCTTTTTGGATAGTTCTTGAGTAATGTTTATGGAGGCATTAGTCTATTTTGGTTTATGCAAATATTCAATGTGGTGTGATAAACTGCATTTGCTGTTGAAAATTTCATAATGCTAGATTACATTGAAATATTGTTGCATATTTTGATATGTAAAACTTAACAGTTTAATATTCTCACTTTTGTCACCACAGCTTTTTTTATATTTAATTAGGATGATACTAGATTAAAAGTGGCTTGAAAACAAATCGCCTGCACATGCATGTATATTTAGTGCTTGCATATGGATGGATAGGACCATGAATTTTTCTTGTGGATTTGCTTGACCTATATAAGTTGTTCTTTAGGTTTAATTATACATGTTTTGTCATTGTAAGCAGAATTGTATTCAGACTTTAAATTCAAATTCTCCTGTGCAGCAGCCTGGGCACACATGTGTATTTTGTCTCCACAGGAACTGAAATCTAAATGCAATCACTTAGATTATGCATTGGGAGAGTTTGTGGGTAACTCAGAGGTCATAGGATAAGCTATGCCAGTGGGAGGGCGCAGATGGGTTTGTCTTGATCTTTTCTTTCTTTTCTTTTCTTTTGTTTTTTTTTTTTTGAGACAGAGTCTCACTCTGTCGCCCAGGTTGGAGTGCAATATTATGATCTTGGCTCACTGCAACCTCTGCCTCCTGGGCTCAAGCAATTCTCGTGCCTCAGCCTCCAGAGTGGCTGGGGCTACAGGCATGCACCACCATGCCCAGCTAATTTTTTGTATTTTTAGTAGAGATGGGTTTCGTCATGTTGCCCAGGCTGCTCTCAAACTCTTAAGCTCAGACAATCTGCCTGCCTTGGCCTCCCAAGGAGCTAGGATTACAGGTGTGAGCCACCACACCCAGCCTCTATTCTGTTTTAAAGATCACTTTCATGGAACTGAAAGTATGCCTCATTTGACTCTTTGAGGAAGTAGGAGAAATTTAACTGACCTTTAATAGATAATTACTGAAAGAATATTGTTCTATTTATTTTGGTACCTTTTGTTTTCCTACTGCTTACATGGACACATTTCTAGAGTACACAATGTTTTTCAATTTATATTTCTCAAAAAAAAACCACAAAATTCTAACAATGGGGGAGGAATCTCTTTGAGGATGCGTAAAATAACTTTGCATTTGCAGTAGTCAAATGTTACAGTCCTGAAGAGATGCTTTTACAGGTTTTGACCTGTACTAAGACCATTAGTGAGCTTTTAAATATTAGGTTGAAGTGCAAAATCTCCCTGAAGGACAAAATTAGATGGACTTTAATTTTTGGACCTTAAAGTATATTTCTCTGATAATCTTTCTTTGGATAATTACTAAAATTGTTTCTTTTGATGTTGAGTTCGGAGAAAATTTGGTAATTCATCATGTTCTATTTCTATAGGTTTGAAGGTGCTTTTTAGGATCCAAAGTTTCCTATATTTGGTAAAAAAAGTATTGATTTGGATTCATAGTGTAATAAAATTATATGTTAGATTACTTATATATTTAACAAGCGTTCATTAAACACCTATATGCAGATCACTTAGACAATTCCAAAAAAGTAGAGTCCTAATGTCTCCCATCATGGACCTATTTCCTAGTTGGAAATGAAACATACACAATAAACCCTAAGCAGCAATGCATCATATTCGATTGTCAAACTGAGGGATAAAACTATGTAATAATTCAAGACAGGGGATACTAGTGTTAAATGGGATGGTGATGGGACCAGCTGGAAGTTGACCCAGGAGGATGACTAGAAGTTAGTTGGGCAGAGGAGCAGAGAGAAGAGTGCCAGGCAGGAAGAACTGAAGAAGAAATGCTCACTGAGCTCAGAAGAAATAAGCTTACTCTAGATTGGGGTTTCCTTCTGAAGAGTGTTGTGAATCAGATGGAAAGCAAGAATGGTTTCAAAATGATAGAGATTTTAGTCCAAACCTAAGAGGTTTATCATTTACATGCAGACACTGGAAGTTATTGAAGGCTGTCAAACAGGAAAATAGGTCTCCCAGGAAGGTAAACTCGGTGTTAAACAGGCTCAGTGTTGATGGATAGTGGAAAGAAGCTGAAGGTTGAGATCCATTTAAAGGACTATGAAAATATTTAGGTGTGAAAATGTGGATTGAAAGAGCTAGATGAAGGTTAGAATCTTGCAAGAAGAACATATAGTATTTAGTGACTGAACAGTTTGGAAGACAAAGGAGAGAAAATGACTATGTTATTTTAAAGCCTCAAACATAGATAATTATGGGAAAGATAGTATTCATAGTAGAAAGAGGAAAGTGAACAAGAGAATCAATTTGAGGGCAGATGATAAGGTACAAGATTTTGGACATGCTGAACTTGAATGATAATGAGCTTGTTGTTGAGAACCTATGTCCCATACGTATAAGTTTGAGTTCTGAAGTTCAGGTACATGCTTGGTTTAAATGGCATTATCTCAATGTTTGACCAAGAAACCAGCACCTCATTAAACAATACCTTTGCATGTACTATCACTTTACACTTCACAAAACTTTAAGAGACAGGAGTCATTACTTGATGGGCAATTGCTAATGAGTGTTATAGTTTGTTACAATAATGAATATGAGAAGGATTTAGGCCTGGACGTCAGGTCTTCTACCTTCTAGCCCAATAAGCTCCTAGAGGACTTTAATTCATAGAACTGCAGGGTTCATAGGATCTTAAAGATTGCCTAGTTTAATCACCGACTTGATGCTGAAATGCCTCCACATAATCCTTAACTCGTGGTTACCCAGGCTATAGTAGAACGGTGATGATGGAACTGGAGGCAACCCATTACCTTCTTTTTTTGAGAGCGGCTTTCACTCTCTTTCCAGGGTAGAATGCAGTGACACAATCATAACTCATTGCAGCCTTCTAGAGCTCAAGCAATCCTCCCGCTCAGCCTCCCAAATAGCTGGGATAACAGGTGCACACCACCACACTCAGCTAATTTTTCAAATTATTAACGTTTGACTACCTCTGATTGAAGTATCTTTGTAATTTTCACCTGATTTTCTTAGTTATTTCCTTGCAGTTCTATGAATCAAACAAACTGGGTATGACTTTCAATTTGTAATCCTAGTAGACAAGAAACATATATTCATTGACTTTAAGACAACTGAAATCCCGCTTGACTGGTTTCGTACAATCCCCATACAAGTGTCATAGAGGTCTTAAGGTCTCACATGGTCCACTTGTTTACCTCAAGTGTGGGGCTGTGCTGCTTTGGGGGTCCTTAGGGCCTCAGGGCTCAGTGCCCGGATTCCTAACTACTCAACCCTGCTGCCCCCTCAAAGGTCTTGCCCACCACCCCAGGTGCTGCTTCATAAAGATAAGCAGTGCCCCATACAAAGGGTTTCTGATCTCCATTGCGTCTCAGTCTGGAGGAAATTCTCTGTCTTTTTGGTGCACCTCAGGGCACCCCTCCTCTCCCTTTCCCCTCTGGAAAGTTTACCTAATTTCTTCAACAATTTTAGCTTTTACAAATATCCAGAGGCATCACTAGCTTCAGGTAACTTTAACTTTCTGCTCTGCATAAGTTACCAAGGCAAGGAAATACCGAGGGCTTGGTGACATGTTCAAAATTGGAAAGGAGAAACAGAGAAAGAAAACACACAAATTAATATTCCAATAAATAATTCTGCCACACACATTTAATCCTTGTTGCACATGGCAGCCTTTGGAATCTTTGATGACTCTCCTACCATTATTGTAAGATAACATTGCATGACACAACTTTCCAATAAATTTTGGAATCTTGTCAGCTCCAAATTTGGGGTGGTTTGGGGGTTATAGTTACACACGTGCTTACTTCTTGTCTGTACTTCAGTCAGAACAATAATGAAGTTGCTGATTGTTTTCCAGATGGATAATGAATTGAACTAGTCCATGCAAGTATTGACAATTGAGGATTAGCTCATTTGATTTGTGGATTCACCACAGATAAACCACAGAGGCCATAATCTCTAGCCTCTCCCTAGCCTGTGAATAATGAAGATTTTAATGAAGGCACCTATTTAGTCTTCAAAGAACAACAGCATAATAAGGTGGCTACCCATGTGGAATTTTGTCTCTTTAATATCAAAGGAATTCATGATATTCTTATTTATTCACAGATAATGAGTGTGTATATGCCATCTACCCTGAAATACCTTTGGAAGAAATGCCAGATGCAGATGGAGTAGCCAGCACTCCCTCCCTCAATATTCAAGAGCCATGCTCACCTGCCACATCCAGTGAAGCCTTCACTCCAAAGGAGGGCTCTCCTTACAAAGCCCCCATCTACATCCCTGATGATATCCCAATTCCTGCTGAGTTTGAACTTCGAGAGTCAAATATGCCTGGAGCAGGACTAGGAATATGGACCAAAAGGAAGATCGAAGTAGGTGAAAAGTTTGGGCCTTATGTGGGAGAGCAGAGGTCAAACCTGAAAGATCCTAGTTATGGATGGGAGGTAAGAACGTATTTTGAGTTAACACATTTATATATTGCAGCTGTGTAAGAAGAGATTAATTGTTTAAGCAGCCATAAAATACGCAAATTCTATTTGTTACAATACGTTTTCAATAGTGTCTTTAAGAATAAACTTCCTTTACAATCTCACTTCTTAATGGAAACAATGTATTGATTAAATGTATTGCTTGATAGGAGGGAACCCAACCTAATATTTGGTCAAAGAATAGTATTGACTTGAAAAAATACTAAAGGAAGAAGATATGATTTTGTAGTTAATGCTTGGAAACATTGGCTGTGACCATATGGAGCATGTGGAATTAGCAAACAGACATAATCATATGGCACGTTTATTGCATTTTATCTTTTTTGGGGGGTGGGAGTTGGAGGATTGGAGGAAAACCTTTTTTTTTTTTTTCTATTTTGTGGCTATGAGTTAAATTGGTTTTATTTTCATTTTGTGCTATGTTCTTCTAATATATTTTGCCTCTCTTTTGATGACCCTGCTTTAATTATACATGCTTCCAGAATGTCAGCACTGTACTCATCACTGAATTATGTTATGGTTCTTTATATTCAAATGATTTAATGAGTAATTTGTGCGTTAAAACAGTGGCACAAAATGTTTATGAAATTAGTCACTCATTTCAGCCGTATTTTTCATAAAATCCATTTGGCAATGTCTAAAATTAGAAGTTATAGTCTGATTAAAAAATCTAAATTAATCTTATTTCAAGAAAGGTAACTATCTTATGCTTCTGAGTGTAAGTTTTATACAGATTCAGTAGATATGTACACTTTCCATTTATTTCTGTAACTTGAAAATTTTTGTGCTTGAATCATTATAATTCCTGGAAAATCTTGTCTGTATCTGAAAAACTTGTAGACAGTTTCTGCAGGGGTAAAATATTTTTTGGAGATGTGATTGACCTTTGGTTTCATAGCATTTCAGTAGACAGAAATCAGATAAACTAGATTTATTTTGGTATGTTCCCTTAATATTTATGATCATTAATAGAATATCTGGTTAGCTTTTAAATAGAAATGAATATTCAGTGCCTTCAGGACTTAATTTCAACTTTTTGTCCTCTTACTTTATAAGTATGCTCTTGTGAAATCTGTTCAAAATGCTGTAATAAAAGCAATTCTTGTTCAAATTCTGAAATGCAAAAAGTTAGGATCTGGCTTTGACATGATTCAAGTGAGAAATCCTTCCTTAGTTTTGTTCTTAACCATAGCCCCAGTAAAGCTGCATTGCCTTTAGACACGTGTACTGATAAGAGAGTTTTAAAAAGTCACTGTAGCATTAACTGATATGTGAGTTGAATACATTTTAAACCAAATGCGTACAAACTTTACGTCATTATTGTTCACCTTAAAATAATGGCTATAAACATTCTAATAATAAGTAACTCATTAAACTTTTATTACAAAATCTCAAGAGTTAAACAAGTGCAGTACTCATCAAGATTATCCAGAAGACTTGGAATAAATCACAGCTTAATAATGAAATCATTTTGCAATTACAGGCTTGGTAAATGCAGGACTGTGCCTCTTTAAACATAATACCTATGGATTGGGGGATGAACCTGAGGAAAATTCTGCATTTGGAGGAAATTTAAAAATAATTATTTTTTTCTCCTTGCAGTAAAATGTCTTCAACATATACACTGGCAAATATTTACCTTGAGAAATGTAAAATGATTCTTTTCATTATTTCAGAACTGAGTTGTTTTTATTGCTTGGAATTCAAGACACCTTTATACAATAGTTCCTGACTTTTTGGCTGAAGATCACGTATTCCCTTTCTCCTCTTTCTCCTTCAAGAATTCAGTTGATGGACAATTCAGTAGTTTTTTTCCCCATCATTTTAATGATTACCCTTCCTTTTGAGAATGTGGCTTGTCTGCTCTTTAGGTATTATGAACAAAACCAAATAAATGTCTTTTTGTTATTTTGGCCAACTTGTTTTCCACAGAGGAGCAGTTGAGTTCTTGATTCTTTCTAGCCTTTTTCTTTTTCCTTCTTTTCTTTTCTTTTCTTTTTATTTCCAAATCTTACCTAGTTAATACGAAACCCAATCATGATTAGCAAAGGCACTTTCTCAATGGCATCTCACCACGCCCCTGCAGATTGACTTTTAATTGTCCCCATGTCATCTTTTCTCAACTCTAGATGGTTTTCCTATTTGGTTAGAGATAATTGCGATTAACTAGTGTGACCTCTCCTTTTGATGTGCCTTCATTTTTGGGAAAAACAAAAAACAAACAAACAAAAAAACCTCTTAGGAATCTTTTCAAATAAATACACACAGAGAAAATCTATGTTCAGCCAACAATTATTGAGGGACTATTGTGCATCAGATTCTGCACTAAATGCTACCCCAACAGAAACTCAGCCTATCATAACTGAACAAATGATTGCTGTCTCTAGTAGGACCCTTGCTCTTTTCTTCCTGCAAAACTCCCTTCTTGTATATTTTCTGTTGTAATGAATTCCATTGCCATCTATCCAGTTGTTCAAGCCAAAAAAATGTGTCATCTTGACACATCTCTCTCCCATATCAACCATTCAACCATGTCTAATTTATGGTTTCCATATTTTCCATATTCTATTAAGCCTCCATTTTTTTGTTTTGTTTTGTTTTGTTTTGTTTTTGAGATGGAGTCTTGCTCTGTCGCCCAGGCTGGAGTGCAGTGGCGCAATCTCAGCTCACTGCAACGTGTGCCTCCCAGATGCAAGCAATTCTCCTGCCTCAGCCTCCCGAGTAGTTGAGACTACAGGCATGTGCCGCCACTCCCAGCTAATTTTTTGTATTTTTAGTAGAGACAGGGTTTCACCCTGTTGGCCAGGATGATCTCCATCTTCTGACCTCATGATCCACCCGCCTCGGTCTCCCAAAGTGCTGGGATTACAGGTATGAGCCACAGCACCCAGCCGAGCCCCCAATCTTTATATATCCTCTCTTTCTTTCTTTCCCTCCCTCCCTTCCTCCCTTCCTCTCTCTCTTTCTTTCTTTTTTTTTTTCTTATACTTTTAAGTTCTAGGATACATGTGCAGAACATGTAGGTTTGTTACATAGGTATATACATGCTATGGTGGTTTGTTGCACCCATCAACCCATCATCTACATTAGGCATTTTTCCTAATGCTGTCCCTCCCTTAGCCACCCATCCCCAGACAGGCACCAGTGTATAATGTTCCTCTCCCTGTATCCATGTGTTCTCATTATTCAACTCCCATTTATGAGTGAGAACATGCAGTGTTTGGTTTTCTGTTCCTGTGTTAGTTTGCTGAGAATGACAGTTTCCAGTTTCATCCATGTCCTTGCAAAGGACATGATCTCATCCTTTTTTATGGCTGCGTAGTATTCCACGGTGTATATGTGCCATATTTTCTTTATCTGGTCTATCATTGATGGTCTTTTGGGTTGGTTAGAAGTCTTTGTTATTGTGAATATTGTGCTGCAATAAGCATATATGTGCATGTGTCTTTATAGTAGAGTGATTTATAATCCCTTGGGTATATGCCCAGTAATGGGCTTGCTGGGTCAAATGTTATTTCTGGTTCTAGATCCTTTAGGAATAACCACACTGTCTTCCACAATGGTTGAACTAATTTATAGTCCCACCAATAGTGTAAAAGCATTCCTATTTTTCCACATCCTCTCCAGCATCTGTTGTTTCCTGACATTTTGATGATTGTATTCTAACTGGTGTGAGATGGCATCTCATTGTAGTTTAGATTTGCATTTTCATGATGTTAATTCTTCCTATCCGTGAGTAGGAAATATTTTTCCATTTGTTTATGTCCTCTCTTATTTCCTCCAGCAGTGTTTGTAGTTCTTTTTGAAGAGGTCCTTCACATCTCTTATAAATTGTATTCCTAGATATTTTATTCCCTTTGTAGCAATTGTGAATGGGAGTTTACTCATGATTTGGTTCTCTCTTTGTCAATTATTGGTGTATAGGAATGCTTGTGATTTTTGCACATTGATTTTGCATCCTGAGAATTTGCTGAAGTTGCTTATCAGCTTAAGGAGACTTTGGGCTGAGACAATGGGGTTTTCTAAATATACAATCATGTCATCTGCAAACAGAGACCATTTGACTTCCTCTTTTCCTATTTGAATGCACTTTATTTCTTTCTCTTGATTGATTGCCCTGGCCAGAACTTCCAGTACTATGTTGAATAGGAGTGGTGAGAGAGGGCACCCTTGTCTTGCACGAGTTTTCAAAGGGAATGCTTCCAGCTTTTGCCCATTCAGTATGATATTGGCTGTGGGTCTGTCATAAACAGCTCTTATTATTTTGAGATACATTCCACTGGTCATTACATAAATGCAAATCTGGTCTCAAACTCCTTTCCTCAAGTGATCCTCCTATCTTGGCTTCCCAACATGCTGGGATGATAAGTGTGAGCCACCATGCCCAGCCCCATGTTCTTTCTAATTACAATTTAGTATGACCTAAATTATGTCCAGCCAAGAAAGATTGATCCACTTACTAAAGATGAGGGTTTTCTTATGTTTCTTCTAAAGATGGCCATTATGTGACAACATGGGAACTGCACACAGAGTAGTGGAAAGCAGGCTTCTGGAGTGAACTTCCTGGGCTGAAAACACTGAAACATTGTGTAGCATCCAGATTATATATCTAGCTTCTCTATCAAGGCAAGAGTTCTTGAAAGCTTGCAAAGCTATATTTTCCTAGTGCAATGTCTTGATTGTATTTTATACATTTTTTTTTATCTCCATGATACTATTCTGAAAATAGAGCCATGAAGTGAAATAAGCAGACTGTATTAGTCAGCTTGGGCTGCCATAACACAATGCCATAAACGGGGTGGCTTAAGCAATAGAACTTTATATTCACACAATTCCGAAGGCTAGAGGCCCAAGATCAAGGTTCCAGCTGCTTTGGTTTCTGGTGAGGGCTCTCCTCTAGCCTTGCAGACAGGTGTCTTCTCATTGCATACTCATATAGCCTTTCTTTGGTGTTCATAAGCAGAGAGAGGGTTGAGGTGGGGGGGGAGGGGCAGAGAGAGAGAGAGAGAGAGAGAGAGAGAGAGAGAGAGAGAGAGAGAAAACAAGCTCTCTGGTATCTCTCCTCATTAATATAAGGGCACTAATCCTATTGGATTGGGGACCCACTCTTGTGATCTTATTTAACCTTAATTACATCCTAATGGCCTTATCTCCAAATATAGTCCTAATGGGGGTTAGGGTTTCAACATGTCGATTTTAGGAGGACACATACATTCAGTCTATAACACATACATTCAACAAATAATTGTTCAATAAATGAATGAATGAATGAGTGATTGGATAAATGAAAGAATTAATGGATGAATGTAGGATTAAGCAACTCTGAAAGAGGAGGCAAGGAATGAGACCTGAAGTAGTCCATGGAAAAATCTAGAATCTGAAATTTAGACATGTGTAATCCAGTCTTGCCTCTGTCATTAACTGTATGATTCTAGGTAAACTACTCAAATTGATTTTTGGTCAATGGATCAATAATAAATGCCTCATGATACCCCATTTTCCATGATATGATTATTATGCATTCTGTGCCTCTATCAAAATAACACATGAATATTTATGCCTACTATGTACCTACAAAAATAAAAAATAAAAACTTAAGAAAAAAACTGCACCACATCATTAGTTGTTATCAGAATTGAGTAGAGAAATATGGTAGTCTCTTCAAAGAAAGTAAAAGAGGAAGATGAAAGGTAACATTGTAAGTAGGGTCTATCTTTCTGAAGACAAATTTTTTTTAAGTAATTAAAAAAATTTGATGTATTCCCCAAGTAAGGTACTTTAGAAAATTCTTTGTTTATATGTTAGAGAAGTAGGATGCTTTTGAAAATAAAATTTACATATCAAAATATATGGTTTGGTAAACATAAGCTATAGATACCAGAAGCATCACTTGTATGATTTTCTCTGAAGCCAGTATTTATCCAACAAAGAGAAACTTCAAAAATAATATTAGGGTTTGGCAGCAATTGCTACCTCACAATGCATGTGACTTCTCTCCAATGCAAAGATCTTTAAAGACTTGGAGTGTGCTTGTCTAAAGGACTTGAAAATAATTAGTGATAGAAAGCTTTTTCTCAGGTTATTAACTTTAGAATTACTGATTCAGAATTACTGAGTGGAAAATAATTTTTAAAAATTCCGTTGGTTCAAGACAAGGTTTTTCTCATGTTTCCTTCTAAAGGTGGCCACAATGTAAGAACATGGTAACTGCATGCGGAGCAGTAAGAAGCAGGCTTCTTCTGGAGTGAGACTTCCTGGGCTCAGATCCTCCTCAGGACTCCTGTGGGCTTGAGTGATTTGGAAAATTTTACTTAATTATCTGACCCTCTGTTTATTTACATTTCACGTGGGAATAATTGTATTCAACCAATTAGGGTTGTTGTAAGGGTAAAATGTGACATTTTGTGTTAGGAGCTTAGCACAGTGGTGGAAGAAGAAACCAATAAATGTTAACAAGACAACAGCATAGGGTTATTAGATAGGGAAAATGCCAATTATTACATTTTATTGATTAATTTTGATAAATTATTGCTCTTTCTCCAACTTCTTGTTTTCTCAAAATTTGGTTATCTCTGGATGGTCTAATTATTTGACTCTGGGTTTGTTTGAAATGGAAGCACTGACTCTTTCCTAACTAACAATGAAAATGAGGATTCAGGAGAGATCACAAACTTCTTTTTACACCAAAGAACAATCTAGGTGGCTTAGTTTTTAATAGTCTGAGATAGGCCATTGAGAAAAGGAAGACGTTTTACTTCTTTAAAATATGGCCATGTAGCACATTTTCTTTGCCTATCTTTGTTATCATTGGCCATTACAAAACTCTGCAAGTAAAAGTCAGCTGACGATGCACCGATCATGTGCCAGACCCAGCACTGTGCTCATTTCACCCAGAATTGCTCCACGTTAGTTTAATCAGCTAAAATACCAGCTGTGAACTTAGCTTTTCTTCTTTCAAACATATATACACATACACATAGAAAATAATGACATGAGTAGAGAGTGGATTTCTCTTAGTTATGTTAAATAGGTAGAAAGGAATGGTGGAAAGAGATTATATAGGAGTCAGAAATTCATTAAATAATTTTGAAGCAATGCTTGGGCAATACATTATGTTCCAATGATGTAATCCATTACCTCATGTAGTTACCTTAGTTACCTTTGTGTGTGTGTGTGTGTGTGTGTGTGTGTGTGTGTGTAGTGAAATACTTAAGATCTACTACTCCCTTAGCAAATTTCATGGATACATTATTATTAACTATAATCACAATGCTGTACATTAGATCTCCAGAATTTATTCATCTTACAGTGCCATTTTGTACCCTTTAACCAGCACCTCCCATTTCCCCTACCTCCTAGTCCTTGGGAACAACCATTCTACTCTGTTTCTGTCAGTTTTTACTTTAGATTTCACATATAAGTGCAATCATGCAGTGTTTTCTTTTTGCGTTTGGCTTATTTCACTTAGCATAATATCCTCCAGGTTTGTTCACATTGTCCCAAATGGCAGGATTTTCTTCTCCTAAAAGGCTAAATAGTACTCCATTGTGTGTATCCACATTTTAAAATCATCCATCCATCACACTCAGGTTGTTTCTGCATTTTGGCTGTTGTTGATCATGTTGCAATCAATGACCATGTGAGTTCAGATGTGTCTTTGAGATGGTGATTTTATTTACTTTGGAAATATACACAAAAGTGTGATTGCTGGATCATAAGGTAGTTGTATTTTTAATTATTTGAGAACTCTGTACTGTATTCCCTAATGGCTATACCAGTTTAAATTCCTACCAACAGTGTATAAACAGCCCCTTTTCTCCACATCTTTGCCAATACTTGTTATTTTTTGACTGTTACAGTCATTGTAACAGGTGAGAGGTGATGTCTCATTTTGGTTTTTTGAATTTGCATTTCCATGATGATTAGTGATATTTGGCATCATTTCATATCTTGTTAGCTATTGTATGTCTTCTTTGAAAAAACATATATTCAGGTCTTTTGCCCATTTTTAAATTGAGTTATTTTAATGTTAATGTTTTTTGCTATTGAGTTGTATGAGTTCCTTAAATATTTCTGGAAATTGGTCCCTTACCAGATATATGGTTTGCAAATATTTTCTCCCATTCCATAGGCTTTCTTTTTCTTTTGTTGATTGTTTCCTTTGCTTTGCAGAAACTTTTTAGTTATATGTAGTCCCACTTGTTTATTTTTGCTTTTGTTGCCTCTGCTTTTGGGGTAATATTTTAAAAAGATTATTGCCAAAACCAATGCCATGGAATCTTTCTCCTATATTTTCATCTATAAGTTTTATGGTTTCAGGTTGTACGTTTACATCTTTAGTCCATTTTTAGTTGATTTTTTTGTATGTTGTATGATAAGGATCCAATTTTATTTTTTGGAGTTAGATATCCAGTTTTCTTAGCACCATTTATTGAAGAGACTATCTTTTCCCCATAGTGTGCTGTTGGCACCTTTTTTTGAAGATTAGTTGGTTGTATATGTGGGGGTTTATCTCTCAGCTTTCTTTTCTGTTCCATTGGTCTATGTGTATGTTTTTATGCCAGTTGTACTAGATGTCTTTGAATAACAATATTTCTCCCCTGGGTCTCTTTAGGCCTGCTTGGGCACAAAATGAATTTTGACTGGTTTGGCATTGATTTCAGGGAAAACATTTAGTTTATTTATGAGAAAGCAAGTGCGCTTGACAATTGCATGCTCTTAGAACTAGATAACTAAGAGGTGAAGACCTTTGTCTTACTAATTTTCAAATGAGTTAATTCCTAAAGAGAACAAACAGTACCAGTTATCCAAAGGGTTGTCTCTGATGTGTAGTTAAGAAAGAGAAATGTAATACAATAATAAATGTGTATTACTATAAAAGCCTACATTATGAAGTATTTATTAAGTTTTTGCAATATTGTTTTTAAAATAATAAATATAGTGTGAATATTCAATTTTAGCTTGTGAGGAATTAAAAACAGATAAAATGTCAAGAGAAGTGAGGATTAATTAATGGGACCCCCAAGTTTGATCATCATTTGTGCCCAAGGAAATATTATAGATTCTCTTAGAATATAATGAAATCAAAAAAGAGGGCTGAGTGAAGTGGCGCATGCTCATAATTCCAGCACTTTGGGTGGCTGAGGTGGGAGAATCAATTGAGCCCAAGAGTTTGAGACCAGCCTGGGCAACATAGTGAGGCCCCATCTTTTAAAAAAAATTATAAAAATTAGCCTGCATAGTGGCACATACATGTAGCCCCAGTTACTTGGGAAACCGAGGCAGGAAGATTGCTTGAACCCAGGAGGTCAAGGATGCAGTGACCCGTATTCATACTACTGCATTCCAGCCTGGACAATAGAGCAAGACCCTGTCTCAAAAAAAAAGGGCTGCAATCTAGTTTATAGACGTTTCTCCTCCAGAAGCACCATGGACTATCTCTGGTTTTGACCTGGACTCAGGAGGGACTTGTTTCTTATGGAAAGGTCAGCTGTCCCCTTTCCTCCATTCACATATGCTCTGTCAGTACCATGAGGCTTGCTCACCTTATTCTTTCTTCTATGAAAAGTGTCAAAGAAGTCAAGCATGTCTACTCCTCTTACTGCTGTTTGAACAACCTCCAAAACTTCCAAAGTGTAGTTGGTGATGTGGGCAAGTCTGAGACCCAAATTTAAGAAAGATTCCTCAAGTTTGAGAATCTTCTGTTTTCCTCTGTCTGCCTTGGTGATCAACCAGAATTTGAATGTGAATCAATGATTTTTCAAAGGAATGTTGGGTGATTTTCTTCCAGTTAGGAAACCTCATATAAATTATTTATCACAAAATAAACCTAAATGAAGTTTCTTTCTTATTATTAACTCCCATACTTGCATGATTATTGCTTCCCTCTCTAGCCGGTGTGTCAATAGCAAAACTTACAATAAAATATTCAGCAAAGAGCATCTTTTAATAGTTTTGACAGTTAGCTTTAGGATTTGGCAATTCCAGGGACAGAGATTCTTTATAATGCTTCAATATTCTAGAATATTTGATTGAGACCACTGCATAAGATATTCCATTCTCTATGCCTTTTCCTCGAGGATAAATTAAGAAGCAGTGAGAAGTAACAGGAAATAACCAATTCAAATCTATCTTAGGATAGGCATTGGTTCAGCTTCTTTGCTCCCTAGTTTGTTCATCAAATGAAGGTAGCAACATGAAGAGAATTTGTTCCAATAATGATAAGTAGGTAGTATGAAGAAATGGGGAATGGGAGGGAAACTGTACATGATTCCATCTGAATGATAAATAAAAATCTTTATTAATGTAGCATCTTAATATCTCAAAGTTTATTTACATTGATAGAATCATACAATCATTCTGATAAAACGCTTCTTTTTATACATAATTCTGTCCGAGGTAGTGATTTTTAAAATAAATTACTATTTCAGCTATAGGCAAATTCAGTAAATAAATACTATCCTCACTTTTGCCCTAACCTTTTTTGGTCTTCCATGATGTAACCGAAACTGAAGGTTGGTAAAATATCAAGTGCCTTTTAAGGTTATTTTTGGCATATTCATTAGTAGAATTGTCACACTAAAAAAATCACAAACAGCAAGAATTGATCAACTCTCATTAGGACAAAGAATAGTATAAAAAGACGTGTGCAAATGGACACCAAAATCTGTCTCTTTAAAGTTGATGTTCATAAAGCATGTTCATAAAGCATGAGAAATTTGACAGTTCCTTTGTTTAAAAAATATATTTGCTTGTACTGATGGATGATAAAGCAAATATTACATAGAAACAGCTTATCTCACAGAGATGCTCCTCGGTATAGTGTGAGCTGGGTCCACACGACCTAAGGAGATCTCAGAGATAACTTCTCAGAGGGAAATACATGCCCAGGAACAAGGCAAACAGCTTCAAGAACAATTAAAAGTCAATTGTATTAGTGTTGGTCATGCCACCCACTGCCAATAGGCTACTTGCAGATCCAGCCCCGTCACATATTGAGCATTTATTCCACCAGCTTTCAGATTAGACTTGTATTCCAGCAGTAGAGTGCTGCTGAAGACACAGAAAATAATTTTTGTACTTCTTGATCATAGAAATTCAGCCATAGAATGTCATCTAATACAGAAACAATGTGTCCACAGCCC
This sequence comes from Sapajus apella, assembly GCF_009761245.1. Taxonomy (NCBI): domain Eukaryota; kingdom Metazoa; phylum Chordata; class Mammalia; order Primates; family Cebidae; genus Sapajus; species Sapajus apella. Next base: position 1,494,504 of record NW_022436944.1, read on the forward strand.
ACAGTGCACAATCTTGTATACCATCCCCTACAACACACACAGGCAAATACACAAGCTTTCTTGCTTTTAAATATTAATCATTTTGGAATCTGCCAGTACTGTACTCGATACCTGCTGCTTTCTTTAGGTAAGCATATAAACCTGGGTGCCTTATAGTTTACACCTTGGCAGTAACCACAAAAAATTTGTTTAAAGCCCAGCAACTTCTGCCCCACCCACCCCTGCCACACACAAAACAGTTAAAAAAACAAATCACATCTTTTCCAGAAACACCACGGGGGAAATCCATGTATAATGTTATGCAAAACTTAAATCTCTCTCCCTGTATATTTCTGCAGTTCACTTTCTTAGTCTTTCAGTATCTCACACATCCAGCAGGTGCTGCTTTCAGACTCTCTCCTCTCAAAATTCTCACTCTTCTCATAATCCAGCACTCTGCCTATTTTTTCAGTCATACCGAGAAATTTATTCAATATAGTCTTTTTCTATTCTCTGGATTACCCAGCATTTGGATTTGGCTAATAAAGGAGGACCTAAGAGTTGATTCAGGAAGACTCCTTCCTCCTGTGGGCACAGTGGGAAGAGGATGATGATTACAGTTAACCTCTGCTCTGAAATATCTTTTATTCTTGCCATGCCTACACTTAGGGCTTTCCTTATTCATAGAAGATGTATGTGCATATACTTTCTATGGCTATTGGCCAGTCAGCTCATATCACAGACCCCTGGGAGGTGGACGCTTTGGGCTTCCTACCGACTGGCTGACAGTGTTATTTTCCTCTGACACTGCAGCTGACCTCACAGGCTTCCCAGGTGTGCATGGCATGGCAGTGAAACTTCAACTGGTTGGCAGCCACAGGTGTGCATGATTTGTTTTTTCTTTTTTTATTGTTTAGATTCTTGTGGTAGGAATTCAGCAGGTGTGTGATGCCAGCATAGAATCTCCACCCTGGCACAGAGGCCAGCTGCCCTCAAAAAAAGGTGTTTCTTGTTGGTCTCGCAATACTCCTGGCCTGAATCCCTGTTTTCCTGGAAGCCTCACCCAAAAGCAAGACTCTGACTAACCAATGAATTAGGATAAACTCATTGCAGATGAGCATGAAGCATTTTTTTCAGATGAGTATGAGTCTCCTTATGTGAATATGCTATATAGGTAGGAACAGGTTACCTGGCTTTGATTTCAAGGTTTTTTTTACGTAGTTTGAGGTGGTATTATTTCAATTATAGGGATGTAGAAAATCCTGGACCTGGTTTCCAAATGGATATAAGCTATCCTAGAGTGCTGTTGTTGACATATATATTTCTGCTCATTTGATAGAGACTAAACAGTAGGAGCACAGATGGAGAGTGCTCCTGTGTGGGGTTCTTCCATCTTCCTGGAATCTCCCTGGGAAGTCACCAATCCTAGGACCCAACCAGTTCACTATAGGGCATGGTAAACATGAAGGTTGTTCCAGACCTCATCTAGCCTTAGTGAAGGGTGGGAGAGATTAGCTTAAGTAACACTGTTTTCGAGAGAACCAGATAGCTAGAGAAGGAAAACAATTGTGGTCAGTGTAAGTCAGCAGTGTAGGACTGAAGCCAGCTAACCTTTCCCTGTCCTCTCTCTCCCTAACCTCACTAAGGCTTCTCTTGGCTAGGTCGTGCTGTCTAAAGAAACAGATACTTGATAGATAAATATCTAAAAAAATAGATATACCTTAGATTACTCAGTTTTCCTTTGTTGCAGACCCTTTCCCAATTTTTCTCTTTAGAGTGTCACCTGGAGTTTATTTTTACTTGCACACACATTTACTTGCATGGGTGAGTATTTAGGGGACAGGGAGGCCACATAGTGATTTTCCCTCTGGACTCCCGCACCTCTTTGAATATAGGCACTGGTGAGGAATGAGTCAGGGATATTGCCCAGAGCACACCCATAAAGTATGGATATTAAATAGAAATACAGAAGCTTGATGCCATTTTGCCTTCATCTCCAAAAGTAAATCTAATTGCTAATTCCCTTAGGTAATACCAATGTACCACAATGCCATGGTGACTCATGTCACCATGAGGAACATTTGTTCCAAAGGGCAGCAGATGGGATCTATAAATCATACTTGGGGAAAGAAGGTGTCACATGTGAGTATCAGATAGTCAGTAGACTAGTCTCTGTACCTGCATCTTAACTTTTACAATGCAGATATGTATTTTAAAATGCATTTGATCTAGAGTCACTAGCTGAAGAGAATTGACTATACTAGTATGGGGAAGTAAAGATTAAACATCATATGAACTGTTAAAATCAGTTTTACATCTGTTATCCTTTTGCAATGGTACTTCATATTTGTCTTTAGCTGTTGCTGATACGTTAATTAGAGCATCCCTTAAGAATATAGGTCTCCTATAGTAACAAATAAATAAGATAAAACCCTTACCTTGAGCCCCAGGATTGAGAAGGGTCAGTTGTATGCCTAGCACTTGCCTAGAGCTTACTTTATATCCAAATCATTATCTCCTTTAAGAGACGAGGAGAGATAAAAATAGATTTGTTGCCCAATGGATGATACTCAAGAAGAAAAGGAATTATCATTATGCTTAATAAGAAAACTGACAAGCAATCATAATTCTTTCCATTAAGTAAATATGTTAGAAAATTTATTATGAAATGACACATTATGCAAGCCAGGAATCAAAGATGACATCCTTGCATTAAATACAGTAGATGCCATTAAGGAAAACAGTCAATATGTCACCAAGCCATGGCCTGTAAAAATTAAATTGATTTGGTAAATGTAAGTAAGATAGATCTGTTTGCTTTCATCATCAATTTTGAGTGGGTGAACAGGTGATGTCACCAACCTGGGAGCGATAAAGATGCAGGACCATCTGGAAAGGCAGGTGATGAATGGGCAACTGCTTTTGGATAGTGACAGTGCTGTGGTACTTTGTCACTTGGGATGCAGTACTTAATAACTTTTCAATACCATCATAATAAATTTCACTGCCTTATTAATATAGAAATGGTGAGTTATTACCATGATGGCGAGTGTAAATAACTGGAGATGCAGCCGTCAAAACCTGATTGTTTGGGCATGTTTCTTTAAGCAACACAGTTGACTCGTGATAATCAACCTATGTCTATACCAGCAGAGTTTATTGCACTTGTCAAAGGAAAAAGTAGTATTATTCAAAATTATATGAAGCTGTAATAAACAAGTTTAATATATTATCAGACTTTTCCTGTAAGTTTCCAAACATGAGGCAGTAAATCATTTTTAATAATGTCTTTTCATGTAAAATAATGTCCTTATGCAGTAATAATGTCCTTTCTTAACTATTAACAACAGTCAACTTCTTTGTATATGTTTGAAAGGGTATTTTTATTTGTACTTTTCAATCATTGGAACTCTGTGGAATGAAACCCTTTTGCAAATAAAGAGCTAAGGCAGGAACTTTGAATATTTCATTAACAAGCTCAAAAGTTGCTGAGTACAGGCCATGTCACACATTCCCATTTTAATTGAACAGATGTACTTAAGAGTAAACCACAGCAAACACAATACAGACAAAATTATAAACATGTGTCACTAAGAAGCAGGCAGGAAAGAGCCTCTGATGAGCATCTGTGTGTATTTTATGAAGCCAAAGACTACCACTTCATAAGTTTGTCACTGATGTCTCCAGTTTAATGAGGAGAAACAAAATATGTAGATAGGTGTAAGTTGAAGATGAATTACTAGATCAATCACTTAGCACCATTCAGAGTGTCTGCCATTGTGCGGTGAGAAAATAATGAGATTTGGGGTGCTGTTCTCATTTACACACCGAGTGTTCAATCTGGGGGTGGAATATGGAAAACTTCCTCTTTCATGTCGCTGTGGTCTTTATACGGTTTTTTTGGCCAGGCTAACTTTTAATTCTGACATTGTCTTTCAGGCTACAGTCTGCTGGCCTCTTAAATGAAATGCCTCTCCACCATTTCTATTACTGCTGAAAAGAGAGCCAGCAGTCTATTAACAGGCAATAAAGTTCAGGAAGCCCAGGACTCATTTCTTGGGTCAGAGGTGAAAATTGCATACTAAATGAAACAAAGGTGTGCCTTGATCGCTCCAGAAGCAGCACCAGAAAGAGCACACGTGTTTTTAGCCAGAAGTCTCCCACTTAAAGGGAAAGGAATAATTGTAATAATGTTGGCCGATGGAGTTAAGTACTCAGTTGAGAGAAATTATATCAATCTGACAAATATAGCCTTCACAGGAGATAAAGTCTCTAATGACCTTAAATGCATATATTTATCATTTAATTCAACAAGCCTATTCCCTTGGGCTTTGGACCAACTACGTTTCCCCTAAAGTTTAGAAATTTTTTACTAGCCCAGAGAATAATGGCCATTTGTCAGAGGGTTTCAAAGCTAAACACAGTTGGAAGCAAAGGACAGGAGGGAAAAAAATGGCTAATAGAGACTTTCCACCTCAGAGAATATTAATACGAAGTTTTGTTGATACATGAGCTGCAGTATTTTGTGGCTAAACAGTAGGTGGCACACGGTGGTGAAGAAATGGAGAAATTTTAATCTAAGTGATTTTCAATTGATTTCATTAACTTCTGAATATGTCATCAGTGTACACAGCACATTAATTTGCAAAAAATAGGAACACTAAATAATCATGAAATGTGCTAGTTACATGCGGAAAAATAAAAAAGATCCCATAGAAATGGAAGCAAAAGGTCTAATGTTTCATCAGGTAAAGTGTGTGTGAAACAGGAAAGTCCCAAGAATAAAGGGGCCCTTGTGTATGGTGGGCTTTTCCTCACTGTTATTCTTGGTCTCAACTTGATGAAGTGTATTTGTGATATACACGAAGCACTGTGACTCTTGTGTCTCTCTTTGTGAGACTGTCCATGCCTTTGTTCCTGCTGTCAGTCAGTTGTTCTTTCTCTTGGGCAGCCACATGGGTAACCGCAGTATCTACTTGCAAATAGATTTCTGTAAAACCATAGTATCCTGCAGGCCTTTACTCCTAGCCCCCACCCCTCTTTCCTCAACAATCTGGCCATTCATGTGACCTAGCTCCCTCGCTTGCTTCTTTGCCATATGTCTAGTGGTTTGTGTTTCAGGGAGGCTGTGTGATACACTGGAATGAACACTGGGCTGGGTGCCAGGAACCTTGAATTTTACACAAGTCAGACTTGGGACCTTGGAAAAGTCATTTGACTTTGCCTTCTTTGACTTTGCCTTCTGAAGTTTCTTGTGGCTGTAACTCTCTGAGTCTTTGAATTCCGTCCCTTACACTTGTTCTTTAGTTCTTTTCACACTTATGGGCATGCTCTATGTTGTCATGGTTTTGGAGGTTTTATTTATTGTTATTGTTGAGAAAGCCCAACAACAACAATAAACAAAACCTTCAAAATCATTACTTTTAATGGCAAAACCACAATTACTTTTACACCAACCTAATATATTGGGGCATGTTGTGGTTTTTGCACCCTGAGAAGAATACAAGTTAACTCTGAATTACGTAGAAAATAGATACTTGTTTTATCATTTCTCCTGTGTGAAACTAGTGTCTAGTTGTGTTTTGTGAATCTGAAATCAAAACACTTTTGGTAGGTGCATCTCTGTCTGCATTTTATATATTAGCAGAGAAGGTGGCTTAAGACCAAAGCTTTGCTTTGAAAAGAAAGTAAATTGCTTAGAAAGAGAGAATTCTATTCCTAGCCATCTTTGAAAACATATGAGTAGGAACTGTATTCTTTCTCAGGGCATGACTTGAGTTTAGCCTCAGTATTGCATTTGATCCTCTCAAATATAACATGGCTGCAGTGGACTTTTCTCAGCAACAAGGAAAGAGGCAGTATAACGCAGTGACCAAGAGCAAGGGGTCCAGAGATTCATGGACTGTGTTCAGATTCTCTACCACTGGCTAGTTTTGCGACTTTAAGCAAGTATGTAACCACTTCTTGCCTCAATTTCCTCATCCTTTAAATGGTGTTAACAATAGGCTCTACCTCATAGAATTTTTGTGAATATTAAATATGAACACTTCATTGTAAAGTATTGTGAAGAGCATAGAGCAGGGTTTGGTAAGTGGTTGAGCACTACAAAGCAAACTAATTTTAATCATCATCATCACCGTCATCCTCCCAAAGTCAAGAGTACCCTTTTTGTCCTTGTGAAGGGGGGATTGTGGAATTCAGTCTTTGGGTTAGAGCTCTTTGGGTTGGCAGAGCCAGCACACCTAGAATTAAATATTGTCCCCTTTCTGAATACCACCGGGAAGTGGCCTGCACTAGACCTAACATATTTGAAACATTGATTAGTGTTTAAATGGCTCTTTTACTCAATACTTTAGTAAGTGTCCCTAAACAGTGCACAGGAGGAGGACTAGGGATTTTGGCTTCATGTCTAATTAATTTATGTTCCTGTAGTATGGTGGAGTGGGTTGAGAGAGGTAAGAGCTCTACATTTAAAGCTTCATAAAGCGTTCTCCTTCAGCCCTAACTCCATGAAAGAAAGCTCTCTTCCAAGAGCTGCCTTTTAAGGGTTACCTCTTCTTTTCCTTTTTTACTACCCCTTAATTTGGCCCCCAGAACTCCTGTGTTTTGCAAACCCTGCCTCTTCAGGCTTCAGCCAGAGTATAATCGGGCTGGTTTTCTCTAGCAGGGAGAAGTGTGACCTGGTTTAGAGAGTTAGGGGAAGATCCACATGCTTTTATTCGGGTTCATTCTCTTCTTCAGTATGGACCGACATGGTGTGTTTCAGAATAACCTAAGAGGAAATATGCCTCATTACAGCAAGTGTCTTCCCAAGGCATCAGAGTCTAATCTTAAATGAATAAGGCATACTCTGCCCATTAACAAGATGCTGACCTTGGTACACATGAAATAATAACCCTGGCCACCTTGTGAATTTGCTTCCCTCCCCTCCCCCGGGACCTTCTCCATCAATGGGCTGTTAAGTGGGAATGGCTCTGAGTCACTGAGAATAATCTTATAACTAAATATATTGCGATAAAGTGTATGGAAGTATTTCAGATAAGTGGAATACATCTAATCTTTTTGTAAACTGTCATTTATTTATTCTTAAATTTTTCTTTAATTGTGGTACCTAGTTGTCCAGTGAGTCCTAAAACTTTCTGGGCAGAAATTTGGGGATTCATAGATTAAGACTCTACAGAAGATCTATTACAGCTTCTCACATCTGAAGCTATACTGTTCTTCATTGCCTTTGAACAGTTGTGGGAGTTTTTTTCTTAGAAATTCCACAATATATGCCACTGGAAACAGAGGGCAAGCTGTCCAACTCACAGGATATTAGAAGGGGTATACTTGAATTATATGGTTAAAGGTTTATGGCTGAAAGTAACAGTAACCCAAAGTTGAGTTTGCCTGAGTGTGGGTAGGGCCTTCCTCAAGGAAGAACTTGAAGTGCAAGACCAGTTATATGAGGCTCTGGTTCCCCTGGAGTGTAATTTTCTCCTTTCAGTTCTCCTAACCATTAAGACTGAATGTTAACGTCTGCAAGCATCTGCAGTATGAACTAAATGGTCACAAACTACCAAATAGTATGATTCTTTCCTTACACAAACTCTGCTATATCCTAAGATCTCTCTTCATGTAGGGGCTTCCATTGAGAACAGTGTGGATTTAGTAATACGTTTAATTGGAATGTTTAATAAGAAGTTAGAGCCTTTTTTAAAACTTGGAAAAGGCATCAATCTTGAGAAAACCAGATGTGAATATAATTTTAACAAGAGAATTTTCTCTTTCCTTGCATCTTCCAAAGCATGGAAATTCTCCTTTGAAGATGTTCATTCTATAGAATATTGTCAGCAATATAAAGGTTGAAGAATAGTTGAGTTTTACTGTAGATGAGCCAGGTTAAAAATACAGAAAGTACTTGATGAAATCATGAATTGCTATGACTAAAATTATAGAGCTCTAATGTGGACCCCTGGACATTGATTTTTCAGGCACATTACCAAAGATACTATAGTGATGTGGTATACAATGTCATTCGTGAGCTTCACTCAAAAGTGTTTATTTGAAGTTTGATTTCTTACTCAACTACCATAACTGATAGATAGAAACATAGATCTCTGATTGACTTTAGTTTCTGCTCCACAAATCTTTTATGAACCTCATTGAGAATCTAAGATACAGTTGTAAAGTGCAGTTGAAGAGTTTTGGTTTCTATGCATAATCCAACAAAGCACCTCAGAGCGCTGATTGCCAATTACAATCCTCTAAGTTGTGTTGAGAAAAGAAAAACAAGTTTTTTTACCCTCAGTTTCCATTAAATAGGATGAAAGGTACTATAATCAGGTAAGGTGACACTTAAAATATTAAAACTTTTAAGTAAAGAAGGGAAAAATTATGGTGTAATATGTGCCATAGACATAAGTGAACATGACTGTTTTTAAACCAAATTCTGGTAGAATAGATTTAGTACAGTTGGTATGAGGCTGGAGGATTAGTTAGTTCCAGCTGAGAAAAGAGATGAGAAAGAAGTACTAATTGCCACAGTAGGATGTTAGAATTCATTACCCATACTGGTAAGGGTTTAAGATTTAGCATAAATGAGATAGTATTTCTACCATCAGCTGTTCCTTACTAAGAGCTGTGGATTTGCCTATTATCCTTTTGAAAACCACTTATATTTTTAACTTTGTTATAACTCTTATAAGTTTATTCAATTATCCTGGAAAACTTTATCTATATTTACTCTCTCATGCATTAAATAGTACCTGTTAATTTTCATATACGCCCTAAATTCTTCCTCCCTTGGAGGCCCTTAAGCTTAGCAGTGTAGAAAGGAGAGACTGCCTTTGGGACAGTTTTCTTTTTGTCTGCTTGTCCTAGGGCTCGAAACCTTTCTACCCTCTTGGTCTTCTGTTCTATAAAAAGAAAAGGTGATTTTCTGTGGCTCTGAAGAAGGCATATAGTTCTTGAGGTAATAAGCTGGCTCCCAATACAGTGTTTAAAAGAGGGCCACTCACAGGTAGATTACAAAAATGTCACAAGAAAATTCTGTAGTAATGAAAACGGGTCTACCTAAGTTTTAAAAAATGAATGCCCCAGTATTTTCAGGAAGAATGGAAACCTCTATTTAATATAAATCCTTTGGTCACTGAGATGTGTCAGAAACTCTGCCCTTTATTCTGAAGTGCCATTGTGTTAGCACTGAAATGTAAAAATAATAAACAGCTGACATTTTAGGCACAGACTAAACATCAAGCAAATGACGTTACATCAAAGCTCTTGAGAGCGTTACAAGACGACAATATGCCAAAAGAAGAAAAGTGAGAATAGTCACAGAGTCTTCTGTTTGCACTAGTGGATTTGTCAGTGCCAGTGTATTTACCCATGTTTATAATTAGGGAGGTGCTGTTTGTGTACAAAATTGTTTCAATTTGGATTTGTAGAAGGCACTGATGAAGCACAGAAAATAACACGATTCCAAAATTCATTCTTAGTTTTGTTCATTATTAGTTAATTAATGTATTAACTTCAAAGCCTGTGTTGTGTGTCTACCGTGTGTTCTTACAAAATCCCCAGAGAATACAGCAGTGAAAAATGACAGACTTCTTTTCCTCACCTCTTCCTTTTCACTTCCTTTCTTCCCTCTTTCGGTCTTTATTGTCTCTAGTTTTCATGTTTATCCGTTCTTTTCCTTAGGCAAATAAATGTCAGTGTAACTCCCTTTACCTAATGGTTTTGGTTAAGTTAATTATCTGTCTAATATATGTGTCACCTTCCATCAGAGCAAATATTCATGAGATTTGACTGTCTCAGGCACAGTCAGTCATTTTTGAGGATGCATGTGGGAAACACACCTGTAGTTAGTCCCTTGCAGGGCATTTGTCTATACCTGAAATTATTTGCAAGTGTTAAGCATGTGCTTTTGAAGAAGGGAACTAGGTATCTGAGGTCCAGGAAAAAATCTGCCTCTTAATCTAATATTATTTTCTCTCTTTCCTATGTCTTGGTTTCTTGGAAAACAAATGCATGTAGTTTTAACTTAATGTCCCGAATGACTGCAAACAGGAGGTAGAAAGACAGCTTTGGTTCTACTATGTGGTTCATATAAGTATTCTCTCTAGCTCTGAATATCTACTTATACTTGACCTTTGTAGGAAAAACGCTGTAAAGTTCTCATTAAAATCTGTGATGTGGAGCATTTTCATGAATGTTAGCCACATTTTAAGGCTATTGTTATGTAGCTGTTAGTGTTCCCAGGATTTCCAATGAAGAGCAAAATTATCTTAACTATTTAATGATTACTAGTGGGTATTGGTAAGCTTTTTTATGAGCTTTTATGAAAGCCTCTTAACCATATGTCATGTACCATGGCATAAAAAATAGAAATAGAAATGTGGCAACAAGGATCTCGATGCTCTGTTGACATCAAATTTGGCAGATTTTGAAAATTCCGTGATCATTTTTCTCTTTATGTGACACTACTCTTGTTCATTCTTCAAAAACATTTGCCTTAGCATGGGGAATTATAGATAATTTGATGCAACAGGTTTAAGTTACCATTTTCATAGTGAAAAGAATAGCTTAGCATGATCCCGATTTTCCTTGGTTTCCTCCCATTCTTGAAAGAAGCAGAGGTATTCACATTTCTTTGTCTAACAGTTTTATAATGTCTTAAGAGATTAACAGTGAGCATGAATGAGGGCCTACGGATTAGACAACAAAAAGCCTGGGACGTCCACTACCTTGCTTGCAGATTTTACATTTTCCAGCATTGCTGGGCGAGTATAGAAACTAAGAAAAGATAATAAGTACCAGAGTCTCAAAAGTGTTTAGTGATTCAAAAAATTCAGATGACATGTCAGAACTGACAGACTGATGGAGCCGTCCATGGCAGGGCCCACTTTTTTGTCTTATGTTCAGCTCACATACTGAGTGAATGCAGATGTTATCGTAGTACCCCAGACAGACAGTCAGTGAAATGTGACAAGCTGTCAGCAAAGTTACACTACGTTGATTTTGTTAAAACATCCACAAGCTTTATAGTTTCTTTTTATATAAAAAACCCTTACCTCATTTAGTCAAGAAAATGGAAGCTGTTGGGGAGATCACTTGTGCTTTTATTATCCTTGGAATACCTTGGGTTTTTTCTCTGGGGAAATTACACTTAGCAAATTAACTAGTAATGTACCCCAAGTCTTGAATCTCAAAGTATCTCACAGTAATTGTTTTTCTTTTGATTTGTTCTACAATTTTTGCTCAATTTGCATTGCACCTCAACACTTGGCAAAGAATGTTTCAAGAACAGAAGGAGTGAATTTTCTTCATTTAAATTAGGAGTCAAGATAAGAGGTTAGAAGTCTGAAGGAACACTTTAAAGAAAAAAACCTTTCTTAAAAGAAGTTTAGACATGGAAAATGAAACTGTGAATTTAGAGTAATTAAAAACTAAGATCTTTGCTTTTACTCTTTATTTTTAGGCACTGAAAATTAAAACTGGCAGAAGAAAATTCCCCATCGAAAACAATCAATCCGTTTATGAAAATCAATTCTGTTTTCCATATATGATTTAGACATTTAGATTTTTCTTATAAAACTGGAATACAACAACAACAAAATAGTAAAGTGGAAATTCTAGAGAATCTTCACAGTTATAAGGTATTTATATCTAAAAGTTAGGCTTGCTTATTAAATGATCGTCTTTTTGACATCAATTTAAAATTCAGTTTAACTCAGGAATTTATAAATCCGAACAAGTGAAACAATAGTTAATTGAGCAAAAATTTAAAAAGAACATACATTTGGAAACTGAAGTCTTAATGCTGTTGCTTTTTGTGATAATAATGCTATCTTTTAAACCAAGGAAGACATCAGTGATGACATTTGACTTTAACGTGGCAGTTTATTTTAGCCTCTGGGTGCAATAATTGGTTGTTTTTCACCCCATGTCAAAGTGCTTCTGTTGTCTATAATCTATTTAATTTTGAATTACAAGTTGTTTGTTAGAAGATTACTTTGCAATCCTAGTTTCCACAAATTAACCTCTGTTTACACATTCACTTTTGAAAACCAAAGGTGAAAGGAAAACATGAGCCACATTTGTTTTGTTCAATTTATATTGTCACCAAGGACATTAACATACAATGAGAAACTGTTCTGTGATTTTGAAAAATGAAAAGTCAAGACATTTTGAAGATAGCATCTAGCCCAGTGTTTTTGTAAAACACAGAACAAAACAATCAAACGAAATTATGCATATGGAGGAAATGATTTAGAATATGTTTCGCTGCTAATCTGCACTCATGCTGAAGTTTTAAATTTCATCTGTCTGCTCAGATCTATTGTGAGCCATTAAGTGGCTTCCTTTTTTCCCGACAAATTGAATGCTGCAACTGCAAGGAGCTCTTTTGTTCTTTTAATTCAGTCAGCATGGAAATGATTTTCTCATTTCAGGCCCTTTTCTGTCCTCTCTTCATTGTGTCAATAAAATAGAGTTGTGCAGAGCTGCTCTAATCAGCTTAGAGTGCTAATTCATTGCGCCGGGATGCTATCTGTGTTTGGCTACAGGTGGGCACTCTAAGGGGTCAGTCTCCAGGGGAGTGTAATTGTGTGTCTCCTGGGGCTTGTTTGCAGAATGACCTAAAGCTGAAGCCCCAGCTCAGGAAGGGGGGGCGGGAAACTGAACAAACATATGCTCATGCAAACATACACAGCTGTATTTTCACGGCATCCATTTACTTGATTCGGCATCCTGAGGTTCTAGCAACATTCCTTGCATTTTACCTGTCCTCAGCGTTCTATGATTAGTCATGAAACATGTATTCTTTTAAACTTTGCACACATTTTCTAAAAGTCCAAGCTATTGGGGTATTTCCAATATACAAGTTAAAAGTCAGGCTAGAATTTAACCTATGATTAATACGACCAAACAAACTAAAAAAGAGAAATAGAAATGCCAATTTTTAATAATATATCATTTTGTGTCCTATGAAAGCAGCTTAATATATAAATATGGAAATATTATGAACTAGTAAATTAAGCTTTATGGGGACTGAGGAATTTCTGGCAACTTTGGAAGAGCTATAACAATTCGTTGTTTGGAATAAAGGGAAAAACTGGTAGGCATTAGGTTTTTGAAAATTAGCATGTTCTTGGGTAGCCTAGGGGAATGGCAGATTTTTCTGGGATTATTGTCAGTGTGAGTATCAAAAATATGCTGTGAATATGAACTTATTTACTGGCTTTGTGATTTTTGGTGTTAGGATTAAAAATGGCATAACTTCTTGTTTTTATTGTTTTCCAACAATAGTTTTATTTTTTTTAACTTTGATTTACATTGAGATTAATTCCACTCTCAATGGAAAATCTTCAGGACTTTATTATTCAGGTTGTTATGTAATAACTATAAGCAGGTTTATGAAGTAGAAAGAAAAGAAGCAATAAAAGATTTCAGCTATGCGAATCTACTGGTTAACTATGGAGGGACTGAACAAATATTCTTTGATTTGCTTAAGATACTTGAGACTTGCCTATATATATTTTTAAAAGTGTATTCTGCTTATTAACAAAAGAACTGGGGGGAAATGCCATATTATTTAAATAATTTGAGAAGAAATTTGTAGTCTTGTGATAAATTCAACCTAGCTTCATAACACGTTGGTTTACAGAGTATGTATTGTTATATATGAAGCTTTGTATAGGACAATAATTGGCTTGTGGAAATGCAAGTTCGTAAAAGATACCTAAGGCACTACTGCCTTTTGGAAAATATTCTGAATTTTACTTAGCCATTTACATTACTTATTTAGGGTTAACTTGGAGTAGCATCAGGAGATGAAGGCAAAAATATGACAACTTGTATAAAACTGATCTTTTTTTTCATTGTCCTCCCATTTGGAAATTTTGATGTGGGGGTATCCAAGATAGTGAGAATTTAAATTCCTTGGTCTTAACTAGAGTGAATTCTCCATTTTAATTGTTTTTAATGATTAATGATTTTTTGGTATAAGTGATTTTATTTTTAAGCAAAAATAGTTTCAATGTTATTTTCCAAAATTGATGAAGTAGTTGATTCACTTAATTTTGTGTTTTAAAAGTGCTTTCTTCTTCCTTTCTGACTCATTATTCTATGATTTTCCTTCTTTCCAGATAACTGAGTTTGAGTTGATTTTAGCGTTAGCCGTCTCTTATAAACAGCCAAATCTTTTGGCCATGCTTAGGCTTATGTAGCATGAATTATTCAACGAGGAGGAAAAGAGCAGTGTTTTAGCAACCTGTTTTGGTAATTTTTATTTTTATAAAAATAACTTGTAGCCTCGTGGGATAAACCGACAGTATAACTTCCCTTTTGGGGGAGAGGCTCTCAATCACATTAGCATAGTTTTGGTCCAGACAGCAAAGCTCTAACCCTCATTCAGCTCAAATGGGCCACCAAAGAGAGCAGAGAGAGATAAGATTGCGTGCTTGAGAGGGGCAGTTTTTATAAAGAAATCCATCTTCTTTTCTTAGGTCATGTATTTCCCTAATTCTTTTTTGCACTGAGCAGCTTTGTTGCAAGAAAACTGTTGGTGAAATGAATTGTTCTGGAGTCCTGCTAGAGAATGCACTGAGTATGGGCTCAAATGCCTATTGGACAAAATGAAGTTGGTTTGTCTTTACTGTTTATTATGATTGTCACTTCCAAGCTTTACCATGATGTTTATGATTATTTCATTTGCTGAATGAATAGGACATGAAATTAGACATTAAAAATTTGAGTGGTGAAATAAAATTGTTGGTTTGGTCTTTCTGCTCCCACTAACTCTTAAGACCATAATTTTTTTCCCCAACAAGTTTTAGAAAAAAAATATTGCAAGGAATATTTATGTGCTTTGAGTGGTTAAGTTAGACAACTCCACAGTTAAACTACCACATCAGAGTCAGAAAGATAATTTCATAGAAAATTTAGCTAATTACTAAGATAGTCCCTTTAATATGTGACTCTCACTTGAGTGTAGGTATCTAGCCCACATGTCTATTCTTGTGCGACAGATTGTTTTTATAAAATTGTAAAAAATGACCAGCTTTAAGAAATTATTAACTTCCTTTAATATAGTTATTTAAATACAACTCAGTGATCTTCTAGTGGCACTCAATTATTTGCTGTCTTACAGGAAATTCCACTTGTTTTAAATATTAGTAACTATGACTATGTAAAATGAAATGAAAAAGAAACAAAATGTATCAGATATAAATGATTCTCCTTTCCTTGTTTTAGCTAAAAAATAAAAACATCACTTTTACTGAGTTCTATAGTTGGCTTCTACAAAACACTTTCTAGAATAAATGCTTATCCTTCCTAAATAAGAGGTCATTGTTGCAATTTTCCGTGAATCAGAGATGAATAGGGTCCATCTATTATCAATTCCTCAATCAGAGAAAAAAGGAAATTAAGTTCCTAATTAGGTGAATTTGGACTAAAGAGGTGGGGCATCGAAGGGATAAGGAAAATTGAGAGGTAGTTGATGCCATTTCAGACTAATGATAGGAGAGGAAATGAAGATGGGGGTGGTGGGAGCTGAGCCTGAAAGGTCAGTGACCTTATTAGGACAAGAGTAGTAGTAGATCTTCAAAAGCTTTTACCTGCAATAGGATGACAAGGTGTCAGGTTCTGGGGATGGTCAAAGATCCAAATACTTGAGAAGGAGGATAGTAAAAATAAGATTTCATATTTTTATTAACAAAAGGAAAATGACCGTTATCAGCTTTGTAATTATAATTTTTTGCTGAATCATTTTTCTATGTACTTTAAAACATTTATTTTAGGTATTAACTAGGTTTACTTTAATGTGGAGTAGATAATGATTCTTTTGAGAATTAGATTTCACTGTTAGTATAATGAATAGTTCTCTTGTATTAATACCTACTAGGAAGATACATAAATACATTACTGTGTAGATTTATCATCTTAGATACAAAATTGTAATTACTGACTAAAATATCTATCATATAGATGTGCAATTCTTTTTTTATATAGACAAAACTTTGATTTTTTCCTTAATAATTTAAATTATCCAGGTATTTATTGACAAAAATATGTTAAGATTTGATTTTTAGCCACAGCCTTTCAGAAGTTCTCTGGAAATGGAATTAAGCAGGATAAAGTGGATACATCTATATTAAGAAACAAAAGATAATTTATAACAATAATCTTTTCATTAATGTTTTTCTAAATTTTTAAAATACAAATGTTGTAAAGAATATAATGAGTCAATAATTCAGGTGTTCAGGAACGTAAATTGGATTAGTTAGATGAGAAAATTATGAGATTTGGGGCAATTTTTAAGCTCTTTAGATTGCATGTGGATTACCATTACTATAATTTTATGAAATACACTTTTTAACATTTGATGTTTTTTATTGAGTAGCATGGGTGCTTCAGAGATGGCTTTGACCTGGTTATTTTTATCCAGGAAACAAGAGATTTTTGTTTTATTATTAAAGACCCTCAGTAAATAAAATATTTCAGAGTCTTTCCACTTTAATTCTACCTTTGTGGTACATACACCGCCATAAATCTCTTATTACTTACCATCTGATAGAGATTATAACATGAGCCATGTAAGTAATTTAACATTTTCTAATAGCTGCATTTATAAAAATTAAAAAGAAATAGGTATAATTTTAATAATATCTCTAACCAGAGGATCCAAAATATTATTTATAAATGCAAAAAAAAATTATTACTGAAATATCATACCCTTTTTTGTACTAAAATTTTTGAAATCCGGTATGTATTTCACA
Source organism: Sapajus apella (assembly GCF_009761245.1). Taxonomy (NCBI): domain Eukaryota; kingdom Metazoa; phylum Chordata; class Mammalia; order Primates; family Cebidae; genus Sapajus; species Sapajus apella. The sequence continues at coordinate 1,511,246 of NW_022436944.1, forward strand.
CTTATAACACCTCATAATTTGGACTAGCCACATTTCAAGCACTTGGTAGCTGCCTGTGGCTACTGGCTACTATGCCACATAGTCTTAGAAAATCTTGAGGACTCAATCTTCTGCAGTGTGATTCAGCTCAATGTTAGTTATGACAGAGAAGGAAGCACTGAAAGCCACTGTGGAGCCATCTGGCCCAGCCTACTTATTTTATAAATGAGGACACCAAAGGTCAGGAAGGGTCAGTTACTTACCCAACTACTTTTGGAGTAGAGCTTAGACCAGATTTCAAGTCTCTTCCTGAATTTTAATTTATTTTTAGGGAATTGTTCAGATAGCCTTAAAACTTTGAATGTTGAAGAAATACCACTTAGGTAAAGGATTATTTGTTAAGATTCTTGCATAAACTGCATATCAATTAATTAGACTCTATCATTTTTATAAATAAATATTGATATTACAAGTAGATATATTAATTTAATTGTAGCCATTATAAACAATTTATTTTGTTACCTCTCTCAGCCCCAAGCGGGAAAATAATGGCAGGGCTTGTATTTCATTTTACATTGAGTTACTAGAGTTTTTAACTTGGATTGTTGTGATTGAAGCCTTGATAGGAAAATGACTGAGTCTCCGTCTCATATTCATTGGCCCACAGAGACTCAAAGAAGAAAAGATCGTTCATACTTCTGCATTTTTCTTTCCTCAGACAATATCTGCAATTAAGCCCCACCTGACAGGATTAGTAAAATGCTGCTGATTACAATTTATCTAGAAAGCATAGACGGGAAAGATACTGGTCTTCTTTTACAGAATTGGCAGCTGACGGTTATTGAACCTCAGCTAACATTCCCAAATGAAATGAGGTGGGGCAATTTGAGTCATATGATAACAATGTTGTCATCCTGGAGAACAGTCACGGTATGAATCAGCACAATTCTGTGAAAATTAAACATGTGAACACCAAGTGAATGCCACAGAAACTCCCTCGGTTACAGGCATGCATATCTGTATCAATAGGAGAGCCCCCACTAGATCGGGAAGTGGCCCAATGCTCCTGGAGAAAGAGAGGGGCTGCTGTCACCAGCTAGACGAGGTTTGTAATAGTATCGTCCTGTTTTCACTCGCCACAGTAGAAAATTTCTACTAGGCTAACAAGGCAGAGGGTAATGAGAAACATGCCAAGTTAAAAAAAAAAATAAAGAGCAAGAAGGAGGGGTCTAACCTACGAACAGGAAACAAATGTGATCAATTACTCCAAGTGTGGAGCTCACAGATACCTTATCTTAGGGCTCCTTAAAATAAAAGCCTGATTGTTACCAAATGCGTCTAAGAAGTGAAGGAGAAAAACACTGGGGGAGGGGGGCAAAGGGGAGGATGAGAGGGAGGGCAGTGGGGGTGAACATGACTTTATATTGATGTAAAAAAATGCAGTTCCACTCTGGTTCTCAGCCTCCTGAAGTATTTAGAGAAGTGGTTAACAACCAATCATAGCCTTAACTGAGCGGACAGTAAAACAACTCAATGTTTGAAAAATAAAAGCACCCGAATATGACATGAGGGCAGGGGGAGGTAGGCCTAAATAGTAACGTATCACGCTGCTGAAGATGCAGTCATTTAAAGGTCTTTGTTCTGTTCTTCATAATTATTTGACTAAAATGTTTTAAAGACATTCTGTTTTTTGAAATGATTGCAAATAAAAGTCTATGGCAATAAATACGTAGAAGATATTAATCTTTGACTCAGAATCGAAATGCTCATTTTTACATTAGCTGTCTGGCAAGGAAGTCTACATATAAAATGTTTACTTCTCTTATGAAATAAATAATAATAGTAATTACAATGTTAATACCATTCATCTTAAAAGGATTGCTTTGTAGCCCCGAAGAAGAATGAGGTAGAATCCCATGAAAAGGTGTGAGTATATTCTACTCATCCTCAAGTCAGGAGGGAAATATCATAGTTAAGGCTATGAGTCAGGACCTCAGGACTGGCGGATCTTGGCTACATATTCCCCAAATTTCCCATAAGTGCAATAGAATTAACACTATCCCTTTCTTGGAGATCCTGGGTCAGTAGGTGTTACAGGATTATGTTACGAGGTGTGACTATAAAGTAGTAAGATTGTTTTTCACACTCCACACCCAGAAACAGCCTCTTTTTACTTCAGTGAATAAAAACATACTAATTTTTCTAAGGGCATTCACCTCATCTGGTCCTTATGCACGTGTGTGCACACACAGACAGAACCTGCAATATTTCCATCTTTCTCCACTCTCACACAAACTACCATTGCTTTCTCAGGGAACTTTGACAAACGCATATGGAATAGAGTTATTTCGTTGCTAGAAATGATTTTTTTTTAAAGCTCAGTGTCTTGCTGGGAAGATGCCCTGTAGATAAGCAGAGAAATAATCACCCATTTTCAGAGGACTTTGTTAGAATGGTCTTGTCATCCTGTTCTGCCCATATTTTTCCAATTAAGTTCTAGCCTGTTGGAATCAAATGTCTTCATGGGATGGCAGACTGCTCAAGTAGGCTATTTTGCACATATTCTGTAGCATGCTTAGCAATTGGGCTTGTCAGTCAGTCAACACATATTTATTGGGCGTTTATGTGGCGAACCAGACAAATCCATGCCCTGAGCTCTTGCTCTTCTATTCCCAGAGGCCTGTCATCCACACAGAATCTCTAATAGAAATTTTCTTTTTCAAAGTGAACTCATCTACATTTGAATTAGAAGAAGGGAAGGTGAGAGTAATTGAATGCTTTTGTTATGAGTCATTTCAATTCACTTAAGGGTAGATAACTTCCCTTGTAGATATCTTTCAGTTAATTCTACCTCCTCCCCATTTTTTGTCTTTTATTTGTGGCTAACATGATGATGAAAGAAACACATGCATATAGTAAAATTCAAGCAGTGCGAAAGTCATTTTTCCCCTAGTAGACACTCCATGTCTTTCTGTAGTTTCAACAATATGTTGCATATCATTCCAAAAAGTTTACATGAAAACGCATGTACACACAGACATTGTGTGTATGCGGACAAAAATCTGTTTCTTGCAAATGTGTACCTATATATTCACTTATTTGATTTATTTTTGTAGTAATATTTTGGACATTTTTATATATTTAATTCTTTTATTTATTTAATTAACTAAACATACCTATCTCCATCCACCCTAACCCCCAAGAAGTACAACCAATGTTTTTATTGTGTATCACCTTTCTAGATACATGATATGCATATAGAAGCAAATGCATATGTGTTGTTTCTCTCTTTTACATTGGTATACACTAAGTATACTCTTCTGCATTTGCTTTTTTCCAGTTAACCATTGATATTGCAGATCATTCCATATTCACATGCAGAGAACCTCTTCATTCTTTTTCAATTATGGTATAGAATTCCATTGAATGGATGTACCATAATTTGTTTAAAGATTTCCCTATTACTAAATATTTGGGTGGTTTTATTTTTATTTCTTTTTTGCCATTGCAAACAATGCCAAATCAATAACTGTACATGGAGAAAAGGGCATATGCATTTTTAACTATTTCAGGTTTTGCCAATTTTCCATGGCTGTACTAAGCAACCCTCCTGAAAGCAGCATGTAAGTGCCCATTTCCCCACTCTTACAGACCAGCATGGTGGACAACTAAGTTATTTAACCTTTGCTAATCACAGGTAAAAAGTAGTGTCTCAGTGTATTTTTAATTTGAAATTTTTTATAATGAGAGTGAGATTAAGTACTTCTTTTCATGTGGTTAAGGACCATTTGTACTTTTTTTTTACTCTTTGAATTGTCATTTAACTGCATTTGTTCCCACCCCTCTGCCCCATAGCTTGTTGACATAAAATGACTTACCCATGGTCACATATCTAGCTAGTGACAGAGGCAGGACTAGAATTCAGCTATTGGGGTTATTAATGTAATAATTTAATATTTCTTACTGTAGTACATAATAGTAATATTTCCTATCATTTGAATCCTCCCAACCTCGGGTTATTGTCAGGATCATATGAAATAAGTTAGAATGTGAAAAAACATTTTCAAAATTAAAAAGAGTCCTACAGAATGTATGATGATGGATTATTTAATTTTACAAAGAAATCACAAGATTTACCACCTTGAAAATATGCAGTTCGTAATGAAAATAGAATAAATAGTTTGACCCGGCTGCAGTCTGAGAGAGGTAAGGCAATTAGGTTGTTATGAGCCTTCTGGACAAGCAGAGTCCTGATTTTACTAGCTTCATGCTGACATGTATGCCTTGTTTTTTTTCCTCCCCTAAAGAATGGAAAACATTGTACCTTCACAGAGTGATGGCAGTCTTGCTTCGCTTAAAACTTCATCACCCTCTGCATGAGCAATTTGCCTTGTTCTTTTAAGAGTGGGGGGAGGTGGAGGCAGATCATATTTGCAGTTTTTTTTTTCTGCTAGATGTTTCAAAATAGATGGGTGGATTAAATGAAATTTCTTCATCCGTGTGTTATTGTTTGTTGGAGAAAAATTCAGGAATTTTCAATAATTGGCTTTCATTGTTTTCACTACTGTTGACTCTTGATAGCACAGAGGTGTGTGCAGATATTTCCTTAGTTACTTTATCGTGCCTTGTCGTTATGTAAAATCACTTCAAGGCATTTACTTTTATTTATATTTCATATTGGCTGGGCAAACTGTCAATTTTGTGTGCGCATGGCTTAAAGACATTAGCCCATACACAGTAATGGCTGGCCTAACTTGCATGTACAAAAGTGGAATTTAGGAGATTAACTTGCATTTGACCTACTTCAGCTCTCCTGGTAATGAGGGGTGCAGGAGCACAGAATTAATCTCTCTCAATTTGTGGCTCTCAGGGGTGCTGCTAAGTTTTAGAGTGCTTGAATTTTAAAAGTCTCCTGTTGTGCTGAGGAGTTTTTGCTACCCAGTAGAACTCTGCTAACTATTGTGATTGAAGTGCTGGTTTTATCTGTTGCAGCAATATTCGTGGCAAATATCATGAATGCATGTAAAGTGAGTTAACTGCATAGTTTGGCTCAAACATTGCCCATAAAATGGGAGAAACTTGGGTCAAACCTGTTGAGCCATGTTGCCTTATTTTCTTCCTATCCCTGAAAGTCTTAGCTTAGCCAAAAATACATAAGCTTTACACTGCTTTACAAATACATCAAAAGCCGTCTTTTATCGTATATTTGTTATGCAATACTGAGGTACTGCTGCTGGGAAGGTATAAGTCAAGTTGATATAATTTGGATTGATTAGCTTTTAAAAGCTTTGAAATGACAGTGCAATTATTGCTATGATGCAGGTCCCTTACAACTGGATTAATGCATTTAGTGAACAATTTGACCATGTAATTTATTTCTGTGGAGTTCACATTAACTATTAAATGCATTTATTCCCTAACAGTCATGTTAATACTGTGATAATATGCGGCAGTAGTAGCAGGGATAAACTCTAGAAGAACTTCTCAGTCCCAGTTTAGTTTCACATTCTCCCTTCATTTCCACTAATTTTTATCATGTAGCATATCAGTAGCAAACTATGTGATGTCTCTTACCTCTTACTCTTCCTCCAGTTGTCCTTTAATACAGGTGAAGGGGCCAAAGGTTGACAGGAAGCCTATAGACCAGAAATCAAAGATCTGGTTGCCCCCAAATCTGCATAATTGCTCCTCAAATTTCAGACAGTGGCCTTGGCCATTCACTATGCAGTGGTTTTTGTTTTAGAAACCTCATTCTGGCCAAACTCATAGATTATGCTGAGTGCATCATGCCTAGTCAGTAGTTTCAGATGATAATGATTGCATAACTATGAAAGGTTCCTTTGAGAGATCATCCTGTTTAACCCTTCATTTTACTGATGAGGCAAGTGGGGCCCAGAGAGGCTCAAGGTCATTTGCTAGTTGGTGGTAAAACAAAGCCTAGAATTCAGGCTTCTTGACACTCGGGCTTTCACTGGGACTCCTCACTGTAGAATATTTAAGATTATCCCATTTACATCTCCTGTTATTTGTCCCGCTTGAGCACTTTATACCCTTGTTAGAAATGTGAGAAACACACTGTGGTTGATGTAGCTTTTTTCAGAATTTAGAGAAGGTTTACATTTAGCTTTATCTGGGAAACATTCTGAGAGTTTGTCTATAAATAACTCCTCACTATATTACAACTTCCAGGACACTATGCCTAAAGTGATAATTTTACACCAAAAACACATATATGTCATTTACATGATATAGACACACATCCATACATACACAGTATAGTATTCCAGTGTATGTTCCTTTAAAAAGTAAATAGCTACAAAGCTACCAAAATGTAATATTTTCCTTTTATTAATTACAAAAATCAATTATTTTTATGCCAAAGGAAAATACTAATATTTATAATATTGATCAAAATGCAATGAGATTTTATATAATTTCCAACAATGTAAAAAACTTTCCAATTTGATGTCTTCAAGTTAGAAAAATTGGTTATTTTGTATTAGAAAAGCAATACTTTGTGTCTCTTTTGCTAAGTTTAAAGCAAAAGTTTGTTGACATTTTGAATGTCAACGATGTTTAATAATTTCAAGGATGGTACTGCAAAATGTTTGTCTAATTTAAGTCTGTTCCAACCATGAGCATTTTATCTCCTTAACATGTCAGTTTGGCTCTTTAAAAAGATTTATTGAAATTAATATGTTCTGTAGAGTTGAGTGCCAAACAGTGTATATTTTTACATATGGAAAAGTAAATTTGAAATTGTGCAGTACATAAAAGGTTTTGAAAACAGTTATAGAGATTTATTTAGGCAGTGATTTAAATTTAAATCAACAGCAATACGATGACAATTTTTCTGTTTGTTTAGCTATTAAAGAAGCTAAAATGTTTAGCTATTAAAGAAGCTACAAAATGTTTTGTAGACTCCAGCTCTTAGACTTTTTCCTTTCTTAAAAAAGTACAACATTCCTTTTTGATTTTGGTGAGTCAGGAGGAATTCCTAGCTCTGAAGACAGAGCCAGAGTAGAGTTAATGTGCAGCAGTGACCTTCTTCCTTGGACCTAAGATGCTGGAGCCGCTCGCTGCACTTTCCAAGCAGCTGCCAACATTGTCAGCACTGATCTGTCAGTAAGGATTTCTCCTGGCAAAACTCTGAAGCTACTTTCTGACATCTTCAACAAACTAATTGTTGTCTCCTGCCTCTGCGAGCCCTCTGAAGTCCCAACGAGTTAGTGTCTTCTCAAGAGATGAGAAAAAGGACTCACAAAATCAATTTATCAGGCTATTACGCATTGTCATCAGCCAAAACAAAAACCTGCTAAAGACAGGAGAAAAAGTAGAAGAAATGGGTCTCTGAGAAAAGGTTACAGAACATCCATCTTCTCTCCTCTTCTGATTGTTTCCTTTCTTTGCCCATTTTCATACCCGTTTCCCTCTGTTAAAAGACACTTTATGACAAGCATTGTAATCTCTTTAGAACGGAGGGGAACCTCTTCTTTAGGACACAATCATTGCAAGTTGTGAGTGACAGTGGGAAAGGGTCCAATTGCCACTGAGGACACCAGGCAATAAATCATCCTCCCCTGGCATCAGCTGGCTGGACGAATCCCCACTTCCTGAGTAAGTACCAGGGCCTAGATGTGACAAAACAGCTATTGTCAGCTCCTAGTGGCCACATTCCCACTTTCTCTCTACTGAGATTTTCTGTTTACTGGAGACTTAGTAGTGCAAAGCATATTGGGAAGAAATATTCAAATAACTACCATTAGAAAGTGAAATATCTGAGAGTTAGATAATTATCATTATATTCATCTAAGAGCAGCAATTATTAGAGGAAACCTTCTGTTTTCATTTTATATATCATCAAGCAGTTGCTTTATCCCCATTAAAAGTGGCATGTCTTTTCATTTTCTTGATGTTTGAGATATAGAGTAGTCCTTAAAATGACTTTATAAGAGCAATGTGCAATTGATCAGGTAAAAATTTTATAAATAATATGAAAAGATAGATTGCTGTAGTAATACTTTTATAATTTGGTAGAGTTAGGGCATTTTCAAATAAACATTTACTTTTCTTTGCAGTGATTAAGTTTAGATATGCCATTATTGTTAATATGCTTGTAAAATATTGTAAGGGGTAAGCTGCTTTCCAGGTAGTTCATGTATAGATAAAAACCATTCAGAAATCCCAAATACAACAGATATTTTATCTATAAATAAAATTCATACAAAATTATTCCAAATTTAGGAAATAAAATTTTTACTGTAACAGAAGTTTAAATTATACATATTTCATTATAAGCTTGGTTAATTGATGAACTATAATATATGACAGCATAAGTATTGAAATCTGAGATTTTTAAATAGTCTCATAACTACTGAATTTATTTTAAAAATTATCTTGAAAAGTATATACAGAACATACTTACACCTATTGATCACATACTATTTTGAGTGGTGAGAACTTCTTTTTTTTTGAGAACTTATTAAAATTTTTTTTGTATTTTAAATTGTTGTGGGCACATAGTGGGTATATACATTTATGGGGTACATGAGATCTTTTGATACAATCATGCAATGTAAAATAAGAACATCATGGAGAATGGGGTATCCATCCCCTCAAGCATTTATCCTTTAAGTTACAAACAATCCAATTACACTCTTTAAGTTATTTCAAAATGTATAATTTATTGTTGATCATAGATGCCTTCTTGTGCTATCAAATAGGTCTTATTCATTCCTTCTCTTTTTTTTTGTACCTATTAACCCTCTCCACCTTCCCCTCCAACCCCATCACTACCCTTGCCAGCCTCTACTCTCTATGTTCATGAGTTCAATTGTTTTGATTTTTAGATCCACAAATAAGTGAGAACACGTGATATTTGTCTTTCTGTGCCTGGCTTATTTCACTTAACATAATGACCTCCAGTTCCATCCATATTTTTGCAACATAGAGAACTTACATTTTTTAGCCTAAGTTTCTCAAAGAAAAAGAATGACTTAGTACAGACCATTTGAATAATAAATTGGTAAAAATCTTATTAAAAATAAGACTTTTAGATTGTATTAGAAAAATCCTTTGTTTATATAATGCTTAAAAATCCTGAACACGTGAAAAATACAGTCTATTACCCTAGTCTAGTTCATAAACATTTTTTGATAACTTACCATGTCTATCTATTGTTCAGAATGATTCAAATATTTGTCATTATATTGACAAAATATCTGAATAATTGACAGATTTTTTTAATGTTTCACCTGCCTGTTTCATGTAGACATAGCTCATATCTATTTCTTTCTGCAAAAATATATTCTTGTCCAAGTTACCTGTCAGGCTCTTTTATGATTATGAAGAATACCTTGCAAGAAGCTGATGGATTCCCTTTTTACCCCCTAAATCATCTTGAGCTGTCCCGTTGGAGCTGACACATTTTCATTACCATAAATACACACAATGCAGATGATACACCTCTTTACAATTTAGTAACAATTGGCTAAATGTATTTTTAAAACATTTTAATTGTGTAGAAAGCTGTATCTGGGGCATTTTTTCCTTTTTCATGTTGTAAAATTCAGTGATTAACTGCCATCTTTTAACATTGTTATGGTGATGATCATAATATCAAAAGCATTCTGGCATTATGAATTCATAGTCAAATGGTGACACTGAACAGACGAGATGATGGTGTACCAGGCTCGATGACAGTTCTATCTCAGTTTATCATCTTAACTAAAAAATAATCCTATCTAACTTGAAATCCACAGCAGCTATAAGTAGAAAATAAATCCAAACCACAGCTCAGACTTGTAACCTAACAGCTATCATAAATAATCAGAGCCTATTTGAAGGTGGAAGATGGGACATTAGAAGCTATTTACACTACTAGAGTGATGCCATCGATCAGTAGCGGCAACCCGTAGATAAGGCTCCTATGATGTCATGGTTATTTATGATGGGCATTGACAGTAAAGCTACTATGGAATTTTCTCCTCAGACAGCTTCATTCATTTTTGTTTGTGATGCATTTTGTTATTAAAGAAGCAATCAATAGCAAAATCATGATGATAAAGTTATTACTTGTTAAATATGTGAAAAATGCATGTGTGTAAGAATGTGGGACAAAAGATGAAGTATTTAAAAATTCGCCAGCAGTGTTTCCAGTGTTCCAGCTACAAATACACAATAGATTCATTTCATATGTCTTGGGCTTTCAAATGTGGCCCACTTGTTCTTCCTCCTGCATCCTATTCTCTTGTCAGAAAGCAGAGTTAAAATGTTGTGGTGCCCTCTCACTTCCCCTCACATCATATATTTGACTTAATCTAGATAATATAAAATTTAATTAAAGAAATCACATGTGATAAAGAAAACACCCATTACTTTCTACATAAGCAGATTTGGAGATTTTAATCTAGTTTTTTTTTTAAATGTCATTTTCATTTGTTTTGTTTCTCCCCTCCAATAGCTCATCTTCTACTACTGAAAATGTTCACTAGGGCAGTACTTCTCATTCTTTAGTATGCACACACATCAGCTGGGATTCTTGTTAATGGACGGAGTAAGTCTGGGCAGGGCCTGAAATCCAACATTTTCAATAAGCACCCAGGTGATGCAATGATGGTCTAGGGATGCTGGTCCAGGGATCACACTTTTAGCAGCAAGACACTAGGTAAGGTGGTTATTTCCATATATTTCAGTCTTCCCTCCAAATCATTTGCGTGTATTTAAAATGGACGTTTTTCTCGTTGGTGTAGAGCAGTGGTTCTCAAACCTTAGCAGTAGAGAGCCACTTGGAGAGGCTGTTAAACACAGATGTCTGTGCCCCATCCCTGAGTTTCTGATTCAATAGGTCTGGAGTGAGCCCAAGAATTTACACTTCTAAAAAGTTCCCAAATGATCACGTTTTTGAAAGTCCTTGGTGTGGAGTCCTAATTTAACATGCACATGACGCTTGGAGCCCATATATAATGCTGCCAGGGTGGTAAGTTATAGGACAGGTAGTAAAACAGAGGAGGGAAATTAACATTTGTTGAATGCCTACTGTGTTTTAGGCATTGTGTGATGCGAACAACCCACATTATCTCATTTGTCTTACCTAATTAGTTTTTATTCAATACTGATGATGGATCTACTCTATATAATATTTTGTGGGAATCATTGAAAAAAATGGTCTAAATTCTCATAATGCCAAAAAAGCCAAAATTCTCGTCTTGTTTTCTATGTGATTCCAAAGTTCTACTCTGAGAATGTAAAAATATAGCCTCTTCCCCAAGCCCCCTTTCCTATCACCCTCCTCCTCTGATCTGCTAAGACACAAAGAATAAGCAATGGTAAACAAAAAAAAAAAAAAAAAATAACCTAATCTCTACCTTCTAGGAGTTTATAACCTAATGCAAGAGGCAGAAATTCTATAAGGTACTGTGTAGTATAACAGCAGAATGAAATTCTGTATGAAGAAGTGCAGCCTCGCATAGAGGAATGAGATCCATTTCTCACCCTCACCCTTTACTCTCCTTTTCTTGCAGCTTCTATGTTTCCCAACACACACACAGACACACACACACACACACACACACACACACCCCTAACACAAATGTACTTCCTAAATATCTATAATTCAGAAAAAAGTGTTATCTATAGAAAGGTTTCTTTGGCCTCAATTACTCCAGTTTTCTTATAGCCCCAGTTCACAACGTTTCAATTCAGTGGGTTTCTGTAAGGTGCTTACCATTCCAGACATTTGGGGCACAGTGGGGACCAAGCCACACCCCAGCTCTCCAGAGTTGACAGTCTGGGGCAGGGAGACCTACAAGCAAACAGGCAGTTACGATACAGGGTGATAATTATTACACTCTGTAAGGCAGAGGTGCTATGAGACCTAGCTCAGTTTATTAGGCATCCGGGGAAACTTCTTGGAGAAGTGAAATCTCAGCTGGTGCCTGAAGAATGAGTAGAAGTTCAAGGGAGGGGAGGTAGGAACTGAGGAGGGCTAGCTTCCTGGCAGTCGAAACAGCTTGTTTAAGAGCCCCGATCCTGAGGGAGTCTGTAAGGCTGCAGATATTCAAGTAGTTCAGTGTGGCTGAGCACAAACACCCTCTGATTATATTGCTACCAAATAAGTGCTGTTTTAAACATGTGTTTTGTGAATATGCAGCATTTATGAATTCTCTTGTATTCTTGATAAAGGGAATGGGCTTTTGAAAACCTATTTTCCTTTGGTAAACAGTATTGAAATTAGTCACAAAGGACAGATAGGCTATCATTCAGGGTTGGTTGCTGATATCATCTTTATTTTCCTGTAACGACTGAGTATAGATTGTATTAAACATTAGTCACCATGTGAAAAATACACTTTGACACACAGACACATCTTTTCACATCTATTTGTGTAGAAGGCTGGGGGTCAAGCAGGGGGCAGTGTCCTGTTTTAACAATGCCCTTTTTTTAAGGATTCAGTTCCAGGAACACTTCTTGGGGACCTTCTGAGGACACAGTATTTGACTGGGACCTCAGAGTCTGGAGCGTGTCTAGAAGGCAGGGACTTTGTCCATGTAGCATGTGTACATTACTGGTTTTAAGGCAAGGCATACACAGGTAAACAGCAACTGGAAACTAATTCCCAGGCAACAATTACTCCCTAGGGGTTTGTATCAGGGCCATCAATTATTTTTTTTTCTTATTACAGTGACATTTTGAGCTAAAAAGATGGAGGTTGGTATGAATAAGAGCAAATGTGTTCTTGAAACTGACAAAAGGATGTGTGTGGAGAATCAATAAATTGAAATCTCTTCCAAGCTTATGCTTTTGAAGCACAGGTCTGAGAGGTCTCATTCTAGTGTAAATCACAGATAGTCATTCAGATGTACAAGTGTAGAAATGTCCTATAGTAGCAAGGAAATCTTACTAAATTTTCTTCTTGCTGAAAAAAATTTATATATTGTATACAGAGATTAAATGTTAGCAACGGTGGTGTTCTTTCTCTCTCCCTACCCGACCCTTAGGTCTATAATTTAAACTTATTGGCTAACTAAAATAATTTCAAAATTAAGCAGTGAATTTACATAGGTATTTTCTATAGATGATAAATCTTGTTCTTGGATGCAATCATATATGAAGACAGAATCACTTCCTATTTCATTAAAATTTACATATAAAACTTATCTACTTTGTTCTTAAGATAGCTATTCTAGTCATTTTCAGAGTATCTTGCATTAAATTTCTCTAGGAAAAATTATCTAAAGTTACTGAGATGTTTCTGTCAAATTTTACACTGTGGTACTGTACCTCAAGCCTTTTATGAATCCTTGATTTTCACATAAAGGCTGTGTCTCTGAAATAAAATGCTGTTACTTTTCAGTCCGTTTCATTAAATTCATTTATTCTAGTGGTCATGCTTAATTATTTCCAAGAGCATTGTCAAGCTTGTAATAATAAATATTGGAGTTAATTTAAATGAGTCAAAGTTCATTCTCATTTAGCAGCCATCTATTTAAGTAATTCACCTGCCCAGTCATTCTCCTCTGTGTAGCAATAAACGGAAATGGCTGGAAACCTATCACAAAACTTTTAAGGAAGAAATACAGTGTTTTAATGGAGAATCCTTTTAAAAGCATGAGACAAATGGCCTGAAATTGGTGCATATTAAACGTGTATTTTATTTCAAGCACTGATAAGTGAATTATATTGAGTTTCTTCAGATCTAACTCTGCCCTCAGGGGAAAAAAAAGTGTAACTTTTAATGATTTCATTGCAATGCTTTAAAATATTAATTTTTTTTCTGTAGGCCATGAGGTCGTCCTTTGTGGTGAGCCTTTATTTGATGAGAGAGAAATACTGTATTTATTAATATTTCTCACTTTTTATAGGAGGCTCTGCTTCTGTGACTTCATTTGGCCCCCCGAAATCTCCCTAGATTGTACTCAGGAAATATTATTACAAGACTTTGTGTCGTATTTTTTGAAAAGATGGTTTCCTGTGACTTATATAGAACAATGTATGATTTCACTGGAATTTTAACATTTCTGCAAACAGGATAAAGAGTCCAGGTGGGTCACAATTGCTATTTTATATAAAAAGATATTAGAAACAGTAACACCAAAGATGAATCCAGAAAGCCATTTTGAAATCTAACAAAACCAAACACTAAAAAATCGCAAATTCTCTAAAACATAGTTTGCATAAATTCTGCCATTGCCTTATTTCTCTAAAATTATTAAGTAATAAATAATATATAAGGACACCAAAACTAATTTTCCTTTTTCTATATGTATTAAAGTAATATGAAATCATAGTTTAGTAAAATGGATTTCTTTTATTTTTATAAATTCATTATACACAGATATGATATGCAATCAGAATAATGAATGAAATGTAAACATGAATTACTCATCAAACTGTCTGCTGTTAAACTCATCTTCCAAATCATTTTACATGATTTGGGTTAAAACAAATAAAAGAAACATAAATAATAAAAATACATTATAACACATTATAACAAAAATTGAGGTATTTCAACTATTTTAAGTCCTATCAACTGTGGGGTTCTGAAGTCATCTTTTACTGTGTGAATCACAGTTATACTTTTAAATACTTACATTGGGGATTGCACTTATGGAATATTCAAATGTCTTCTCTGCTTTCCCTGGAACAAACTTTGCCCGTTTTGTAAAAGTTCTTCCCTGATCTTCAAGCGCATGCTGAGCTCACCTCAATTTTTGACATACTGAAGGAACAGTGCGAGTTTCAGGAAAAAGACTGAGGAATATTATCATGAGCCAGAGGAAAAGTAGCACAGAGAATACAGAAAATGCCTTCTTTCCTAATTCAAAATTAAATCAATCTTCATCATCGCAAATCCTGAACTCTCAGCAAATGGTTCCAAGCTTCTTACTAATGCAGTTTATTTGAAGGCTGTTTTTGCTCTTTTGTTGTCATATGGCTTGTCTGATGTGTATGAGTAGCTTTGTCTTATGGCCAGCTTCTGCTTCCTTGTTCAGTCCAGTAGTAAGCAGAACTCAACGTTCATAGTGAAAAACAGAATGATAGCCACCTAAGCATAGGAATGACAGACCCCTGAAAAAAATGACTGTGTTTTGTAAAAACCAGTGGGGGCCATTTCTTTCGTGTTTGCCACAGGCCAGCAGAACTGGAGCCCTTTTAGAATTGTAACACTATTTTTCCTCTTTTGAACTCTCTGTTACCTCTATTGAGGGAGTGCAGATAGGCAAGGGAAGTCTAAATAAACTTGGTAACTATGTAATTAAATTCCAAAGATAGACCCCATGATGGTTTCACCTGCCTTATCTGAAGAATTGCATCTTTTCCATTACATGGCTCATTTTCTCCTTAGACTCCACCTTTGGGTGTGGGGGCGGGGGGCGGTCCACTGGCTCCAAAGGGATACATGTGATTATTTATTTGCCACTGTAAAATGGCAGTTATTTATTTGCCATTTCCTTCTTTTCCTGATTAATTCAGCAAACATTTTTTGAAAACCATAGATGAGTTGGAAATATTTGATTGTCTTCCCAGTGTACTTATTATACAAGATCAATGTCCTCTCTGACCTCAACTATTTCTCTCTTGCAATGAATGACCTTCTCCCTTTCATCAACCAGCGTTCTCCGTCTTCTGTGGTTCTTGCAGGTTAGAATCACCTGAGGAGTTTTAAAACTTCTGGTCCCCAAGGCCCATCCTGAACAATCAAATTAAAATCTATGGCAATGGGATCCATGTATCAGAACCATATAAAGCTTTCCAGGTGATTCTAACTTTGAGAGCCATGCTTATATATGGAATGAGCTAATAATATCCAGTGTTTTACCTTATTTTGCATATCTGTTAATTTGAACCCAATAAGTTCACCAATAAAAATACAGTTATTAATTTTATCTTTCTGTACAATTTTCTTTTCAGCAGCAGAATTGATTCCAGAGCAATGATATTGGTGTGTAAGGGAAGAAAATCCAAATGAGTAGCTAGAAATAGTTATGTAAATTGACTGGATAAGTTAGGGTTAATAAAACCAATACACTAATTCTTTACAGATTTAATCCTATGAGAAAGCAGAAGGGAGCCAGCAAAATTTGAACATTTCTTTCTAGAAAGTTCCTTTCTTTTTTTTTTTTTTAAGAAAGTATTATTAAAAGAAAGAAAAACACTCAGAAGGGAGGTCAAGAGAGATGCCTCAAAAAGAGCAAATGGAATTGCTACCAGGGTTTGCTGTTATGCTTTAAAGACAAAGAAATGAGGAGGGAAAGAAGGAAGGAAGGAGGGGATGTAGGGAGGATGGGAAGAAAAGACAAAAAAGTAGTGAAAAGAAAAGTGGAAACCATAGTTGTTAACGTAGAAATCTTTTCCTAGGCAGTGCAAATAACAATGACTTGTTTTCATATTTGTTTGTTTTATATTGATTTTAGGTTTTCTTTACCTGCAACAATAATTGCTAAAACATTATATTATCATAATATCAAACAGTTAAGGAATTAAAATTTGTATTTACTTGTAACACAAATAATGGGAAAATAACATATCTAAAACTTTTATTCAACTGATAATTTACTTTTCATTGCTTGGGGTAGTGGTGTTGGTGCTTAATTTTGGGATCCAGCCTTGAAAATAAGAAGAGATCAAATTGGGGAGGGGTGTCAGCCAAGCAACTGATCAAACGAAAACTCCCCTATCTCCTTAATGTTTATCGTGGGTAATTACGATGTCGCCATCCTTTTATTTATCCTATATTTTATTTAATTCCAAAAATACAGTGGCTGTTTTCTCCTTCTTGCTAGCTTGGCCAATCACAGCTGTTTGTAGCTTTGACATGGTGCAGTTGATGGGGTTGACAGGTTACCCCTTTGTATCTTTTGTCCCTCCACACCCCTCTCCATCATGTCCAACTTTCTCGAAACTTTCTCTTTTTTGGCTTCAGCCAATCCTGATGAATAGTTGATGCTAGATGTGCTTTATTATAAACATGTATCATTTGTAGGGAGACATTTATATTCTTCTGAACATTTTTGGTGGTCAGACATAAAGGAAAAGGATATTGTTAATTTAAATTTCATAAAGTGAAATGCTATGTTTTAGTTAGAACATCATATTTTTCTAGAAAACTTTTTCTGTTAAAAATTATTTTTTTCATGCTGTGCTTTTATTTCTTCTCTAGTTGTTTGCATTATAATGGCATTCCTTACTAAATTTATCCACTGTGACTGCATGCATGAGTTACCATAGATTTGGTTAACTGGTTTTGCCAGTGAAATTAACTTACCACTAAGTACTGAATCTGAATTATTTAAGACAAGATATAATTAAAGTATAGGTAACCAATAAATGCAGTAACAAATAAGCATTTTTTACTGTGTATATGTGTCATTTCACAAATGTAAAATGTTTATTCAGATTTTTATCATTTTTTTGAAATACTAAATATGAATGTAAATTCACAGGAAATGTCCCATACGGTACAGATGCATCTGTAAGATATGGGTATCCGTGTGTATATGAGTATGTAGTAAAGTTGATTGCATTTCGCTCTTATATTGTGTAAACCGTGTGCATACCAAGACAGTTTTATACATGTTATATCCCTTCCTCTTGCATGCTCATTAATCACTGAGCACTAATAACACATTTTTTTTTTTTTTGTCATGGTGCAACAAATATTCTGGCTCTGACTCTCGTTCTGGCTCATTTACATTGGCCTCCTGTCAGTTCAAAGCTTCAGGGAATTAATATTACAAGATTAAAAAGTGAAGTCCCTTAAACATCCCATCTTATAAACTTGTGGTTAGTCTTGCAGGGAGAAAAAAAATAATAACCCTTCAAAGGGCAAGGACTTTCAACTTTTTTGGGCAAGATTTCCCCTTTCCTTCTTCTCTTCTTTTCCCTGAATAATGAAACCCCCAGACTCTCTAGGACAAGGTCCTATGTCCTAGTAAGGTGACTTTCTTAGGAGTTTCCCCCTGTGGGATATGTAGTTAAACTGTGATGAGCTGCTGCAGCATTTTGGATGCCACTTTCCTTTAGTTTGCCTTTGATTTGCACTTTTTATCTATTTTAGGACAAGAGTCTGTAGAAACACCTTAATAATCCATTTTTTAAATAAAAAAGAAACATTTTCCACAGCCATCTGGTTTCTATGTAAATGTATGCAGTGACTCTGGAACCATCCAAATCCCAGTACGCATCTCACTTGCTCACTGACTGTTTTTTGGAGAATCAGAAGAAGAATCAAAAGCCTCTTTGAGGATTATAGAAAAGGAATTCCACATGTGTTAGTGTGTGCATGTATAGGCAATGTATTTTAGAGAAAAGTTCCACTAAAATCAAATGAATATAATCTAAACATGCTTTTAAAAGATTAAAATAAAAAGAGAGATGTATCTGGAAAGCTCTTTGAATTTTTATAGTAGGGTCAATTTATGTGGTTCATCCTATGTATTTTGAGATCAATCTTAAGTGGGACTTATAATAAATGATGTGTTTAAGATTTCTATAGTCTTCCAGTGTGTTATGATACTTATGAAACTATAAGAAACCCTCACAGTAAGCTATTCCTGCCTTCTATTATCATTTTACTGCAAGTTATTTCTGTAGATATATTGTTTTCAAGTTTTTATCATATAAATCCTCTTTATTGCCTTTTCATGGGGATGATAATTAATACCTTTATGGCTGTTGTGTATTATCTATTGTGTATATATCATTCACATGGATAGATATACATATCAATCTATATGTGTACAGATATATGTATATATTTTATATATATAACATTAGAGTCCATATTCAAAACCACTCTATTTGGTAGGTGTGGTTCTCAATTTTTAGGTGAGAAAAACCTAGGTTCAGAGAGTCAAAACCCAGACAATCAGTAAATGGTAAAGTTGGGAGCTTAAAGTAACAATATATTTAGATTGCCTTTTCCCTTTATTAACTGTATGGCCAATGACAATTTGTTTAACCTTTGTAAGCCTCAGTTTTCTCATTTGCAAAATGAGATTAATATCTATATCTTGGTGGTAGTGGTATAAGGATTAAATGTAATGCACAGTTAAGATGTTCGTACAATATCTAGAACATAATAAACAGCTTGGGGTAGTAGTTATTATCATTGATGGTATTATTAGAAGCAAAAGTAGTAACATTTGTGGTGGCATAATAATCAACATCATTAACTAAAATTTACCTATACTTTAGCTGTAAATATATAGGTAATTGTCATCTATAGCTCTATTACTTATAAACATATACAGGTATATATATAATTTCTACATATATAGAAATAGGTATTTATATAAATTTAGGGTCTATGCATAAGAGGATAAAATGAAAGCTTTATTGTCGAAATCCAGTAAAAAATTTTTTTTATAATGGAAGGTATTACTTAAATGAAAATGTCACTTATTTTGGTAATAAGAAATTTCATTTCTACAGATCACATTTATTGCATTGTTTTGGAAAAAGGTCAAAATCAAGAAGAAAAATATGAATTGCTCTAGGCCTTTATTAAAAAGCACAAGAAAATTTATTTTGCTTAACCATTTCAGATGTCCATGCAAATTTCCACAGAATCAGATGTTGGAAGAGTCAGGGGTATAACTTATCATTTTATTAAGATTATTATTTGCTATTCTTTAGTCTTTCAGGCATAGACTGATGGAAATATTATATTTAATGATATGTTTTTTCAATGAGTTCTACTGTGAATTCATTGAACTAGGTGTGATTATGTTTTCAAATAATAGCTATCTGAGCTCCAAGCAGATTCTTTCCTCTACTTGCAAAGGCTTTTCCTCTTCTTTGTCCAGTTAATTCCTAATCACCCTTAAAAATTCTACCTATTGGCTGGGTGTAGTGGCTCATGCCTGAAATCCCAGCACTTGGGGAGGCCAAAACTGGAGAATCACTTGAACCTAGGAGCTCTAGACGAGCCAGCAACATAGTGAGACCCCATCTCTACAAATAATTAAAAAAATTAGCTGGTCATGGTGGCAGGTACCTGCAGTCTCAGCTACTCCAGAGGCTGAGGTGGAAGGACCACTTGAGTCTGGGATGTTGAGGCTACAGTGAGCTATGTTCGCACCACTGCATTCCAGCCTGTGCAACAGAGACAGACACCATCTAAAGAAATGAAATTCCACCTGCTCATCCCCCTTTTTAAAAAGTCTATTTGACTCCTAAAATAGATTTAGATATTTCTTTTGCTGACACACAAAACACTTTGTGGATACTTCTTTCTTACATACTTACCATACTGCATGATAATCTTCGGCTTACTTCTCTTTTTCCTCACTTAATTCTTATAGGTGGACACATTTTCTTACTCAGCTTTAAATGCTCATTGGCATATTGTACATAATTTCAAATGGGATGAGTGAGTAGTAGCCAGTAGTAGAAACCCTGTATCCAGAATTTTGGAGATTTCTAATCTAAAATAATTTTCTCTTAAAAATACGGCAATGGAACTCCTCTTTGTCACCCATTTATATAAGGAAATATTGGGGCAGGGTAGTTTATAAAATCCAACTTCAATATGAACAAAAATTGGCTCAGGAGGCCAAATATAAACTGGACAGTTAATGTTTCCCAAGCTTAAAAAAAAAAAGTGTGTGGGTTTTAAAGATAATCTATGTGCATATTCATCAATATGTTTCTATATTGATGTTAAATAACATTTTTTTTTTTTTACCTTGGAATGGGTAAAGTCACCAGAGGGATTCTGTGTAAAATTCAGGATCCTAGTTGAAGAGCTAACAATATCCACTAGTAGGTTCCGTACAGTATTCTGAACAGTTATGGGTCTTGTTCTAAAGTTCGATACTCAGATGTAAATAGCCTTGAGTCTCATGTTTTATATTAACATGGTTAGATAACTTATTCCATGAAATATTTTAGAAGTTCCAGCAATCATGTCTCCAGGCATCAAGTACAACAATTCTTTATCTTATAAGTGAACAAGAGATTGACCTTGTTTTCCAATACAACTGAAGGTGGGAGTGGAGCCCTGTAGCCCTGACATTTCATTTAGAAGGTGGACATTACTGAAAAAAAGCTACTAGGTACTACTAGAAAAAGCTGCATCAGCTTGTTCTACAACATCGAATTCATATTGCATTCAGTGCACTAATAATTTTTGTTCCTACACACTATACTTTCATAGACATTGGTTAAATGCCTATCAAATTTAAGTATGTTTTAACAAACTAATAGCTTCCTTTTCCATAATACAATGTTTTAAAACACTTACATGGTGCAGAATAGTTTAGTTCAGTTATATGATGACAAGACTAAACAAACTTTCTCTAGAGCTCTAGGCTTTTCATTTCGTTACTTTGCACTGAGCAAGCAAATAGAGATGAGCTATGAAATTTTAGGACTTTGCCTTGAAACACAATCTAGTTGACTTATAAAATCTGAGATGTTGATAAAATGTGCAGTCAATATCCAAATAAATGCAGTTACTTCATTTTATGTCAACGGAGAAGGTGAAAAGTGCAACTTAACTGGCTTGGTAAGATTGGAAGGAGGGGCTGGGAACGTGCAAGAGACAACAAAGAGATAGTTGGTAGGATTTAGTGGCTTGCTTCATCAGGGTGGTGAGAAGGCAGTGTGACAAAGTTCAGTCAGGTCAAACAAAGTGCAGAAACTTCCTCATAGACACTGAAAGAAGGGTGTAGCATGGAAACAAAATGCTCAAATGTTGTAATCTTGAGACAGCTGAAATGATAGTTGACGTGCTGTTTCTGTCTCATCCTGCTGTTCCTTTTGATTCAGGAAGTAGAGAAATCACCTTATCTCTCATGTACCAGGATGATATAATTAAAATAGGACATGCTTTTGAAGTGAAGTATTTAAGGGCTTCAAAGAAGGTGTGGAGTGTTGTAGGATCAGCATATGTCTCCTTCTCAAAAGCAGTTTTGAGGACACATTTATTTAACAAAGACATCCTTTTGAAAGAGGAACTGCCTCAGTAATGATAGAGTGTGTATGTAATGTCTACCGAATTATATACATTGCCGAAGGTATATGCAGTTTACTCTCTGACCTAGATCTTGGCAAAAAGACAGGTCAATGTTTTTATGCTGTTATTTTGTTTTATTTTATTGATTGATTGATTGAGACGGAGTCTTACTCTGTCACCCAGGCTGGAGTACAATGGTATGGTCCTGGTCCACTGCAACCTCTGCCTCCCCGGTTCAAGCAATTCTTCCCTCTCAGCCTCCCCAGTAGCTGGGACTGCAGGCATGTGCCACCACACCCGGCTAATCTTTGCAGTTTTAGTAGAGGTGAGGTTTCACTATGATGGCCAGGCTGGTCTCGAACTCCTGACCTCGTGATCTGCCCGCCTCAACCTCCCAAAGTGCTGGGATTACAGGTGTTAGTCACTGTACCTGGCCAGCTAATTTTTAATTTTTATTGAGAAAATTTCATCCATTTGGCAAAAATATATCCAATTTTCATTATGTTCCCAAATCAAGCTATACTAGCACATTACCATAAATGCAAACAACTAAAAAATTTTTCTTTTGCAAGGTAGAACATTTGTTTCAGATGAGTTGATGTCTATGGTTTTGCATATATAGCTATTTGGCAAGCCTTTTGTATCTGACCCTATAGTTGACCTTGGAATTGGCTTACTTTAACCATGATGGATGTACCAAAAGATTTATTTTTGTCATCTAAGAGTTGAGTCCTAGGCTATTGGGAGCATAAAACTGTTTATTGAAAGTAGGCTTGGCAAACCTTTGCTTTCAAATAATCTTCCAGAAGCTCATCTAATTTTGCTAATTAGAAGGATATAAAATATACCCACATTGTCCTTTACAATGACTTGAACCCTCTGCCCTTCCTTGATGATAAGAGTATTAAACACATGTGTACTTATTGCATTGAATATTAATTAACAGGAACTGAAAAGGAAAAATTTTGTTACACATCCAAACATATTCATGAAATTAATATTTAATTTCACATAAGTACTTTAATGCCCCTTTAAAAGTGGTAGAAATAACAAAGGCAACATGATTTTTAACTTGCTGATCTACAAAAACATGTTGAAATAGACTGCGATTATTGAAGCCTGATTTTAATAAATAATTCAAGGACGAAAGAATGGTCATTTCTGTGGGAAGCAAAAGCAGACCGTTCAACTAGTACTGACCTTGTCACTGAAAATTAAGTTCTTTCTCTGAATCCAAAAATCAAAGCTTAAAAGGCCACTCTCTCCATAATATTTCATTAACTTTTCGAAATGAAATACCTATTGATTAGATTTTCTTTCAGATAATAAATTCTACATGTCTAATCTGTCACTTCAATTATAGTATTTACTCATACACAAGGAAAATGTTTTTACATCTGAAATTAATATACTTTTTCCAAGTTACATACTGTAAGGGTTCAGGTGGCATAATTTTTTGTTTCTTTGAATTGAATATTCAGAGTACATCTATCCTTTCTCTTCTAATGTTTTGCCTGTGTTATTTTCTGCCTAGAAGGCTCTCCTCTCTCTGTCCGCTGGATCCTTAACAAGATCCTAGTTATCTTCAAAGCCTAGTTCAAATGTTGCCTCCACCAAGAGGCTTCCTTGAACCTTTTTTCTAAAGCAGAATAATTCCTCCTCTGTCTCTGGGCTCCACAGCTCAGTTGACACACACCGTTGGTGTGGCCTTTATTGTGTCATGTTACCTCTGCTCTAGGCTGGCTTCTAAGCCTTTTATGGCTCATCTTTTTCATATTGCTGTCTCTAGCACCTAGCCCAGTGGCAGGCACATGGGGTTGTTGAATTTAGTGCTACACATCATGGAAGCTGAAATATTTGTTTTGACCCTTTGGTTTCTATTTCTGCTTTGTAGAAATCAATGCAATTTTATGGGTCTTTATCTTTTAGCAGTTTACATGAAGTATCTTACATCTGGCCACTATCACCCCCAGACCCAATCATAAATAACATTCAAAGTTATTTTACTTTCTTTATTAAAGAGAAGCTGAAAGGAGCAGCAGACTTTGTCGGCCAACTTCTAGAAAGGAAATAAAGGCCACCAGACATCAGAAGATTGTATATGTTAGTTGATACAGTGCGTTCAGTGTTCTTAAAGGATCAAACAGCAAGTTAGTATTGAACTCAATTTTCCATCTTCTTCAACAGTGTATAAGTTAAGAATCAAAGTTTGTTGGTGTTGAGATGCTTTAAAGTAGAATGTCTTGGGGCTTGAGACACATTTATGCTAAGCTATTCAACAGTGCTAAACGTACGCTTTATGAAGGGACAACTTGAACTATTTAACGCACCTTAAAAAGTGGTGGTGAGAGGTAGATTTTTTTCAGTTGTTATGTCATGGCCTTTATTCAGTATTTCTGCATCCTCTCACAGATAGCAAAGCTTGCAAACATTCATCGGGAATTTGACTAGCAGAATAGTAACCCACTGGCCAAGACCCGCCTCATACAGTTTCCAGTGGGTGCTAGAAAGATATTCCAGCAACTGACTAAAGGTAAAACAACTGGACTGTAGCCATGCTCCTGTTTCGTGAATGATGTGCTCCGTGCTGTCCATCTTGGGATTCTTCCATGCATGTCTGGGCCCAAAGCTCAGTGAAAACTTTTCACTATTCATAGGGGGTTCTCAAAGCCATGCTAGGTTAGACTCTGATCTGGTTTTGATCATGCTAGATTTAGTATTCTGCTGCCTGGAAAATATGAGCTGTGTGTAGTGTGAAGAGCTGTTACTGTAGGACCCACGGTTTGCAAGGTAACTTCAATCTGTACCAGGTGTGACTTCATTTTGCTGAGATGAGGGAGTTGGCAGAGAAGGGAGGTGGGTGGTAGAGAAGAAGCTGTGGAAATACCCACAGTGAAAAGTACCCACAGTCAAATCTTCTAGTTGTCAGAACAAGTTCTTCCTGGCAAACTGCGTTAACGGCGTGAGCCTCAGCCCGTTGTCCTCAGCCTCTTCCTGCACTGGTAGGGGGAAAGTTGGTTCTGAGTTTCTGTTATGCTCAGTAATGAGACAGAACCGGGGTGACATGGAAAACAGTGAACCAGGGGAGGGAGAATCCGAGGATCTACACCGAGTCCGTTTCTTCTAGTTGAGACTTTGGCACGTTGACGAAATTCTCAGGTCAGTTTTTTCCTTTGTCAAATAATAATGAAACCTTCCCTCTACCCAGTGAGTTTCCTAAATGAACTTTTGAAAGATATTGTCTATAAAAATATTTCAAAACCTGTGAAAAATGTTTTTGACAAGACAGATGTGAAAATATGCAGTAGAGCATGTGTGTTTGAAATCCTCCAGCCACGAAGATGATTTTCTTAAAGGAGAAGTGTGTGTATCTCCTGTTCTCATACTCCGACTATCTCTATACTTCTGACAACTTCTAGGCATTGGTTTCTGTGGACACAGCCTTTGTCACTGCACGAAAGTGTGCTTGTTTTCCTCATCAGTAAACTGGGGACAATAATACCCACCTCCCAGGGTTATTGTGAGGATGAAACAAAGCAACCTATGTGAGCACAGAGCACTATGGCAGTTCGCTGAATGTTAGTTCCACACTCCTTCCTCTCCACCCCCATTCCGCTGCTCTGGTGAAATAAAATCCTCCTTGTATAACTCAGGAAGCCCCAGGAACACATTCCTGCAAGCCATGGAGGAAAGAAATACTTCCCTGTGTCCTTTTGGAGAGAGCAGGGCTTCGGCTGGGCTGATGTCATAGCTATGCTCCTGGCTGCCTTTTGGTAAGAAGAAACTTTACTGTGCTGAAAAATAGCCAGGGAGGCCTTTTTCCTCTGCATGGGAAAGAAGACATTTTTGTCCATCCTCCAAGTCTTCCTTGCACAGATTACTGTCAGACCCAAGCACTTTATTTATAAAAATGCCAGCATACTCTGATCATTTGGCGAATAACCGTGCTGCTGTCAGTGTAGAAACAGCACATAAAAACAATCTCCATTTTTATCATGCCTGTCACAGCTGGGAGGCTGTGGAACAAGGATGCATTGTTTGAAGGAAGGGCTGTAGAGGCAACAGTCAGGTCCTTTGGTGGCCTCCTGGGCAGAAAGTGTGTGGTCACATTTGGTAAACTGTTACATGTTCTTTTACTGAAAAACATCGGGCTTGCCATAAATTAGTTTCTGGGTTCAATATTGAGATCTTGACATACTGTTGCTTTTAGATAAGCATTCCCTGGCCTGCCTGTCTGTCTGCCTCTCTCTCCTCTAATTCATAGGCCTTCCAAATGCCTACGTGCTTCCATGGAACAGGAAGACAGACCCAGTGGCTGTGCAACCAAAGGAAATCCATCATTCACTGATGAATTTCTAATGACTTCATATTTTACTACCACATGAAACTCCCAAATAAAGCCTCTAGAAGGGAAACACACACCCAATACTGGGGGAAGGAGGGGTGAAGAAGTGATGGCCCTTTACTTAGCACCGATTTCTGACCTCCTCAAGCTGGTTCCTTCTGGGGTTAAAGTAGATCCTAGGGATGATAACCCTTCTGTTTCAGTAACAGTTGTGAAGCATATGTTGTATGAGCGTATATGATGATCCTGCATGTCTGAAGACTAACAGGTTGGGCCCAGGATATTACTTGTTTTCCCTGGAAAACCATTTCATTTTTTCCTAAAATGTGTTTAATCATTGTATGAGGTTTGTTGTTTTTTTTTGCTGGGGTCTTGCTCTGTCATCCAGGCTGGATTGCAGAGGCAGAATCTCGGCTCACTGCAACCTCCACCCCTCAGGTTCAAGTGATTCTCCTGCCTCAGCCTCCTGAGTAGCTGGGATCACAGGCATGCCAGTAACTGAATGAGAAATGACAGTTTGACATTAGCTGCCACACCCGGCTAATTTTTGTATTTTTAGTAGAGACGGGGTTTTGTCATGTTGGCCAGGCTGGTCTTGAACTTCTGACCTCAGGTGATATGCCTGCCTTGGCCTCCCAAAGTTCTAGGATTACAGGCATGAGCCACCACGCCTGGCCTTGTATGCTTCTTAATGAATGAATTGATATCACTTACCTTTAGTGGGTACTCACTGGCATTTGCTGTCTTTAAGATTTTTTTTTTTTTTTTTTTTTTTTTTTTTTTTTACAGAACACTCCAGAAAGAATTAACTGTATAAACCTTCACTCCTCAAAAGGAAACTTTATTAAGTTGCTCAGTTGGTTCCACCCTGATCAGTCTTGGTCAGGCTTGGGAAAAAGTTTTCATGTGATTTTTAATGAAGGAGTTCTTTACACTTAGAGCCTAGAGATTAGTGAGCTGCCAAGGAGGTCCCATGAATATGGAGAATAAAGCGATATACAAAAGACAAAGCCCTAGAGCTTCTTTGTGAATGAATAAAATAAAATTGGGTGTTAGCGCTTGCACCTAATTCCCAATCTGGCCAAATAGGTGTCATCTTTATAGCTCTATTGGCAAGTTTCATTACATCTCAATTGAAAGTAAAGAAGAAAAATATTTGGCTCTAGATAACATAGTGGGGTGAGAAATACTCTTGGTACCACCTAAGAGGAAGCACACATGAGATTCAGTGAATTCTCTTGCTAAATCTGAGTCATATCACACCACCAGAAATTCAAGTATTTTCTTCTTTTTATTTATTTATTTTTTTGAGATGGAGTCTCTTTCTGTCACTTAGTCTGGAGTGCAGTGGCACAATGTTGACTCACTGCAACCTCTGCCTCCTGGGTTCAAGTGATTCTCCTACCTCAGCCTCCCAAGTGGCTGGGACTACAGGTGTGTGCCACCACGCCCGGCTAATTTTTTGTATTTTTAGTAGAGACAGAGTTTCACCTTGTTAACCAGGATGGCCTTGATCTCCTGACCTTGGGATTCGCCCACCTCGGCCTTCCAAGGTACTGGAATATAGCTTACTTCTTGAGCATAGCCTGTATATCCTTCCAGTGTCTTAGGTGTGACTTTAAGTTCTGGGATACATGTGCAGAACATGCAGATTTGATACATAGGTATATTTGTGCCATGGTGGTTTGCTGCACCCATTACCTCATCATTTACATTAGGTATTGCAAAAATGTTCTCTCATTCTCTAGGTTGCCTGTTCAGTTTGATGATAGTTTCTTTTGCTGTGCAGAAGCTCACTAGTTTAATTAGATCCCATTTGTCAATTTTGGCTTTTGTTGCCACTGCTTTTGGTGTTTTAGCCATGAAGTCTTTGCCCATGCCAATGTCCTGAATGGTATTGCCTAGGTTTTCTTCTAGGGTTTTTGTGATTTTAGGTCTTGTGTTTAAGTCTTTAATCCATCTTGAGTTAATTTTGTACAAGGTGTAAGGAAGGGTTGTAGTTTCATTTTTCTGCATATGACTGGCCAGTTTTCCCAACACCATTTATTAAATAGGGAATCCTTTCTCCATTGCTTGTTTTTGTCAGGTTTGTCAAAGATCAGATGATTGTAGATGTGTGGCCTTATTACTGAGGCCTCTGTTCTGTTCCATTGGTCTATATATCTGTTTTGGCACCAGTGCCATGTTGTTTTTGTAGCCTTGTAGTATAGTTTGAAGTCAGGTAGCATGATACCTCCTGTTTTGTTCTTTTTGTTTAGGATTGTCTTGGCTATACAGGCTCTTTTTTGGTTCCATACAAAATTTAAAGTAGTTTTTCCTAATTCTGTGAAGAAAGTCAATGGTAGCTGATATTTTAAAATTGTGTAGGTTCTAAAAATTAGACCCACTAAGCGTCAGTCACTGTCCTGGGAGTGGTGACAGTTGTGGATATTTAAGAGAAAAGGGTAAGAAAAGGGAAGTAGCTATTGCTATGTAAGCGGTGAGTTTCTGGATTTCAGTAAAATAAACCAGGTTTTTGTTTCTTGAAGTAATTATACTCTGGAGAGAGGAAAGAAGGATGGAGACAATTATGAATGACCTTGCATCTCTGAGCTGTTGAGAACTTCTGGATCAGTGGCTGATGTTTTCATAGCCTTTTCAAGTGAAACCTTTCAGTGAAGTCTCAAGCCACAGACCACCAGTTGACAAAAGGATTTTTTTTCAAGGATATTAACCTTAACTTGAGTGTCACATAATGATTGTCATATTAAAGAAAAAAAAAACCTCAGCCACATTTTTAAAGCTATTTAATCTTTCTGAAAACTGAGAGTTTTGAAACTTTTTAGTATCATTCAATTCATTTTGAGTGTTATCATTTTAGTGATTTGTTTAACTTTAATGTAAGAATTGGCAGGGAGTTTCTATAAAACAAATACGACTTGTATAACACGCCTAAGCCAGTAATATTACTGATACCACTCAAACCCTTATCCCTGGACTTAATTGCTCTGAGGACTGTAATAAGTGAAGAAAACTGTTGACTAAACTCTTTGTAATGTCCCTCACGCTGGGAAATAGTTAAGTCCATTTCTGTATCTCTGGGATCATGTCCTTTTTGATCTAATTTACTAAGTATTGTGTTTGCCAATATAATGAGAATTCTAAGATAGACAGATGTAAATGAGGAATAATGGGCAAGAATTTTTTTTCCTGCATGAAAGTGTAGTAATTAATGAAACTGGATTAAAAGTATATTTCTTTCGGCTGGGTACAGTGGCTCATGTCTATAATCCCTGCAATTTGGGAGGCCAAGGCAGGCAGATTGCTTGAGCCCAGGAGTTTGAGACCTGCCTGGGCAACATGGCGAAACTCTATTTCCACAAAAAATATGAAAATTAGCCAGGTGTGCTGGCACATGCCTGTAATCCCCAGCTACTCAAGAGGCTCGGATGGGAGGATCATCTGAGCCTTGGGAGGTCGAGGCTGCAGTGAGTTGTGATCATGGTATTGCACTTCCATCTGGGTGAAAGAATGAGACCCTGTCTCAAAAAAAGTATATTTCTTTTAAGTGGCTGTTTGACATATGTGAGTGCATATGAGATCTCCTGTGTCCCTTATCTCATTTTACGCAGCCAAAGACACAATATAAAATCATCAAACTTTGTTGATACGACTGCCTCACTGTCAAATGCATCCTGAGAAACTAAAAATATTTTTGTAATGGAAATGTTCAGCATCTGGGTATTTTTGGCCAGCAGTTTGCAGATGTTGTCCTCTTATTTAGGGCCACCACCTTTTTGCAAGATGTGAGGGGGTGCTTTAGTTTTGTGTTGCTTCTGAGCTGTGTATTTACTTGGCAACTTCATTCTCTGAGTTGTCAGAAGAACAGAAGTTTGTACATTATACAAGACTAAACAGTGGATACCATCCATGGCTTTTAGCCCAGGCCCTGTCAAATGGTTTTTTATTTTCTGGCTTAGCCTTAAACGTTATCATGAATTACAGAAGCATTAGTATTCATCAATTTAAATCTATTGTTTTTTAATTAGTTTCTAAAACTCTAATTTTAATTAAGAAAGCACAGGCTCTTAAATTATGTTGGGAAAATAATTATTGACCAAAGAACAAATAATGTCCATCTTAAATATTTAGGTTCATATTTGACTTTACTATGTTAAACTTTTTTGATGTTATGGGGCTATGTCTTTGTATAGCATCTAGCGATGAAGTATATCTATGTTATTACACTGGTGACATCACCAATGTTGTGTAATTTTGGTTAACTGGTAATGTTGATGGAATAGATACATACCATCACTAGATATTTTATTCCTTTGTTATTGCAAAGGAATACAGGAATTGCAAACTGATTTCAGTGTGGCTCTGTTTGAGTTTGGTCACCATGTGTTGAGATCCCATGGTACTGATTGCTATTGAGGCTGTAGGGAACTGTGATAGTATATGGGCATGAATTTGTTATTCCTGGTATGTACACTCCTAGAAAATGTCCAAAGACCTAACAGACAAAGATACAAAGCTGTTAACTTTTTGATAACTTTTCTTCCAGCCACCAGTAAAATGGTTGAACTTGTCTCTTTCCCATCCTCCTTGTTGCTAAGGAAGGAGGCAGAACATCTCTAGAAAAGGTCTCTGTCTGTGTACTTTGATTCTCAACTCATGAGCACAACCGCATTTTACAAAGAATAAACAGATATATCCGAATGAAGTGTGAAAAGAGCCAAACAGGACAGTGTGAGACTTGGATGAGTGTCTGGATCCCATCTGTTTCACATTCAGGTCCCTGGGGTCAGGGAGTACAGGGCTGATTTTGGTAACTCCTCTGCTGCTCTTCTCAGTTGCCCTCTGGACTTGGCCTGGGAGGATGGGAGATGTGGGAAAGCCCCGTCAGTTGGCTCAGAAGCCACCCTATTCTGCATGCATATCTGGACTGCAAAAGCAGCATGGGTGGCTCTGGATCTGAGGATCAATAATCTTATTCACTCTGTGTCTTGGAAAGTTTCTTAGGGTCTCAATTTCTCCATCTGTAAAGTGAAGATAATAGTAGTTGTTAAGAGAAATTAAAGGCATGATAACTACACAGGGCCCTGCACAGTGTTTTCCACTTAGTAATTACTTAATAAATGTGCCTGTGGTTGATCTTCATAAATAGTCATAAATATTTAGGAAATAAAGGATAACTATAAAGATTCCAGAATTTTCCAGCTTCCTCATAGGAATTTCTAAACTTTCCTCAGTACTTTTTAAGTAAGAATATTATCACCTTAAAATTAATATCCTTTCCCTGTAATCTTCTTTTGTCTTTTCCTGTTTATCAGTTTCTCCTACTAATGCTTCCTTTTTTTTCTCCCCATTTATTCTTCCCTAGTTCCCCCTCCATCTCTGTTTCATTATCTTCTTTCTTTTCCCCTTTCTTTCCTTTCCCCATTTCCTTCTTGGGCATCTTTTGTTGTCTTCTCTTTATTTTCGTCTTATTTCTTCTATTCACACTTTCCTATCAAAAGGTAGTTTTGAGAATTACTAAAACAATGAAAATGAGTGTAAAAAAATTTGGAAAGTTATTTTAACTAATTAAACAGTAATTTTAGTTAACTGGTGACATTGATAGTGTTACATAGGAGCGGAGCATGGACTAAGAAGAGACTATGAACTTTTCATGTGCTATAAATCCCCTTTACTCTTAACTCATTCCATCTTTAGAGACAAGTGATCATGGATGACTGATGTTTGGGTTCGTTTATTTGTTCATCGATATAGAAGTGCTAAGTATGTGCCAGGCATTGTGCAGCAATTTTGGAGGAAGACAATTGCTATGCAATATGGTCCATTCATTCTTGGCCTGTCACAGGAACTGGTCAGTAAAATAATTGTGGAATTAATGGCCAAAAAATAAAAATGACTTAGTGGAGCTGGCCTTGTGAAGAAGACAAGGAAGGAGGAGGCTCTGCATGTTCTAGGAAACTGTAGCTAATGGTATACAGCAGATCATACGGTATGAGAAGTCAGAAATAAGATGGGACTGGGTCCATAAAGAACCTTACATTCTGAATTTGTTGTTAGGTTAGGATGTAGTAGCACATAGACTCCAAAAGTTCTGTGACTTGATAAAATGGAAGTCTGTTTCTTGATCAGTGACTGTTCCTGTCAGTTGTCCTGGTTCAATTGCCTTGGCGAGTCAGCCATAGCCCGTTACTTATGAGCACTCTTTACATATATCCTCATCTCTTACATCTCACCTGGCCATTCTCAACCTCTAGTTTGACCTGATTTTCCACCTAATCTTCCTCTGCGCCTCTCTTAAAGAATCATTTTATGACTTCTATTTAACTTAACCTCTATACCTTCCCCTCTTTTCTGTTAGCTGATAATAACCATATCTGTTATTTCACTGAGAAGTTAGACTAGGATGAGAATATCTACATGCCACATCATCAAACCAACCAAGCCTCCTGAGTCTGTCTCCTTTTATTCTGCCTTTTCTTCTGTCTCTGCCCTTGGTGTATTTGCTCCAGTGTAAGGTGAATTTCCTTCCACGTACATGGGATCCCATCCTCTCTCACCTCCCACAGACATCCTTCAGCTATTCTGCCCTCTCTCCACAGCATCACCTGATTTTCTCTCCCACTTGATATTTCCATCAGTGTATGAACACACTGTGCTACCTTCCTTCTTCAAAACGAAATCCCCCTAGACCCCATTTACCACTCCAGTTATTGCATTATTTTTCTGCTCCTCTTTAGAGCAAAAGACTGCAATCTATACTTTCTCTTTTTCTGCCATTCTCATCTCACATCATCAAAGAGATTCTCTTGCTAGGGCCATCAATAACTGTTATGTTGCCAAATCCAATGGCCAATTCCCAGGCCTCATTTTATGCTATTTACTTTTACAATTTGACTCAGTTATTCATTTCCTTTTTTTTTTTGAAAAACTCTAGTTGCTTGTGTTCTTGCAAACCATTCACTTCTGATTCTCTTCTTCTTTCACTGGTTGTCTCAAGTCTTTTGTCGTTACTAATCCTCTTTTACCCTTTAAGTATTGGAGCACACAGAGGCTCACTAGCTAGATCTCTTTGCATCTCTCTTCATATTCATTCTCCAGGGCAGTAATCTCTCCAATGTTACAGTTTCAAATGCCAGCCCTACTTGGATGACTCCTAAATTTATATCCTTGCCCCAGACCTCTCCCTTTAATTCCACCTTTGGAGATCCAACTACCAGCTGACATCTCCACATGGATGACTAATAGGCATCTCAATATTAACATGTCAAGAAGTGAACACCTGGTTTTTCCTCTCTCCCCAGACCTGCTCCTCCTAGCATCCTCCTTATTCTATTAGGTGCTAGGTTAAAAAAAAAAATCGGAGTCGTTCTTGCCTCTTCTCATTCTCTGACATCTACATCAAACTAATCATCAAATTGCATCAATTTATTTATTAAACATATGGTTAGTTTTCATCTGCTTCTTGCCAATTGCCCTATCCTCGTCAACATCACCATCATCTCTTGCCAAGGAAAGGCAATGTATACTTGAATGGTCTCCTTGCTTCCCTCTTAGTTGTACTGTAATCTGTTCTCCATACTGCAACCAAGGTGACTGATTAAAAACATAAATTATTTCCAGACTCTCTAGTGGCGTACCAATTCTGAGTCAAATGCAAAGTTCCTACTGTGCTCACAAGGCCCTGCTCAGTCTGCACTCAGCTCCTCTCTGACCTCATCACTTACCACCTACTCCTGTGTAATCACCACAGTGGCCACCTCGCTTCTCAAACACTCCAAATGATCCCTGCGTCTAGGTCACTGAGTTAATATTTTTTAAAATATGAACATTTCATCTTAAACCATGGTATCAACTTTCTTTTTTAATCACAGGCTTTTTACTCCTTATTTTTTGCCACCTGAAGAATTCATGAAGAAGGTCATGAGAAGAGTATTTCTTGGAGAATATTGCTCTCCATCCTTGTCCAGTTCCCATTTTTAAAAAAGTTTAGAGAAATGTAATTTTTGAAAAACAAAAGTACAAAAACAAGTAAAAATGTAAAAGAAACACTTTTTTTCTTTAAGGCTTTTGGCTTGATCAAAAAGACCAGGAACCAGATGAAGCCATTTCCTGTATTATGTAAACTGTGTCTAAAGAAGAAATATGCCTACACTGTACAGGAAAGCATGGCATTGTTTCCAGTGCCATTTGACATTTCTTGCACTATAAAGCAATTGATATGTGCACTACAAGCTAATCATTTGGGGAAGTGTTTTTGATTTTGCATAGATAGGTATATCATTCAAATTTTAAGACAGTTATTCAAAATTGGGGTATTTTCGGCTATTTGTTTATTTTGAAAGAAAGCCCCATTTAAAGAAAGTATTATTGTAGTTGGCTATTTTGAACTATCCGTGGTCTTTGTATAAGCTCACCAAGGTTTTTTTTTCTCTTATTGTATCACAGTGCAAACCTTATTATTCATTTTCCTGATAAATATTTTCCTTTCCTAAGGCAAAGCTGGAAATTTACTTGTACCAACTGACATAATTAAATATACCTATTATCCAAGGCTCAAAGCTCTCTGATGTGTTAGACATGCCCAAGAACTCAATACTGTGACCTTTTTTAAGAGTCACTGTGAAGAATAGCATTAGAACATGATATAACTGCCACAGCCATGGTTAGCAAAAATGTAATACCTGTTTTCCCTGGGCTTTCATGTTTGGATATTACTGTATCTTCTCAATCAAATGTCTCCCTTTGTAATTTAATTTATCATTTAGTTGGTAATTCTGTTGTGTCTACTGCATGCAGGACCCTGGGATAGAGGCTACAGGTCATGTAAAGAAGCATAGGCTCTGAACTTTCTTCTCTCAAGCAGTCTAAAATCCCTTTAGGAAAATAAGCTGTGAGAAAGAACACAGCTATGTCTGTTAGGAAGAAACAAGAGTGCTTAAGATTTAAAAGGGGAACAGGTCATCATGTGTGTGTATGGGTATGTGTGTGTGCACATTATAACTAATTAATGCTGAAGAGATTGTAGATCAGTCAATTATTAACTAATGATGGAAAAGGCATTGAAACAAATACACAAACGCCAAATAATTATTAGCGTAGGTTTCCGAACAAGAGTGACAACAATAGATACACTCCCCAAAATCAAAACAAACAACTGAAACCTTGCTAGGCAATTCTCTAGGAAATTACTAAACAGTCTCATAATGACTTTCCAGAATTAATGGGACTTTCCAAAATGCCTATGGTAATTTGAAGGATTAACCTGTTTGATGACACAATATGCTGTAAAGCTCTTAGGTTGAGACATATGAAATGGCCACTCTGTGAATCATAAAGGACTGAGTATCAGCGATGTCATATGATCAACTGAATATAAGTGATTTGAAGAAGGCAGAGAATGTGTGTTTTTACTTTATACCTCAGGCCTAACACATGAATCACATATAGCAGGTGCTCAGCCCATGTTTATGGACTGAATGTTGAATGTGTCCGAGTATGTGAAATGTGAAAAAGAATTATGGATGTTTTTTCTAATTGAGAAAAAATGTCTTTAATCTTATAAAGACACAATGCTATTGGAAAATTAATTACAAAATGGCTCAAGGGAATTGTGTGCTTTGGTTATTTTTAGTAGTTAACAGAGAGTTAAGGAACACTAGGTATTAACAGTTTTTCAATGAATAAAAAAGGGAAGAGGGTCTGAGGCCACACCTGCCCTGCATTTGAATGGCCTCTTCCCCTGACCCTGATGTGTACTGTGCTGGGATGTTTGATTTTGCCTGTGGTGGTCACAATGGCTGCTTCTGAGGCACTTAATAACATCGCACAGCCTGACAGCGTCTGCAGACATCATCCGGCCCACACTCTCGCTTTACAGGTGAGGAAACTGAGGCTCACGGTGGCCACATGAGTTTGCCTCAGTGTTAGTCATGTGGTAGCACAATGGGAACAATACTCAAGTTCCTGACTCTCCGGTTAGTGCTTTATCTCTTACACAGTGATACTTTAAGAGGAATTACCCCAGACTATGATATGGGTAGTTATATGAGCTTAGGATAAGAGTTGAGGCAGATATGGAAATAAAGCCTAATCCAGTATTTATAATGAAAAGCTGTAAGAATTCTAATAATAAGGAGAAGATCTGTTTCCTTTTTAGGTTACATCCCACAGCTTTCTGTTTCCCTGTATATGTAATTGTCATTGATTTCCAGATTAAGTTAATTTTTGGAAGACAGGGCTGAAAAAGAAAATAAGTGTATGATGATATCAGTAGTTCATGCCTGGTTGTGAATATTATTAATATATCTTGAATGATTTTATTCAATTCTCTGATAATTTTTATAAGATAAAAATTTATATGCAAATATATTTCCACATTGACTTTTGATATGGTTTTCCCATTTTTAAAATTTAAACTTGCGTATGTCATAGAAGCCATTTAGTGTTTTTTTTGGTTGAAAGAATGTACTGCTGCCTTGTTTAAAATAGTATTACTTAGAATTCCTTCCATATCCTTTTTTCTTTTAGAACTTGCATGTTTATAGAGTCCAGTTTCAGGGGAATTCCTTTGGTAGTCTTCGTTGAACGTCAGCAAAATATATTATTTTTGGCTTCTGTCCTGATTAACCCAGACGTTTTAATGTGTGTTATGATGGGTTATATGATGGATAGTCACCTGTACCCTGTGATCAGCTAAAACTTGGCCACTTGAGTTAAACCTTAGTGGTGGAATGTCATAATTTCCCATCTTTTGTTTGATTAATACTTCCTTTTGATATCTGAAGGGGAAATGTCTGGAAGTGTCCATCGATGTACAGTCACACTCAGGATGAGAAGGAAGACGTGTCTTTTATGGGGAGAGAATTCAGTTGGTCATAACAAGCTCATTCAGGGCAAAGCATCAGACACTCCCTTTTTTTTTTTTTTTAAAGGAAAGAAGAAATAAACAGTTTGCTCACCCTTAAAAGTGCTTTTTCCTAACATTTTATTGACTTAAATGCCTTTATTTGGATAAAAAAAATAATAGCATGTGCAAGAGAATAAACAAAATTCTTGTGACAATTAACAAATTTCATTACAGTGCATGAAATTACATGCAGTGGCTTTAGATTTATATTGTTGTAAGATGTCATGTGAAAATATGTAATTCTTATTTGCCCTTTATTTTTGAACAGCAGACAGAATATTTGTTATGCCTAGAGCAGCTCTTGTGTACAACACCATGACATTCTTTAACACATATAATTATTTAAGAACCTTACCTTCTCACTTTTTTGGAGAAAGGGAGTTTCTTATAACTCCCTATTTATGTAATATATAATTTCACTGTATCTGTAAATATAAATATTCAGGAAATGTTTAATTACTTTCCCGGTGTTTACATAGATAGCATTAATTGATTGACTTTTTATTGAATATTTATTGAGCTCCTAATATTGAGCGCCTCTTGTAAGTAACTAGGTGTACCAGCAGCACAATAGTAAAATAAACAGGCCCAGCACTTGCTCTCCTGGAGTTTACAGTCTTTTAAAAGAGACAATTAGGGAACAAGTCAATACATTTACATATAATTACAACTAGTAATCAGTTTGCTAAATGAGCAGTGGAAGAGAATCTACCTTGTGAAATGGCCGTGAGGGATATAGAAGAAAGGGGAAGAGTCGCCTAACTAAAGTAAATAGTGTAGGTGAATACCTGAAGCAGGAAAGAATTTGGTTAATTCATGAGACCTAAGAAAGGGAGAGGAGTAGAGTACTTGAGTAGGGAGGAGAGTGAAAGGAAATGAGAATGGAGAAGTCGCAGGGTCTGTCCCAGCTAGCCTCAGGGGCCAGGATAAGATGTTTGCATCTTATTCAAATTGCTGCAGGGCATCGGGAATTAGGAGCAATGGTTCCCTATAGGAGTCGGAGGGAACTAGGTAGATGGGAAACAAGGAGGGTAGGGAGGCTTTTCAATCTTTATCTTTTTATACTATTTGTTTCTTTAGAAATATTTGAATGTATTATCTATTAATAGCTTTACATTAAAAAAATTTAACAGGAAGCCATTTACACTTAGAAGTAAGGATGTATCTTAACATGATTCTGCGTTTGTTTTTATTTATGAATTTTTTTGAGATGGGGTCTTGCTCTGTTGCTCAGACTGGATTACAGTGGCATGGTTATGGCTTGCTGCAGTGTTGACCTCCTGGGCTTAAGCAATCCTCTCATCTCAGTCTCCCAAGTAGCCAGGACCACAGGCACATGCCACCACCCCCCGCTAATTTTTGGTAGAGACAGCCTCACCTGTTGTTCAGGCTGGTTTCAAATTCTTGGGCTCAAGTGATCCTCCCACCTCAGTACTAGGATTATAGGCATGAGCCAGTACAATGATTCTGTTTTTAAATGATGACTTTGGCATTTGTGTGGAGAAGCAATTGAATGGGGATATTCTAGGGGGATGATGATGCAGCTGTAACTAGAGGGATGGTAGTAGATTGCAAAGGGGATTCTCTAAGATTTATTTGGAGGGGAAAAGCTAGTCTAAGAATTATTGATAAGATGTTAGGAGTAAAGGAGTGGGAGGGAAACTAGGATAATTGTTTGATCAATGGAATGCCCCATGATGTGAAATAATCAGGAGAGAAAACTGTTTAGAATGGACAAATCTGAAATTTTGTTTTATAAATGGTAAAGTTGGCATGGCTGTTAAATCCCAAATTGGTGCTATCAAGTGGACAGTTGGATATGTGAGACTGCACCTAAGGAATCAGTCTGGGTTGGAGATAAGAGTTTGGGAGTCATCAACTTCCGTATATTATTTAAAGCTGTGATAGTGGAAGGGACCTGCTGCAGGGTAAGGAGGAGAAGAAGGCAAAGGACTGAGCCCTAGGCCTTGCCCACGTTTTGGGGCTAAGAAGAATCCCTTTAGGAAAACAGACTTATACAGCTAGAGCAGCAGGAGAAAAACCAGGACAGTGAGGTGTCTCCGAGTCTCTGAGTGTTTCAAGAAGGATGAGAATCCAGGAGGCTCTAGTTCTAGTCTGGATTTTGCTCTTGTCACCCAGATTGGAGTGCAATGGTACAATCTTGGCTCACTGAAACCTCTGTCTCCTGGGTTCAAACGATTCTCCTGCCTCAGCCTCCTGAGTAGCTGGGATTACAGGTGCCCGCCACCACATCCAGCTAATTTTTGTAATTTTAGTAGAGACAGGGTTGGCCTGTCACCACACTGGCCAGGCTGGTTTTGAAATCCTGATCTCAGGTTATCCACACACCTTGGCCTCCCAAAGTGCTGGGATTAT
Organism: Sapajus apella; assembly: GCF_009761245.1. Lineage (NCBI taxonomy): Eukaryota > Metazoa > Chordata > Mammalia > Primates > Cebidae > Sapajus > Sapajus apella. Next base: position 1,550,813 of record NW_022436944.1, read on the forward strand.
AGGCATGAGCCACTGTACCTGGCCATAGATTCTGCCACTTTTTTCTATTATATATGTCATCTAATTTCTTTTTCATCTGCTGAATGGAATGAATCTGTCTTATCTATCACATAGTCTTGAGATGAGCAATGTTGAGAATATCAGTTGAATTAACTTTTTCTTGATATATATTAACAAATAAAAATCTATTATATTCATTTTATAATATTCAGCTATAATTATACAAAGGAAGATAATCATGAATTTGTTATCACCTTGATAATGCTTTACTTTAAACACCTGTGCATTAGTGTCATAAAAGATATTTAAATCAGAATTATATTACAAAGTCATATTGAATTAATATATTTACTTGAAAGGAACAGAGGGGTAACAAGGCAACAGTTTCATAAAAGAAACGTCTTGAACCAAACTAGAGTATGTTGTTTAAAATAAAAATATTTTCTTCTGTATTATCTTTGTTAACAACTAATGTGTGTCTAGGTGGAGAGACATTCCCAATAACTGCCATTGTTATAGGGTTAAAAAACTGAGTTGAAGTAAGTCATTGGGAAGGAGGAAAAAAAAAACCTTTATACAACTTTGTTAAAACAAGAACAAAGAGTCCATGGAAAGCACCAGGTGTGACATACAATAGATAAGGAACAAACTCTTCTGTGTACATATCAGTCTTGGATTATTTAATGACTTGAAAGATGACCTCCACTGAAAGGTGTGGCATGAAAGTGAGCATGAAACAGAACACTAATCATATATTTCAGCAACTCTGATTTCCAGTAGGCTGGGCCTTGGTGCTGACAGTCAACGTGTCCATTGTAAGACAGGTTTATTTCTTGCATAAGTTTACCATTATCTTGGAAGCCCTGGTTACTGGCAAGGCACTCTCTGCTTGCTGCCCTCCACGTTTATTCTTTTTCTTTTATTCTGCTACTTGAAACTTAGATATCTGGTCTGACTTTTAAAGTGCTTTGGGCTTCCTCATGTTGGGATTTTTTTCCAGCCCTCACAATTAGGTAATCATTTATTAGTCCTTGTCTTGTAATTGAGATGCACGTTATCATTCCCCTTGGCTTCCGTGATGACTTGTTGCACCTACCTTTTCCACCTCCTTATATCATGAGATTAAAGCACTGAGTGAGCTCAAGTAATATAAAAAATCTGGAATTAATTAACTTCACTGAAGATGATTATATTATGAATTAAGTAGCACCTTCTCAGAGTGTACTGTAACTACCACAATAAACAAACCCATAAAAATGCAGTTTTCAGGGGGTTTAATTTTCAAAAGAGCCTTCACTAATTCTATTAATATTTATTGAGTCCTATCAGTACCTATTGTATCTAATCTCATTTATTCTGATTAGGAATGTCTTTCCTTTCACAGTAGTGTAAATTTACTGGTGAAAGAATAAAGAAATCTTAGGCTCCCCTTGCAAAGTTCTTATTGTTATAAATGTTTTTTGAGCATGAACTATGAGCTAGGAACCTTAGCATAGTAGGAGCGACTCCACACAAGCTTCAGGAGAGAATTCGAGTGGAAAGAGAGACATCTAATTCTAAAATCTAACTCTAAAATCACATTTTAAGAGACAAAAGAGAGGAAGTTAAAAAGATATAGGAACAGGAAAAAAGTACACCAAAGTTATGTTTATAATCAGCAAACTAATGAAAAGCTTTCTTAATTATTTTGTACTTAATACTATGGTAACCGTGTTTTCCAAGTTATCAGAATTTTCAGATTATTGATTGAAGAGATAGGAAATATTCTTTTCAATATTGCTTCAGCTATACTGCCACTTTATCTTCTGTGCAGCTCAGTAATACTTATGTTTAAATATAAGGAAAGTGCTTCAACTTCTGAGTGGCCCAGCAGCTTATAAATTCAGACTAGGGTACAAGAATGGCATGTTTCATTACCACTAATTCACATTAGACCCTTTAAATTAAATTTGTATTTTCACACATTTTATTACTTATCAATTGACTCCAAGCAGAGGTCAATAAGGTGGAAAGAACAGGAACTGAGGATACGTAAAAAACTTTTAGGTGTATTGATTTGGCTGAATTATTCTCATGGGAACAAAATACAAAGTAAGTCAACACTAAAATTAATTTTTTGTATTAAATCACTAACTGAGCAGATGATGAATAGTAATGCATGGAAATATCTTCACATAGATAGTTATTTTAAAATATCAAGGCTGTCATTAGATGCACAGCTGGATTGACTATTAAAAGCATTTTTTCTGAGCCCAAAACTATACTGATTATTTGATTCAATTGATATATTGGAAGTGAGAAGATTGGAACATTTTCCCAGAACCCATCTCTCATGCATGAGGGGTGATAAAATTGCTTCCTTTGAGCAAACACGAAAGCAGCTTCATTGCTTTGTAGTCACTTGGACTTAAAATCCACATTTTTTGAAAGCAAGTACATTTCTTGCAGCTATTCACAGGAGTTCTCATGAGCCTCTCTGGATAACCAGCAGTGTCTGATCTCATTGTTTAGAAGCTCATCCTTTTCCTCTTGAGAAGGAACTGTTTATTTGGCATTAGGCCAACATAGCCAAAGGAGAGAGAAGAAAAACTAAAAGCCAAACCCATAAACAAAATCATTTAGTGATTTGAGATAGTGAGGGAAAATGGCAGAGAGATGCATAAAGCTTCCAATTCACTGGATTTATGGTATTGGAAACAGGATTTGGCTCTTTGATTATTTGAAAAAATAAAGGGTTAGACAAAATCAGGATTGGATACTCACAGCTTTTGGGCTGCTTCTGGCTGATACAGTTTTCAGAAGAGACAAAAAAGAAATTGAGATTTAATGCCTTACACAGATTATGTGTTTTTAGTTTCACATGGATTTCACCACTCCCTGTTATCTTACACTTGACTATTCACATCTTTACGCCACCACTTAAGGTCCCAGAGATTGTACCACCTGGTATGAATGACTTCTAGTGTGTCCTCCACCTCTACTGTTTTATGAATCTTTAGGTCAGGCACAGAGTTGGCATTTAGTAAACATATATTGAATAAATGAATAACTACTAGTGTGATATATAGGATTTATATTATTGAGAATAATACAAAGGTGAAACTTACAAACTAATCCTTCATTTATAGCCTATTCTGTGAAATTTATAAACACCAAACATAGGAGATATATATATATGTTTCAAGTTGGGTTAGCCATGCATTCCATGAATACAATCTTCTGAAAATGCCATCAATGTGTGTCATTACAAGGAGGGGAAAGAATGGCAAGGAACTTTCTTGTTTTGTGGGGAGGAAGAAGTTAGTTAGACTTTTGATGATGTTACAGACTGTTGGCTTGGAATCTGTAGAGAATATGTAAAATGGTTTCTGTCTTTTAGTGAAAATTCAGATAATTCTCTTGATTGGTGATATAAATTTATTGATGGTGTTTTTTATGTGACCTTTTTGGGTGATCATTGTCTTAAAAAGGAATAACATATAAGAGTAGTTGAGTATGTGCCATCTCTCTTCAAATAAATATTAAAGAAGTGAAAATAATCCGAAAGAGGACTCCTCAGTGTGTTTAGGTTTTGGCTCTGTTCAGTTGTTTTTCCTTTTTTAATCTTTTAGCCGGTTTAGTAAAATCCAGGTTGTTTCTAAAATATTACACTTTTTTACTTTATATTTGTTCATAGTTTTTTATTGGTTCAAAAACTATTCATTCTATTCATTCTTTCAATCAATATTGACAAGGTACCCATAATGTGATAATTGTTTGAATTCACCAGATTTCTTTTTTTTTTAGTTTAGCAAAACCAACAACAACAAAACACTGAGGCACACAGGCTGGGCCACAGGGAACAAACTGCCATTTTCACAGCGGGAGGCTTCACACCACCCTCCCACCCACCAGCATTCCTGGTCCCTGTGCCTGCCCTGGAACATTGGCACTGTGTGTGAGCTCTACCTTGAATCACTGGTTCTCTTCTGTTGTCTAACACTGTGCTACATTTCTAACAGGACTTGATACATGGATGTATGTCTTTCTTTCTCTACCTGTCTTGAAACCACAGATGCCGGTTATATATATTCAAGTTTAGCTATTGCTGGAGTGTCTAGTACCACTGAACCCCAATTGTGTTTAAAAAGGCAAGGTAGTGGAACTCTCCTCATATTCCATATCCTAGAGAGAACATTTTACAGCAATTCTTGATGTTTAGGTAGGCATATATTCACTAAAGACCCCTCTCTGACATCTCCTAGAATAAGCACAGCCTTCTAAATATCATGTGGGTATTTAAACAAGCAGCACTGATGTCAGCGCCAAGTTCCCCTCTTTGGGTTGCCCCCATCGTGTTGATTTATACTTGAAGGAAATGGACATAAAGGGATCCTGTGTTTGGGGTTTATAAATTTCACAGAATAGGCTATAAATGAAGGATTAGTTTGTAAGTTTCACCTTAGTATTATTCTCAATAATATAAAATCGTATAAATATGCTTTACTTGATTAACATGACTGAAAAGTGTCATCAAAATTAGTGTATCTTTTACCTATCAGAAGCATCTTGGTAATTACATTCTTTGATTTTCCTAGAGTAATGGGGAAATTTTTTATTTAGTTTAAAATATGAATAATGTTCACACCTGCAAACCATTATTCTGCCTCCTTAAATTTCAGGGTCTCATTCACATTATCTTACATTTCATTGCTTTGTTTGGGGATGGTGTTGAAAAAGTAAAATCATAGGGTGTGCCACTATTGTTGATTCTAAGTGAAAAGCCATAGATTATCAACACTGCTAGTACTTATTTTCTGTATTATGATAGAAAAAATAAAAGACATATTTTCTCCCAACTTTCCCTAGAGTGGATTGGGTGGCATCTTGCTTCACATGATATGAATCGTACATTTTCCTTTTATTCAGATCTCTCTATTTCTATAATCACTTTGTCAACTTTAAGAGAGAGAGGAAAGTGTTTTGATTGGAGGAAAAAATTCTGTTCAGGTTAGACATAATTTAGTCAGACACTCACCTTATGCAGCTGTTTCAGTTTCAGAGAATAATCATAACATTGTGCAAAATGATGATGAGATATGTTATTATCTAACAGAATCATGCCAATATTTAATTAATTCCACATTAGCCAACTAACATGTTAAAAGAGAGCTGTGGCTAAGGTTTAAATATTGAACCCACAGTATAGAAACAGAGCTAAGAAAGATTACTTCAAGTTAATTCCTTAACTAGTGACAGCACAAGAAACAGAACTAAAAGTTTGTGTCTTAGTTTGGGGTCACTTATTGACAGAAGCCTTCACAAATCATAATATAACCCAACAAGGTGTTGGAGTGGCTATAAAAGCTAATAGAACCCCAGGCTCCAGTATAGAAGTACAGTGACCTGATTTAATGGGGTAATGGTTAGCTCTGTTGTGCTCTTCTCTGATTGGAACCTGTCTGGGTTATTGTCCTTCATTTGGGTGCACTATGTTTTGAGAGAGAGAGGTTCATGAACTAGAGAGCTTCCAAGACAGGGCACAGAGATGGCAAGAGGTGAGATCATGTCAATAAATAGAAGGACCTAGGGATATTTTAGAAGAGAACACTTAGAAGGAACATAAGCACTAGCTTCAAATATTTAAAGGACTGTCATGGGCTAACATGGTTAAACTTACTCATTATTCACATCAGCAGATATGAAATTAAGACTATGAGTCTAAAGCTTAAAGAGGGTATAGAACATTTGAACACTTAGAACTGTTTTGAGTCAACTGGGTTAACTAAAATGTTGTGAGATAGCATAACCATTGATATTTGACAAATGCTGCAAGATCATTTATTTTATGAATGTTTTCTACTTGAATGATTTATAAGAGAGGCTATCATCTAAGATCCCAAGGCTTCTTCTTGGCATGTAAATTTTGATTATTTACTATAAAATATCTTTCATTTTCTTATTGTAAAATCAGAAATTCACTCTTTAGGGGCTTGCATTCTCTTTATTAACAGAGTCAAATCTGTAATTATGACAGTGGGCTGGGCTGCTCTTAAATAAAGGTAATGACTTCATGGCAATAGGCTGAGGGCCAAGAGATAATAATCTTATGCTGACATAAATCTGAAACAATCCATGAAAATGTTGAAAAACATTATCAGAGCACACTCAGTTAGGCTCACCTCTGAAGCATAGCACAAACAATGCGTCCCTTAAGTTTTGCAAGGTTTCTATGAGGGACTCATGGCCTTCTCATGCATGTGAGGGAGTGGAGGGGAAAGGAAAGTGAAATGATATGGAAAGAATCAAGAATCAAGAGCTTTGTGACATCAACACATATCCACATTCATAGTGAAGGCTCTCTCCAGCCTATTTGTAAGAAAAATTATGCAATTTGTTTATTTTTACATTTGATTTCTTTGTGGGGCAGAGAGCAGGAGACCAAATAGCACTGGAACTTGAGGTGCAATAACCAGAAAAAATGTGTAGCTATTCTAATAAATACACAGCTTGAATGAAAATGTGGTCGTTAAAATTCCCGTAGTGGCTAGGCAGTGTGCTGGTATGTACAGAATGGGGCTGTGATTCATGAGGTTAAGTAGAAAAAGCTCTGTAGATCAGATTCTGGGTTCAAGGGACTTTGAGATGAGGTCTGTCTGGTCTGACTGGGGTGAACTTTACTTTGAAAGATCTTGAATGATTTGCTGAAGGACAAGCTGTTAGTAAATGACATAGTGGTGACTCAAACCCAAATCCAGTGACCTAATCTTATACTCCAGGCCTAATCTTTACTTAATTTTATTACAAGAACATTTTGATCCTGGTAGAACCAGGTGAGGAAGGAAGAGCAACCACGGCCTGGGCGGGAAGGAAAATCTTGAGGAGCCCTGGCGTGGCTGTGCACTGGGTGGGAAACCGTGGCCCCTCCTCTTTGCCTCGGTTTGGGCGGCGGGTTTATAGTCTTCATGCTGGGAGAGCTGCTTTTTGAACCATCTGTCTGCAATAAACAGGCCTCCTGAGTGTGGTGTCTTGGGTCCTAATCCTTGAGTAATGACTATAGGTAGAAAGTGTCTCTGAGGCAATTCCTAGTGAGAACTAGGAGTCCTAGAAAGGATCTATTTCTTAAAAATCAGCCAACAGCAATTTTCCCTTTAACTGTCTTCTTTGAGTCTTTGCCCCTTAAATATTCATGAAATCTGCAGTGATTTCAGATTAAAGATCTCTCCAAGACAAGTAGTTCCCAGAATCTTATATCCGTGGTAGTATCTGGATTCGTTTCTAAGTTTCCCCTATTATAGTTTGAAATCCCTTTGCAAAGCTTGTATTGCTTTCATTTACTGAAAATGAACAATGCTGAGGCAGGACCCAAAGGACATTAAAACCCCATTATAGTTCACTTCCTGAAACCACACGTTCGGTCATCGTGCAGGTAAAATCACTTCCCTGTGTGTACAGGGGAGTGTAGTGTTTCCTTCTCAGCGCAGCTGCCATGTCTCTAAAGTAATGTTTTTACTAAGTGTTTGTTGAATCAATGAATAAATTCAGATTATTCCATGTCCCAAGTCTTCTTGTGATTGAATTTGATTCTTAGAATGGAGATGGAATTCATGTGACACCTTCTATTCTAAGTATCTTCAAATCATTACAGCACTCTGGGGCCAAATTCAATCTTTGATTTGAATTCAATACTAACATAATTTAATTAAATACTAAAATAATAGTATAAGGAGATATGTATCTATCTAAATGAATGGAAACATTAATAGATGTCAAAATATGGTTTATATTATATATGTTATATATTAAATGTTATCAATATGAAGACACGTTTCTGTGTCTTCAATTGATAACATTTAATATATTTAGATCTCATTTAATAGATAACATTAATGCATATATCTCTTTCTATTTGAAGAGAGAAACATATGTGTCTTCATATTGATAACATTTAATATGGTGTATATTAGAGAAGTATTTTGATATCTATTTCCATCCTGTTTTATTCTTTGTAAAGTAGATGGCATATAAATTCAGCTACTATAAAGTTAATCCACTCCTTAAATAAAAGATGTTTTTATAACACAGAGGTTTTTCCAAGAAGGAAATTGGTTCTTCTCCCACCCTCTAAATTGCTCTTTATTAAAAAGAAATGTGTTTGTTCAGGTTTATTTCTCCCGATGCTGGATGACAATATTGCTGTGGATGATGTATAATCAGTTTTTATGGGTGATGTTCCCACAGAAGGAGTGGTTTGGAAGTGAACAATTCCTCTGTGGTGTTTTCAAAGTTCTCTCTTTGTCATATTAGGCACTTCTCCTACTGTGTTTCTGTTTGTGGTATCAGGTCATAAGGACCTCACATAAAATTTGTTTCAAACATTTGAAATTACAGCACACTTTTCATTTTATTACTTGAAACTAAAAGTTTGCACATTTGCCACGAGGAAGAATTCCCACAACAACACAGCAGTCTTGTGGCTCTCTAGCTTTTATCTTTCTCAGGTATCCTTTACTCTTAAGCAGATGAGTCAAGATTATCATTAACATTTACATTGAGAAAGCAAAAACTGATTTTTTAAAAAAATATATAATTGTAATTTTTATATAATTACCAGCAGCATTTGAGTCAGAAGAGATGCCTCAAACTGAACTGTATGGTAGGTTCCGGAACTGCCTCAGTGCTGTGGTGTCTGTTAAAAAAAAATCAGTTGCAACAAACCAAGGTAAAACAACTCTAGATGGCCAATAGAATTTTTAATTGCAAAGATTTCCTCTGACGTGAGTGTTAATGAATGTCAAAGCAATAACATAAAAAGACATTACTTGTTTAATGATTGATAGAATAAGAAAAGCACAAGGTGTTTTGTCAGATAAATGACTACTGTTTGGTGTTCCTTTACCTCAGGAGTATCAGAAGTGATCTCAGATAGACAATAATAGCCCAGGGGCTAAGGCAGCAAGTATAATGTAGCCTGTTAGATTATAGCCAAAGCAGGAAGGCTAATTAATTTGTATCAGTGTACTTCTTTTCTCACATGGCAATTTTGACATACTTTAGTGCTTTGGGTTTGTTTGGAACTTTTGTTGAAAGTTTCTGAAGAATTTAAATAGGCATATAAAATTTTATAGGACTGGCTTTGTATATCTACAGCGCAGGTGTATTATTAAAGAAAATTTAAATATTGCTCCAACTTGTTGAAAGAGCACATCTGGTGGTGTCTGGTTTTGTACAGATGTTGCTGTGACACAGATCCATAACACAAAATGACAATGGTGACATCTAACAATTGCAGAGTAATGGTCACCAATGAATTTTATTTTTCTAAGCTATAGTTCACACCTCTGAGGTGTCCAATGTTTGCTATGATATGGTCTTTGCATGCTTAAAGAATTAATGGTGACGTATTCTGTATGATTAAAATAAACTTTGCACCATGTTTACAAGTATGAGAAACACTGTAGGTCAGTTCTCATGTTCATGTCATGCAAAACACCTGTAAGTTTCAAAAGTGCTAAGTCTATTCTTGTTGGTTATTTATTTTCCTTACTCCCTTATTACAATAATTCCATTACTTCTTTGTGAATCAAGTCATTTTTTTGCTCCTTGTAATTGGCTCTAGGAAAACCTGATAAGCAATATTTAGGGGAACTAGGCATGGATTCGTGTTGAAAACTCTGCCCACTTAGCTAATTGCTATTTGTTCAGGATGCCATGTGTTTACTGATGGTCTACAAAGAACTTGTGTGGATGTAATCTTGCTGGCAAATCCACAGTACAACATAACTGTGGCTTCTTATGGAGCAAGTTTATTGCAGCTGTTGAGGGACCATGAGAAGTAAACCTTCCTTCTGCGTCCACCAGCCTGCTGCCAAGAATATTTCCTTGGCATTCTCATTCTTCTCACTCCTGCTCACTCTGTTCTCACAGATCTGGGAGTGTCTGTCCTGCTGATTTTCTCATGTCCTGCCTGAAAACTTAACCTAAGATCATTGTTGTAAGAGGGCAATAACTTAAGAGTCCCATAGCTGGAGTTGGGGAGCAAGGGACACCACAGACTGCTGTGGAGGCATCTATGTGGGTCTGGTCAAAAAAGTGACTGAGAATGGCAAGGCTCAGGTTTCATTTCCCTTTTCACTCTTCAGGTGTTTAAGTTACTGGAACATATTCTTGAGTGCTAAAGGTGTTTTAACTGAACAGAGAGTATGGTTGAATCAGGCCAAAGCAAGGTTAATTGGTTCAACCAATATATTAGTGTTATGTGAGAGCTGAAAGGCCTGAAAAATGAAAAACAACAACTCACTTTCTTCCTCCCCTTGTCCGTGAATATACTTGTGACTGTAACACATTTTATTCTCTTAGTGCAGTCATTTCTAAAGGTCTGTGAAACGGTGTCTTTGCTTTGTTTTGGTGTAGGTAGAGAGCAGCACAGAAAATGTCCCTGGTACAATTTACCCAGAAACTGAGTATTTATATTGATTTTAAGGAGAAGAAGAAGAAATGAATCTTTCCCCAGGTATTTGAGGATAGATAACATTGATGTTCGAACATAAAAATAATTTGAGAGAATGCTACTAGTTTATTTTGCCTTTCTGGAATGTTGCTTTTAAGGCAAAATGGAAATGTTTTCTATAAGTACTATGCCCTACAACAAAGTATTTATAAAAATTTCAACTTTGGAAATACTATATTGAATTTTGAAAGTGATATTTAATATTTTTTTCATAATTATACATCATCTGAGACATTTCTGATACCACTTTATAATTTTAGAATAGCAGATTCAACTCAATCCTTTTAAAAATTTAGGTATATTGAAATTTGGGTATGCTGCCACCAGGTGGTGGCAAATCTGTGAGTCACGTGTTACTGTAATTTAATTTTTTTAACCCTTTTAAATAAAAGCAGTAGGAAATCTCTCTTAAACCAATAACTTACTCAGAAACCCAATATATAAAATAGATAAAAGTCAATCTAGTTGCTACAATGAAAGTGGAACAGGAATTTCAAAGCCAAATATCTGTGCTCATATCTTTCCTCTGGTGATCTCTGAGGAACCTCAGGGAGACAGTTTGAAAATCCCCATCTCATTTATAATGCACATATTTTACCTAACATTAAGATAAAAAACATTTTTTTTTTAAATAAAGGAAGCTAAGCAATAGAAGAGATAATCTTCTAGAGCAGGAAGAAAGACCAGGAAAACATCTCTCTGAACAAATGGAGGAAAAAGAATGTGCTTGTAGATCCGGACCCAATGTGATGTGGTGACTGAAGCAGACATGGGCAAGAGCATAAATGTAAGCCTAAACTGTTGAGAATTCTGTCCAAGCAGACCAGGCTCTATTTGGGCACTATCAGGACATATTGGAGATTTTGGAAGAAGGACTGGGGCAGGAGGGTATGCTTGTCCTGAGAGTCAATGATTGACTAAACTTCTTCAGATTTTTAGACGAATCATTGTCCAATTAGTTCCTTAGGGGTGGGGCTGGGATCCCAGAGTATAAGGTCATCATCTCCCAGGCTGACAAGCCTTGGGCTGTATTTGGTTGTTTGTTTTTCTGGTGCCTTCTCTCCCATGTGATGAGAGAAGACAGAACAGGCTGCATAGCTGCCTGTTTACCCAGCTCCATACAATGGGGACATCTGAGCAGAGACCAGGCTACTGCTGCTGCCCTTCTTGTGAGGAGCCATGTCTTGGTTAACATTTTTGCTTTGTGGCCTTACACCAGTGACCTCCCAAATGATCAATACACTAGTTAAAAGCAATATTTTCTCTGTATTTGGCTAACTTTCCCCTGAAAACCCCTCCCTGTAGAAATTGCAAACTCTCCCAGAAACTATTTTCTAAAATTATAATTTTCTTTCAAAATATCTTAAAATACAGAACCTAATGTAAGCTTTGACTAGACATGTAGATAAGGCAAGTATAATGATATAACTATCCTACATTACAGAAAACCACGATCCTGGAGGATTAGGTGTAAATACAAGAACCCAAAAAACCCATGAATCAACTATCCAAAAACCCAATAAATAGTTACTGATAAACCAATGAAACCACTAGTGTGTCTTAAATCATGTAGCTGTTCTTAGAAGTCTGTGTATATATGACCTACATGCAGTAATGAGCTTCTAGTTGACATGATAGAGCAAGTTTAGAAAGAGGAAATGTTAGAATTAGGCAAAATGATAGGAAATGCAAGAATGATTGCAAATAGCCCTGAGCCCCTCAGGCTGAGGTCCCCACCTGAACTCTGCAATCAGGTTATTTCAGTGACTCTCACCTGTTACTGGAGTCAGACACTGCAGATCACATTGGCCAGTAATCCATAAAGTATCAATTCATTGATTCAGTAAGTACAAGCTAAATACCTCCTATGTTCCAGGCACTATTCTGAAATCTAGACAAATTCCATACCCTCATGGGCTTTTTTAGCAGGGGTGAAGAAGAATAAATACAGAAACAAATAACTATATAATGTGTGGTAATGATAACTGCTATCAAGAAAAGTGAAGAAAAGGAAGGGGTAGAGTAAAGGAGGAATGATCACATGCAGAAGGTTTGGTACTTAGAGCAGGAATCAGCTACAGCCCCGCTGAGCAGGGGCATTGGAACAGAAACCTGAAAGGAGGAACCAACTTGATGTTTCAAAGAACCAGAGGGCCAACCACACTAGGCTAGTGTGAATGAATGAGAGGAGAGGTGAGGTCAGAGAGGAAGCGCCTCAAAGGCCATGCTGAGGAGTTTGGACCGAATGTGACGGGAAGCTAGGAGAGGGCTCCGACGGCTATGTGGTGAATAGACTGTGGGGTAAGCGTGGAACCACACAGGTGAGTTAGGAACCTGTTTTGGAATTGCAGGAGAGTCATGATGGTGGCTGGGACTGGCAAGCACTGCTCATGCCAGATAACTTTTTCTTAGACTCTTGTCATGCTCTGTTGATTTGTTCTAGCTGACTCCTCCTGGGATAGGCATTTAAAAGACAAATGTCAGCCACCCCTTTGCTAGTCATTGAGGTACCTATTATTAGTTATAAGATGGCCTGGAGCTGAGGTCTTGGCAAAGTCACTTCATCTCACTGAGCTTAGGTGGTCCACATTGGGTCCTTTTTCAGGTCTGACATCCTCTGAGCCCGAATTTTTGTGATTGAGCCTTAATGAGCCCTACCACCCAAGATGACCACAGGGGCAATGGAAATCATTAGAATACCCCACATGCCTCTGAACTGAATATAATTTGATCCAGATCTTTTTCCATTCCCTGGAAGCCTGCGAACATTCTGCGATACCCAAATTCAGATCTTCAATCTCCTATTAGGCTGATTTAGGAAACTCTGATGAAAAAAATGGTCACTGGATAGAGATGGTTCCACCAGAAATCACCCTCCCCTTCCCATACCCAATTCTCATGCACTTCACCTTTATAGGCCTCAAAGTGGCCCTCTGAGCCTTTCAGAGCCCTCCTTAATATTCATTTGAATCTGACCTTGTGGATCTCGAAGATCACTGGGAGATAACTGAGATATCTTGCATCTCCCAAATTAGCCTGCATAGAGCTCACAACAGAATTCTGGCATCTTCTTCAGAAAACAGCATTCAACAGTGTAGAAACAGTCATCAATCCTGAGTTTCAGCAAGGGATTCTGCAGAGGCCTTTCATCCTTGCACAGTGAATAGATGCTGCCTCATCCTCTATCAGTTCAGTCTTTTCATTTATTTTTCCTTTCTTTCATTTATTTTTTTGAGATGGAATCTCACTCTATTGCCCAGGCTGGAGTGTGGTGGCATGATCTCGGCTCACTGCAACTCTGCCTCCTGGGTTCAAGCGATTCTCCTGCTTCAGCCTCCCAAGTAGCTAGGATTACAGACACATGCCATCATGTCCAGCTAATTTTTGTATTTTTAATAGAGATGGGGTTTCACCATGTGGCCAGGCAGGTCTTGAACTCCTGACCTCAAGTGACTGGCCTACCTTGGCCTCCCAAAGTTCTGGGATTACCAGCATGAGTCACTGCACCTCACCCAATTCTTTAAAATACAAAATGCTAAACTAGTTGCCTAATCATTTGTGGTCCAGTATAAAGGTCTCGTTTCATGCCTCATACACATACATTCATGCTAGACAATACATTTTAAAATGTGAATCTGTTGAAACAAATATCAGCTCTTGAGCTTTTGCCTGAAATATGCAGCTCCGGGTGGCATTAGTCACATGATCAGATTCTACAGATGAAGATACATAGTCAAGCTGACACTTGAATTTAGACATAGAATCAAATACTGATGTGAAACATGCAGAATAGCCATCTTCATACTAAACAAAGCAAAATAAACTTTTATTGGAACAGTGTGTATGCACTGCTTAGAAAAGCATTTCAGAAGGTTCTATACATTTGAGGCTTGAAACGGAGCCCACTTTCAATAATAGATGCTATAACGATAACTATATTCAGTGGGTTAATTAACTTGTCTTTTAGTTTTAGAAATTTTGACTTAGTTTATGAGGGAACAGATTTTCCTGGTTTTGATGTGTTCCATACCAGACATTTGCTCACTTCTCCTAAATATAAGCTGATCTCCCATACTGACAGAGAGGATTGAGCATTTCTGAAGTAGGCTGAGGTAAAGGAGAAATTTGAGAATTTCCTGAGGAATTTAAAGGAAAGCATAAGCCAAGTTTTAGGGCAATTATATTTACTGTTTAAAATTAATATTATATTCTTATATAATCTGTCACGTTACAATTAGTCATAATATATGACTAATTTTCCCAGAAACTCAGTTATTCCTTGTGAGTCAGTTGGAGTTGGAGGTCGAATACTTTGGAGAAAGCCCTAGGGAGTTGGGCTTATTCAAGTGGGAGCTGGTCTTATTCAAGTGGGGGAAATGAAGGATAAATGGTGATTTATGGACTATTTTCAAATAATGGATTTTTCCAATGAGGAGGATGATGTTGGACTACTGTTCACTGAAGTTTGAGTAATATGAAATGAGCTTTGACTGAAGGATGCAGGATTTAGGTAAAGTATACAGAAGGATTTCCTTTTAATAAGTGGAGTTCAGCATAGATGGATTCCCAGGCCACAGAGGTGGTAGTGGTAGTAGGCAGGTGGCTGGTAACTGTTGAAAACACGAAAAAACCACCAAAAGTAAATGAAAGTGTGGAGTGTAAGTCACGATTTTGTTTGTTCTTCTACCTTCTAAAACTTGCAAATTTTTCATGAGGATGAAACATGAAAACAACCACCATATCCAGGTACAGTCCATGATCCCATTTAAGGGAACTCCATGTAACATAGACTGATAACTAATTTTACCCAACCCAACTCAAAAAATGATCTTTTGTAATTCTCAATGCATTTTAGTATTTATGAATCTGGAAGTACAGGTTTATTCATTTTCATGGTACAATTCTATTCAAAATTAAAATGTACACCATTAGCATCATCAGGGTTTGTTGGTTAAATCATCCAACAAGATGATTTTTAAGAGCACAGCCCTTTACTTACATCCACAGCATCTGAGACATGCCATTTTAAAAATCCATATATGTGGCTGTCAGTAGGAGGTTCATCTCAGGCCCAAGTACCCAGTCATGTACGTCTGGAGCAATTTCTTTTTTTCATGCATCCTCGGGTGCACATTCATGGTTTCTACAAAGTCACTTTTTTTCTATATACTTTTAAAGGTTATTTTAAAATTATAGAGCAATCCATGAAACATTTGCAATTATGAGATCATATTCAAAGGAATAACTAATAAGACTGGGTTAAATAATGTAGACTCTTTTAAAAATGATTTCATTATGAGATGTCTTTAAACATACAAATTGACCTTAATTGTAGTTTTTTCCCCCAGTTAACTGTGTTTTTCCCAAAAGTATCTCGAGTGTGCCCCATAATGTAAAGAGACTGTTAACATTTGAATATAGCATGCTTTGTCTTTTCTAAGGGAATATTTTTGGGAAAAGATTTCTTTTATTTGGACATACTGAAGCATCTATTCTCTCCAATGCTATTGTTTAGGGAGGTGTCAGGGCTGATATACCTAAGGTTACTGTGGTCAGCTTCTCAAGATGTAGTCTAATCGTTGAACCTTTCATGAAAGGGCAATGCTACAACAATCCAAAATAGTTAACACTCCTGGTGCCTTTTCAAGAAGACAGTCATGTCCCAGAGGTGGGCTCACTAACTGACTTTTAAATTATGCTTCAATCTGATGACTTCAACAGGTTTTAACCTCTCTTATTGGCAAAGCTTATTTTCAGGTTCCCATATATGAGACACAAGGAAATAACTAGCTGAATACAAGTTGTTTCCCAACCTTAGATGAGAAGTTAAAATTCCTGCTTCTATTTTCGAAGTCTCCCTCTTTATACCCCTGCCCCAGCACTACAAAACTCATCAGGAATTAATTAATTAATTATTTTTTTTTAGCCAAGTGGGAATCATTTGATTTTAGTCCAACTCTCCATTGGCCTAATACAAATCCCTAGTAAGGGATGAGGGCTGCACAGTCTGTCAGGGGTAGCTCAAGTAGCTGTTTGTTCAAAGTACTTGCTGAAGCAGAAACAACCCTTTTTGTTTTGAAAGCATGTTAATGTGATAATGAAATGCACAAAGCAAAGAGGTTCATCCATATAAATGGGTCATTTAAATAATGAGCAAGAAGGAAGGATGTGGTTTGGTGTCAGTACTGATTAATTAGGACATAAAAATAAATAACCATCCCAACATTGGCTGCCTCCCTTGAAACTTACTCTATTAGTGGGCAATGAAGTTAATGCAATTGACAATATAATTACAGGTTAGTGAGCAGAACAATCCACGAAGAGGTTCTTGTTTCATTTACAGCTTTAATTAGCTAGATAGCATCTCTTTGTTAATTTTCTCATCTCTACCTTGCTAATCTTCTGGTCCTCATAGGAAAAAAAAAAAAAAAAAACCTGTTGTTTTCAATGAACTTCCTAGAATGTTTTGGGTACCAGATATAGATATATAGTATTGTTTTAGGT
This sequence comes from Sapajus apella, assembly GCF_009761245.1. Classification (NCBI taxonomy): domain Eukaryota; kingdom Metazoa; phylum Chordata; class Mammalia; order Primates; family Cebidae; genus Sapajus; species Sapajus apella. The sequence goes on from NW_022436944.1 coordinate 1,567,806, forward strand.
ATTCAACTAACTTTTATTAAATGTCTACCATCTGATACTCACTGTGCAAGCACATGCTAGTGAGTTTATAAAACTGTACTTCAGAAAAAAGCAACAACATCCATCAGTAACTTATTTTTATGACTCCCTTTTCTGGAATTATTTGTCTTTCATCGAAAAAGTTTACAAAGTTTCTAAGGTCTGGTGTTAGTGGACTGTGTTAAAGTTGATGGCATATGGTCAGATTTATTCCTTCACCAAAGAGTTAACCTTGAGGGAACTTTATGCAATCTATTTTACACAATCATGATTGAGGATAACACAGGTAGTTGAAAGTTAATTATCAACTCTGCTTCAAATACTGACGGAACACCTAACTTGAGATCTATTAGCATCTCTGGAGGTCATTGAGACTACTGGAAGGGCACTTGGAACACACACACAGAGACACACACACAACAGATTACATGAAACAATGAAACCCCATAGAATACCATTTTGGATGCCTCCTCCACCCCAATAAGTATGAATGTGATTTTATTAATATTTTCCTGTTACTGTTAAAGGATGACTCTGATACTGGTTTTGGTTCAGGACAAATCAGCTGCCAGTTGCTAAATATTTTCAAAGAAATAATTTCATTCTGATAGAACCTTTTCAATGTTATTTTCAAAAAGCCCATTTTTCACTTCCCAGTGTAGAAATAACTTTCTTATATTGTGGAATGAAAGAAGAAATCAAAATTAAGTTGTGTGTTGGAGAATAAAGGAGAAAGATGTTCTTCATGCTCTGGCAATGATTCATATCAGATTCCTTTTCTAAGATTTATACTTCTTATATTTATTTTTCTTGCATGTTCCCTAGTTCAAAGTAAATGATCAAGACTTTTTTTTGACTAAAATTTGCCTCTTTTCTCTGTCTGCCCTTACCCTCCAAGTGTAAAACATGGAGAAAGCAGAATTTTTGTTTTTTCCATAATGGTTCATTTGTATTCTCTGAACCCAGGACTAAAGCAAGTTCTAATGTCTTACTGTTTTATATCACCACTGAGGTAGCAGTGACATGCTGGCTGCTGATGAATAAATATATTTATCTGGCTTCTAAACCTGCTTACACTGTTGAATAATGACCAGATGTTAACAATTACTCTAAATGTCTTGGATATTTTGTAAAACTTTTATCAGACTTAGAGTGGTTTATTGATTTAGTCAGAATCATGCCCTGGGCACAAAACATATTGTCATATGGGATTCAACGTGGGCAGAATGCATATCCATTAACATTTTAAACTCCGACACAAAGGTCCTGCTTCTGGAACCTTCTGAACAGTAGGTGTCTCTAATATGTTCTGGATCTTCCTGTGTAAACCAAAGCATATTCACTGACAATTTTTTTATGGCCTCACTTTTAAGGATATGATACAAACAATTATGAATGAGAAATAATGAATAGAAGATTTGATCCCCAGCTTTGTACATTTCAGGTAAACATTACAATCCAGTGCAGTAACAACTACCCATGTTGGTTTCTAAAGTAAATCAACAAAAATCTATATTCTCATTTCTCTGGAGTTATGTTTTGTTTTTTGTTCTTTTTTTGTAACATCAAGCCCTTTTAGTTGAATGATACAGAAAGTCACTTTGAATTCAAATATAAAATAAGGTCATCCATCATGTTAACAATTTAATTACCTGAGTATATATTTTTTCAGCAAAAAAACCCATTATTTGTTGTGTATCTTATTACCGAGTTGTTGCCTCGGGACAGCTTGGCTGTCAGTGGGCAGGCCTTGTGGTAAGCAATGGTGAGATACGGAGCAGATAAGCCCGGCAGTCCTCTGCCTTCCTTTCAGGCCCCCTCCATCAGTGTTTCCTGGAGGCCTTACCTGTTAGGGTCCTTGTAATCTTTGTGGCAACAGTGAAATGGTGACTTGTAAAGGCAGCGAACCATGACAGAGAGAGTGAAAGGGTCGAATGAAATAGAAATGTGATATTTTCTATCTTCTGAGGGCCCAGGAAATAGGACTCCTGCTGCCGAGCTGGGGTTTGGCATTCAGCATCACAGTGAGTACAAGGAAAGTTGTGAGATTTATTGTTTAGGACTCACGGAAGAGGCAAAGTAAACAAGCACTAGTTTCTCTGATTGTTTAAGTAGCTGCCTTCCCAGTGATTTCAGCTGAAGGAATAAGTTCAGCACTGAGGAAATGAGAAGATTAGAATAGAGGCAAATTAGAAAAGAACCGCTTCTGGGTCCTTCTTGGGGCATTGGAATTGCAGGGTCACCTCCCTTTTGAGGACTCACCAGGTGGCAGATAAATAAATGTCTGTAATGTGGGTCTGTTGCTATTTGCTTGCTTTTTAATTGTACACCCTGACTTCTACAAGTACCTGTAACAACGCAAGCTACTACATTGATTATATAGCAACAATCCTATCTAATCTGCCAAGTGATGGACATAAAAATGGCAAGGAATTTTTTTCCTCCTTTTACAGTATTATGCACCATGGTGGTTGGCAGTTTTATTTTGGCCTGATTCCTTGCAGGGAGCATTGTCAACCGTGGAAGACAGAAAACAAAGACCAGACTTAAACCAACCATTAGTACACGCTGCCTGCTTCCTGGCTGGTTAATGTTACAAGAAAGGAAGGTGTTCTGTGCTTACTAAGGCTCTGAATTGAGGATAATTTTTGCATTTCAGAGTGGAAGACTAATAAGTGATAGACACAACAGGGCTTGGTCAACAACTCTGGGTATGAATCACCCAGGTAGTGGAGGAGCAAGCTGCCTCGTAGGAAAGCTTTGCTTCTGAATCTCATCCAGGCAGCCCTCCTGGGTCCCTCTGTCTTGTTCAACTTGAGAGAATGTAGTTCAAGAAATATGCTCATTCTGTTCTTGCCTGAAGAAGAGCTGCTGATCATTTTATGGTTAAACAAATGCACAGAAGTTTCTTTGAAATGAACTTCACTGTGGATAATTCAGAAATTGCTGATGATGGCAAGGAGAGGGTAGGTTTTCTTATGGGTTCCTTGATAACTTTACGAATGCATCTGATTTTCACAGCGAACGCATGTTTTCATAAATGGAAACAAATAAAACAGTAGGCAAGGGCTTTTTCAAATGCTTGCCAAGTACATTAAACACACAAAAGTACATTCACAGCGAAAGTTGGTTGAAAACAGCTGTTTTAAAGGATTTTTGTTGAATGTAGTTAACAGCATCATCATTATAAGGCCTGAAGCAAACGTGTTACTGATTACACCCCATTAAGAAATTGGAATGCATTCCCCTAAAGAAACACCATAGCACATGCTATTTGAAAATAACAACCAGCTCCAAAACACTCAGCTAAGACTTCGTTATAGATTGTGCAGCCTATCTAATAAAGATAAAACTCTCAGGAAAATGAGAGTACATCTTATCTTAACTAATCGGAATATTTTTAACAATATTGTTTGAGGGGAGGTTTCTTTGGTGTCTTTCACCTTTTCCTCAAGCTAGCTCTGTCTACCACAGTCACATACTTATAGCTGAAATTCTATGAGAAAGCAGATATGAGGGAAGTTCGGGGATTCAACTCATTATTGCATGCAAATTCAGCTGACCATTTGTTTGAATGTAAAACCCTATGTAGTTCTAGGTCAGCTTCTTATCAAATGTTGTCTATCCCAGGAGTGCAGAGTAATGTTCGGGTGGGACAGAAAGCTGTGGTGGGCTCTGTGGGACATGGAAAATTGAATAAGGATTATGGCTCTGAGAAATAATGCTCATGTGTTGAAAAGGCACTGTCAAAACACCACTGAAGCAGGGCTGCAGAGTGTCTGCAGCTCAGCCATTATTGTCCAGCCCGTGTCTGTGCTGTCTGTCCACCATGGCACGGACACGGCTCTACAAACACTTTTCATAACGGCCCAGGAGCCACCCGAGGGCCCTGGGGAGTTAGGTAGAAAGGAATTCAAAGTCCAATACTTAGTAAAAAGAAGTTAAAAAAATTTTTAAAGGCTTTTTTACCTTTACACACATCTGACAGAGGGGTCAGATTTCTCCTGGTGATGAAAGAGTCACCGCCGGGGACTAACCTCCTTTCATACCGTGGGGGCCACACCATGGGTCATGCTGCGAAGGGCAACCTCCCCTCTCCCACTTCCTGAAATGTAGGATCACTGCCTGAGATGGTGAGGAGGACCGCAATGTCCTTGGAAGTACTGGTGTCCTACATACACATAAAACTCAATGGTAATTATGGCAACACTAACATGAGAAATGATGTGATAATAAATTAAGAACTTTGTTGTCATTATTTCACTGTGTCATGCACCTTTGAGTCCTAGTGATGGAACTTTGGATGAGTGCTCTAAGCTTTGTGAATCTCTATGTTCTTATTTTTTACAAGAGAATTATAAGACCTACCATATACAACATTTGTGAGCAGCACATTCTTAGCATACATATGGATATTTATCTGTACATTTGTATATACATACACATTTGTGTGTGTGTGTATGTGTGTGTGTGTGTGTGTGTGTGTGTGTGCGCGCCCATATACTTTAAAAAAGGATGTGAGCATTTTTACTACAAGCATCTCTTGGGGATTCAGGGCCTATTTGAAATTTAAGATTGTGAGACAGGCCTAATTATTTGTTGAAGGGAAGGAATGTTACTGGGAAAAATCCTTCTCTTCCACCAGTTTGGAACTTTGGAGACCCTCAGGATTAAGCTGAGGCAAAAATAGACTTCTTAGGCTAGAGTACATCCCTGCCCAGAGTGATCAGGGATCATAATCTTAACACTCAGGATTCCCAAGACCACAAAGGATGCTGCTAGACTGTGACCCCGGGGTTTCTGAAAGGCAATTACATGCCAGATGGCAGTATCTGTGAGCAGGCGGTATCGTAAATGCAGTTCCCTATGTCGTAACCTAGACTTCATTTTTCCTTATTACATAGTTCTCGGAGTGTTGAAGGCTCTGCTCGGGCAGGGTCTTGATGGGAGAGCTCTGAACTCAACAGAGAAGCCTGGGCACAAAGCCTGGCACCAGCAATTGCTCTGTGCACCTGAAGGAACTGTTTCTAATGGGATACTCTTTACAAAGCACCTTTTGTCCAGGCTGACAGTGAGTGTGGGGGAAACTAGTGGAAATGGTGATAAGTTTATTACACCAAAACTTTGATGTAACAGATAAATCTATTGTCGATAACACTGCAATCATGAGTCTTGGGAAATGTTTGTGATAACATGACACAAATATTAGTATTACCAACTATCAGTAGAAGTCATTTGCCAGAAAAAAAAATACAGGTGATTTTGAACAAAGGCAATGGTGATAGGGGCCAGGTAAGAGGCCAGGTAACTATGTAACTCTATCACCATTTCCTTTTTCAATGAATTGTGGGCAAGGTAAATAATTTTAAGGAACCTACATGTAAATGCATTTCAAAAATGCATTTTACTACTTAGAGTAAAACTGATGTATTGTCCATTAAAAATGAGAGATATCCCAGTAAAATTGTATCCAGAAATTCTGGAGATGAGATCCATAATTAGAAATTTTATTCTGACAAATGAAAGTGAACTGGAGGTACGTTCTTTATCAAATGAATTTTATTCTGTCTTAATATTGTTTGAATGATTGAGGCCACTTATTTTTCCTGGCGAGCAAGCTACTTTTTTTCTTATTGTACAAATAACTATGTCTTTTTTTTTTTTTTTTTTTTTTTTGAGGCAGGGTCTTGCTCTGTCACCCAAGCTGGAGTGCAGTAATGCTGCCACATCCAGTTAATTTTTAAATTTTTTGCAGAGATAAGATCTCACTATATTGCCCAGGCTGGTCTTAAAGCCCTGAGCTCAAGTGAATCCTCTCACCTTGGCCTCCCCAAATGCTGGGATTATAGGCATGAGCCACCATGGCTGGCCTCTTTTTTGTAACAAGTATACTCATTCTCTTCCTTAAACCCTCATCCCTTTCGCCTTCAATTCTATAATCATTTACTAAACATCAAGTATATTCTAAGTGCAGTTTAAGTTACTAGAGACAGATAGAGAAAATAGGTTGAATCTCTGATCCTGAGCAGCTCATATAATTTCTTTTGTTCAAATTCTGGATTAGAAATTTCATCCTGACAAATGAAAGTGAGCTGGAGGTACGTTCTTTAACCCTCATCCCTTTCACCCTCAATTCTATAATCATTTACTAAACATCAATTATATTCTAAGTACAGTGTTAGTTACTAAAGACAGATAGAGAGAATAGGTTGAATCTCTGATCCTGAGCAATTCATAATTTCTTTTGTTCAAATTCTGGATGTGATTGAAGTCAACATATACTCTGAATAACGCTGTCCCCATGGAAAACGTTTCTTCATAGAAATTACTGTAAAAAAGGGATCTCTCAAGTAGGTGACCATATGCCAATGGTTGCACCGGGGCACAGAAGAAAAAATTAAGGCCTGTTTCTACTATTATACTCTCATATTTTTATTTGGATTTATCAATATACATATTATGATATCATATATTAGTATAGTTAGCATAACTGATTAATTTACAACTAAATATGTTAACATATTGGAGGTGCATGCTCAACAGATTTTATTGATAGGGTATGCGATGATAAATGCTTGAAGACCACAGCTCTGGATTACATTCTTAATGAGGGCAAAGGGCCTGCCCATCTTGCTTGGCCTTTTACTGTGAATGGCAGTGTCGGTCACATTTGGGTACCTAACAAATATTCAGCAAAGAATAAATAAACAAACAAATGCTTTCTCTTTCCTTCATAGCTGCTAAAGTGGTTTATTTTAATAAATTTATTATTCACAACATGTGGCAATGTGCTAGACAGAGTATATTTTATAGAAGACCCTGACATGGACATGGTATCTTCTCCCTAGATTTGGGTCTAATTGTAGGTCTATGCAGCATACTTGGGGTGGTATGTTCTGCAGGGATTCACTACTTGATATCCCTCAAATCGCACTTCATAAGCTACTCCTGTGCATATTGCTTACTTGCTTGGCCTTAGAAATAAGGTATCGTGGAGTCAATACTTGAAGGAATCCAAAGAAGGTCATCTGGTTGATCTTATTTTCTTTCTGGATGGGACAATACAGACAAATAGGCTTATACACTATTTTAAACAATCTCTACATCCTTCCCCAGGGACCTACTTAAGTGCTGGAATTTGGGTTTGCTTTTAAGGATAATAGATATTTGACCGAGAAAAAAATATGGTAAAGATAAGTTCCTTAGGTTTATTGAATGTTCAGTGCTTCACCTTGTTATTCATTCTCCTCTTGTTTGTTTCAGGAGAGGGGAGGATGTAGGGTTTATGAATTCATAGAAAGCTTGGAGGTATGGCAATATAGGCCCAAGGAAATAATGTGCAAAACAACAACAACAAAACCCAACTGACTAAAGTTTTGAAATTTTCTCTGCAAATGTGTCCCTTTTACCACTTCCATATTTATGGTTCCATGAAGTCGTTTTTTTTTTTTTTTTTCTTTTTTGGGACAGGGTCTCATTGTCACCCAGGCTGAAATGCAGTGATACAATCTCAACTCACTTTAGCATCAATCTCCCGGGCTCAGGTGATATTCTCACCTCAGCCTCCCAAGTAGTTGGTACTACAGGTGCATGCCACCACACCCAGCTAATTTTTGTATTTTTAAAAAAATAGAGATGGTGTTTTGCTGTGTTGCCCAGGCTGTTTTTGAACTCTTGAGCTCAAGCTATCCACCTGCCTCAGCCTCCCAAAGTGTTGGGATTACAGGCATGGACCACACTGTCCAGCCCTCAATGAATTGTTTTACAAATAAAGCAAACATATGATTTTGATGCATAACAACACAAGCACAATGATAAAAATGAATTTAAGTCTATCTGGGATCATGCTTTGGAGTTCACAAAGCATTTTCACACTATCTATCACAGTCTAACTTACAGCCGATCAGCGCATGTTTCCTAATTTTGTGGAGAAGAAATGAAAATTTCCTAACTTTGTGGAAAAGAAATGAAATTTCAATAAGTAAGTGACATAACAAGGGTCCTGCTATTTCTACACTAGAGATACTTCCTCTACATTAGTACTTCTCAGTCAGCAATGTGAATGGGATTTACCTGAGGTCCTTGATTAAACACAGAATTTGATTGAGTGTTTCTGGGGTGGGGATGGAGATTCTGCATTTCTCACAGTTTTCCAGTAGGTGATCAGGCTTTTCTCCATAGATCACACTTTGAGTAGCAATATTCTGCATCATAATTGGTTCCTATGTGATGTGATTAAAGACAACCTTGCAGAGTTGCTTTGTGCAATGTGTTTAGGACATTCAGAGCCAAAGGCTTTGAAATTGGTTATGACTGGTTTCTGTGGGAGGAGACCAATCATAATACTATGAAGTGTTAATCAGTCATTCTCCCTTCTGAACTTCTCTCAAATAGGATCTCTTTCCTATTTCACTTCTGCTGCTTTCATTCGAGCCATCAGTATCTCTCTGCTGGGCCATCGCAACAGCTCCAGATTGCTGGCATCTCTTATTTGCCATCAGCCTCTCCCACTGGCATCAGTTCTTTCTGTCTAAAATACAATGTCATTATGATGTTCCCACCTTTAAAGGCCCACAATGGTGTTCAATCTCCAATATGATGAAATGGAATTTTTGAGCACAGTGTATTAGGGACTTCATAGTTTGACCTGTCCCCTTTATCCATACCTCCCCAGCTACAACCTACACTGTGGCCACAACCACTCCGTCTTTAGCTTCAGACACTATACTTCATCTACCCCAAACATCTCACGTTTTCCAAATATAGTGTGCTTGCTCTTTTGCTTCCATGGAATTTCATTTCTAAATCTGTTCTATTTCTTTACTAGATCTAATGCCAAATCTTTCAGAATCTAGTGAGATACCTGGCAATGTTCCTTACAAAGTAAGCACACAATAAACATTTGTTGAATGAATATACTAGATGCCTGATATAAATAGCTCCAATCACTGTTGGATTAGTATGTAAGGTTGGTGGTAAATAGTTGCAAAACTTGAAAATAATATAATGAGGCTTGGATATTTGCCTGGATTTCGCAAAAAGATTGCCAAAGATAATCATTTTATGGTGAAAGAAATGCATGGAAATTGTAGAAATTGCAGAGCAGTTTATTTAGCTGATCTTGACCAATGACATGCTTAGAGTAAAAGCAAAGGGAGGTCCTAACTCTAGGTCATGCCTCATCCCATGGCATGTTCCACACGCATTTCTTTCCCTTCCTGCCAATGTTATTTCATTCAGAAGAGTAACGGTCTGGGTGCTATGACTGAAGATGTTAGCTGACTCATTTGTATTTCTCCCCTCTGCCTCTGTTCTATAATTTCTGTGGGACTGCTGTTCATTTCTGAGTTCTCCATGAAAGAACTTTAAGGGGTGGTGGTTTAAAAAAATCTTGACCTTTTTTCTTTCTTTTTTTTTTTTTTTTGAGACGGAGTCTCGAACTGTCACCCAGGCTGTAGTGCAGGGGCGCGATCTCGGCTCACTGCCATCTCCACCTCCTGGGTTCAAGCAGTTCTCCTGCTTCAGCCTCTCGAGTAGCTGGGACTGCAGGCATGAGCCACCACTGCCAGCTAACTTTTTTGTATTTTTAGTAGAGACGGGGTTTCTTCATGTTGGCCAGGATGGTCTCAATCTCCTGACCTCGTGATCTGCCCGCCTCGGCTCCCAAAGTGCTGGGATTACAGGCACGAGCCATCGAAACCGGCCAAATCTTGACAACAATGAATTATCAGTCTTGCTTTTGCAAGCAAAATAGCAGAGGTTTTCCATTTAAGGAAGCAAGAGAAATTACAATGACCAAAGGGATAGTAAGACTCCTCTATTAGCACACCAATATTGGGTTTTTGTTAAGAAAAGAATCAAAACAGCAAGTTGTCAGACAAGCTAATTGCTAAGTAAAGTGTAGATTGAATATTGGGCAAGATTTTAAAAACCTGTTTGAATAAGTAAATATTAAGTAAACAATTAGCAATAGATTTGATTATGCTACATGAAACAAAACAGTATGTTTATAAACACAAAGCTATGTACATACACAAACATGTAAAATATCTTTAATTTTCAGGAATGGAATTCCCTAGCTTTTCTATTATTACGAATCTAGAAGGTTAACTTTTCTTCTTTTTCTCCTTTTCTGCTTTCCAAATTTCCCTTTCTGTTCTTCTACTACTACCTACTTGCCTGCTTTCCCTCTTCTCTTCCTCCCTTCATTTGTAAAATGTATTTCCCACCAAACAACTATGTAACAAGCAACTTACTCTGGTCTTTTTTTTGTGTAGTGAGGGGAAGAAAGGGAGTGTGGTGAGGAAGAAACCGACCCAGCTAATTCCAATGTTTCAGCCAGTGAGTAAGATATTGGATTCTAAATAGAAGACAAAGGCATGCTTCAGACCTCGAGAAAGTGAGATTTGTGGTCAGGAACCCTAAACCAATTTGAAGTTGTGAAGATCCTGGTTATTAAGGTGGCGGTTGATGTGAGGAGGAGCAAAGCTCCTGCCTAATTTGGAGAGAATGTTTAGAAATTGAAAGTAGAGGCTGGGCGCGGTAGCTCACGCCTGTAATCCCAGCACTTTGGGAGGCCGAGGCGGGTGGATCACGAGGTCAAGAGATCGAGACCATCCTGGTCAACACGGTGAAACCCCGTGTCTACTAAAACAACAAAAAATTAGCTGGGCATGGTGGCGCGTGCCTGTAATCCCAGCTACTCAGGAGGCTGAGGCAGGAGAATTGCCTGAACCCAGGAGGCGGAGGCTGCGGTGAGCCGAGATCGCGCCATTGCACTCCAGCCTGGGTAACAAGAGCGAAACTCCATCTCAAAAAAAAAAAAAAAAAGAAAAGAAAAAAAAAGAAATTGAAAGTAGAGGCCAAGGTAGAAACACATTTGAGTGAACTAAGCCAAATCTGAAGGATTCACTTCTGAATCTAACCTAAAATTGTATCAAATGACGGGGGCATAGCTTTTACCCCTTTCATTCAGAACTGACTCAGCAAGTAATCGTGAGCCTGCCTAGGCCAGACACAGTGCAACATAGTTCGTATTTGGAATGTTGGTGGTTTCAAAGTGCTTAGTTTTTAGTGTCTCTATTCCTCTGGAAAGAACTGGACAGCTCCCAATATGTGACTTGTCTCTTCAAGGTTAAATAAATGCTCAAACAGTGGATAAGGCAAGGGACCGACCAGAAGGAGCTTGAGTTCGTCATGCATCAGGAACCTTCATTACTCCCTTTGGACTGTACTGGCCAAGACTGTGCTAAAGCAGTTCCATTGACTATTCAGCTCCACCTTTTCCTTATTTTGCTGTCTGTCATTCTAGTACATTGGTTATCAGACAAATCACGAGAAAATTAAGATGAAGACTCTTGTAGTTATATAGATGAATCTGATAAAACTTTCAGGATAACCTTTGGAAACCACCCTAAAAAGGTACTGTTTCTGAGATTATATGAAAGCTTTAATTTTCTATGTTGGCTTTTATGTTACAATTCTCAAAATAAATTTGGAAGCCACTAAGTTTTTACTGCATTCATTTGGCACACTGTGGTTTAAAAGTTATATTCAAGTACTGAAAATAAAATTGATCTCAGTTAAAGGCATTTAGGACTGGATTTAATGACTTGTAGAACTGGACTTGTCCAATAATGCAGACTGAATAAATCAGCAGAGATTTTTGGCAAGATCAAGCCCTGGGTTGGGTTGTGCATAAAATTCTGATGGTAGCTCAGGAATGTCAGGAGGCTTAAGGTTAATGTGGCCCTTTTAAGAGAGTGAGAAATTAAGAGAGCATTTGTAGATATGATGGTACAGAGCCTGATGAAAAACATAAAGAAAATGAAGAAATGAGATTCCTATACACCGTTACTAGTTAAGGCATGCCATCATTCATTCAGTGAATGTCTTTGGAGAGTTCTCTTTGTTTCAGGAACGGTGCTTGATACTGTGTTTGTAAATATAGCAATAGCTTTGTTTATCTACTAAGTTGGTCCACTTCAGAAAACCTGAACCAGGAAAATAATTAAGATTTCTTCAGGGTTAGGAAAGAAAACTCTGAGACTTCCATGATTAATGGAATGGATTTGAGCTTTTCTGGAGCAGCTGGTACAAGGGCACCTCTTTGGGAGAAACCCTGGTTGGAAGTCAAGAAGAATGTTTTGTGGTGTGAGTTCCCTTGTTACAGTCATATTTAATACTTAGAGCAGAGTTCACATCTGGGAACCCTTGGAGAATTAGCCATTGTAAGAACAGTGAACCAAGAGGAAACACAAGTAATAAATATTGGAAGGCTTAATCTGATCTCTTGCCTGTCTTCAAAGGAAGCTTCATTTATAAAGGACATGCATGATCATGAAGAAAGGACCCCCATTAGGCAGTGCAGAAATAATAAAAGACTATGTCCAAAGTCTCTGGTGCAGGGAGGTTAGGGGACTGGCTCTGTGCTTAATGGGGAGAGTGATGGAGTTGGACTAAAATTCATCTTGGTTCGCTTTTCAGGGTCCTCTGCTTCATAGAGCACCATTCTTTTTTTACACTACATTAAGATTTATCTGACAAGAAGCTTCTGCATGGAAACAGAAGAGTTAGAACCTGGCGAGGCAGAGTTTATGTTCATTCAACTTTGATTTCTGCCTCTTAAGTTTTCTATTTTAAGGAAGAAAGTGTTTCTTCTCCCTTTTTTTGTTTTCAGGGAATTCTAAGGATGAAGACCAGAGAAACACTATTGAGGCAGATATAATATACATACCCATTTTCTCTCTTATGCTACAATGTTGCTTGATATAATTTGAAAGTATCCTTATAATTTAAGATAGGAAGTAGCCTCATGGAGTGAAATCCTGGTGCTCCTAGAAAATTATGACACCACTCGTGTGTGTGTGTTTAATAGGAATTGGCTAATGTTGTACATCTTTTTATAGTTTGTGTTTTTCATTAAATATATTGGTCTTTATAATAATAGTAAATACTTTACATAGTGGTCGCTCTGTGCTATGGACTTTCTATGCACTTTAGAAACTTCAAATTATTTAATATAGACTTGCTACATTGTTTTAAATTACATTTAGTTTGGTTAATCTCCAACTTTTGGATATTTAAGGTGATTACTTTTTTTTTGTTTCTATAAACAATGTTGGACAAGATCTTCTTCTGCACACCTTCTTGGATAAGGGTGGATGGTTGCAAAGGCATCAAAAACATCTAGTACACATCACCTGATTACAGTGGTTGCCTCTGAGGAGAGGGAGTGCACATAGATTGAGATGTGGTTCTAGGGGCTTTAGCCTTATATGTCATGTTGTAGAACATTATTAAACTAAAATATAGTCTCATATTACTTGTGTGTTAAAATTATTTTAAAAAATAAATACAAGGCTAGAAATTTTTCAGCACATAACTTAACCCACCTGATCTTTTTACCCCGACTTTTAAAATACCACCTACCATAAATACTTGATGTGTAGCTATGACAGACAACTGAAATGTTATATGTTGCAATGCTTTATAAACTGCTAAATATATTCAAGTGACTCATATTCTAACATACCTGGATTTTAGTCATCAGTAAAGGCACCTTAGAATTCACAAGAAGTAAATATGCCAGTGAGTGTTCCCTAGTTTTAACAAGGGTGTCATCTATGTTAAAAAAATAATTTATGTTGTATTAGCAAGAATTCAATTCAGCATGATAATTCACATATAGCTTTGAAATTTCACATTTACTAATGTAAATACCAACCCTCTTAATTTATTACAATTTCACTTGTTAGAATCAGGTGTAATTTTGAGTACTGGTATTGTGTACAGCATTGCTAACCCATTTAACGTGTAACTCACGTGGTATAGTCTGGAGCTTTGTTCCGTACAGCTGTTATAATTACACCATATGACCACCCTGAACCTGTAAACATGCAGGCACCCACATTATCAAATTGTAGCAGTAAAAAAGAAAAAAGGAAGAGTGAAATTAAATAGTGTATTTTAAATTGACATTTGTGTGTCATTAGAAAACTAAGATATTTAGCAGAGTAATAATGTTCCAGGGCAGATGACCTTGGAACATTATCAAGCCTTCCTGCTCATAAGATATAGCATACTTTAAACACCCTAGGCAGGGGACCTTCCAAAAACCGACCCAATGACAGAACCTAGATAACTATTTCAATCCTGTACAAATTTCAGTGATAAAAATATGTATAAATATTTAACCCTATGAGGATAGAAAATGTATGGTTTGCTCCTTTCTGTGTAAGACTGTTCCCGTCTGCAGCAATCTGTTTTGAGGTCGGATCAAATGTTGCCAGTTAGTTTTGACTTCCAGGCTTTTTAAACGTCCTTGCCTTAATGTCACTACTCTGGGCCATTCATACTATTTTAGTAGGTCTTAGGATAAACATTTCTCTATATAAGTACATGCTTTGAATAAATCAGAGGGGACACACACACACACACACACACCCCACATTAGTACCTTTTCAGGTAAAAGGACTTCAGTGAAAACTCTCCCAGAAACTGTTTTCCGAAAGAGTTTTCCCCTTCTAAGTAAGGATTGAGCCAAAGCAAGAATAAAGGTTCTTTATGGTTTAAATATGCCACTCCCTATTGTGCACTTTTATGGAGCTATGCCTTTTATTTTAGTTAATATGTTATATCTATGATCGCTTCGAAGTCTATAATAAACCCTAGAATAAGAGATGCCCAATAGAACTTTCAGCAGTGCTGAAAATGTTCTGTAATCTGCACTGTCCAATAGGGTAGCTACTAGTTCTATGAAGCTATTGAGCACTAGCATGAATGAGGAACTTAATTTTTATCTGTATTTAAAAAATTATTTCACTTTAAATAGGCGTATGTGGCTAGTGGCTACTGTACTTGACAGTGCAATTATAGATCACATTTCTCTAGTTCTATTCATATATGAATAGATGTAGAGAATATATTATATGAATAGAACTAGAGAAACTTCAACATTTATAATGTAGACATTTCATATGAAAAGCTACCCCTTTAGTTCTATTTAGCATTACTTAATTTGCCTCCAGAACTTGAATTCAAACCCTGTTCTCCAGGGTTTGTTTTGCCTCAAACTTTCAATTTCTTCCTGCTCAACCCCTGTGCTATATTCAGCTAGTGAGTATTTTTCACAACTTATATCCAGAAAACAGTGTAGTGCTAGGAAATAGGAAAATATGCTTAGCTCATAACGCACATTACAGAATGTCCTTATTAGATTTCTTGTTCTCATTATCAAATTTACATTATCACTTAAACAAGTGCATGTTTATTGAATGTGTAACTCTCTTCTATTGAAAATCAGGCAGACTTTTAAATTGGCAGTACTCCTCACTCATTTTTAAGAAGCTTTGGAGGCCGGGCGTGGTGGCTCATGCCTGTAATCCAGGCACTTTGTGAGGACGAGGCAGGTGGATCACCTGAGGTCAGGAGTTTGAGACCAGACTGGCCAACATGGTAAAACCCCATCTCTACCAAAAATACAGTAATTAGCCGGGTGCGATGGCATGCACCTATAATCCCAGCTCCTTGAGAGGCAGAGGCAGGAAAATCACTTGAACCCGGAAGGTGGAGCTTGCAGTGAGCTGAGATCACACCACTGCACTCCAGCCTGTTGAGTTTTAGCTATGAGCTGGCTTAGTAGCCTCCACACAGCCATGACAGCACACAGGGACAAAGCCATCCTCCTCAAGGGTTTCCAAGAACTAAATTGCCAGTAAGTAGGAACTTCCTGCTGCCCTATGAGGCCTTTGAATGTGATTAGGATGAGCAATGATTCTACCCAGAAGTGGGTAGAATGTTGACACAGTAAACATTCAGATTACCTCACTGCATACACCCCAGTCTTCACACACACCGCCTCAGATAAAACTTCTATAGAGAAACCGCAGCTATCCCCAGCCCTTCTCTCAGGTTCCTTCTCTACTTAGAGACCAACCAGGATGCACAGAAAACATAACTGATACCACTTAGATAATTATTGACTAGTTTTAGTGTTGATGGGGCGGTTGAATTCCTTTTCTCTTCCTGGTTATGTTTCACTGATGCAATTTGCTTATTTCTATGTGGAAGCATGATGGTTTTTACTCTGTGATGAGATCTTCAGTGACTGCAACAAAGGTAATTTGGTAAAGTGCTCCTACACAGCATATATGGCTTTAACATTTTGAAATATACCCTTTTTAACCTATCTCTGTGATTTCGAGTATGCAGGTGGTGGTCGATGTACAAAATCATTTGCTTCTTAACAGATGTTCTGATGCCTTATTTGTGGCAAAGGGATACTGTAGAAATGTGTTCTTGTGAATTTCTAAGTGCTCACATAAAACACCATGTGGGCAGCTGAAAAACAACCAACCCATGCGTGCATTCCTCTTCCTCTTGAATCCTTGGAAAGTACCTCGTTTTTCCTCTTCTGTAGCTGACTACCTCTTTTTCATATTTCTGTGTTTGGGGGAGGTAGATGCTTCAAGCAGAAGTTAAGAGGATGAGGTGCTTCTCCTTGGCCAGCTTGCTGTCTCTCGCCCTTGCTCCAGCTCTTTCCCCCGGTCCTCTCTGCCTCCCCTCCTCTGCCCTCACCAGATGTGGTGAGGTCGAGACCTCCTGCACCCAGCCAGTGCCCACCCTATGACCCTTTTCTTTCTATTTGAAAAGTGTGAGGGACGGGGTGAGGGGAATGACATTGCCAGACAAAGAGAAGTTTTTCAAAATGTATGTGCAACTGAATATGCAGCCACTGACTTTTGAAGGTCACAGGGGCCAGCCAGGTGTGTAAATGATTTGCTTTCTCTCTTTCTTAACATTCTTATTGGGAAGTCGCCATCCACCCCAGCTTCTAAGATGGTCTCCTCAGTATTCAGATGTAATTTAAAACTTATACCAGGACTTTATCAGAAAATGTTTTAAGGATTATCTTTATATATAATATTTTGTTCTTACTTGCTATTATGTTCCTTTAATAATATATGATTTTTTTTGTATGACCAGCTTCCTTCTGTTCACATTTCTTTTACCTCAATGTATTCTAGGGACAATGTAAATAAAGCAAGGTTGAGTTTGTCCTACTAACTGGTTTTGTGGTGCATTGAGAGGGCTAAGGTGACTGCTAAGGTTTTCTGTATCTCCAGGAATCTGTGATTCAACTCCTTCCAGAGGCTGTGTCTCTCCCCAGCTCCCATGTCAGCCACTTCTTCACTTCTCTTTGACTCCCATGAATCATGTTAGATCTCCTGGGTCCTACTCTGGGAACTAACGTACTTTCATGAGTCTCAGGACTCGTTTAACAATGTGAATTCACCCTGCCAAAGGGTTAATCTTCTGAGACTAAGTGCAGGCTGGGTAAAATAAGTGAAGATCAATGGTTGAACCCTGCCATGAGTGGGGTATTCAATCATGCAGGTTGCCAGCCAGATTTTTAGAAATTTGCATCACAGAAGTCACCTGGGTGTCACACTCTGAGGAACTCTGGGTTAATGTGTGGTGAACAGAAATATCAAGTTTATGCCTATAGGGTAGTTTTTATTGGTATGAGCTTAAGCACAGAAAAACGGCCTTGATGGTGTTAATTTTTTTATGGGCAGTGCACGATGACTGGTCTTGGAATGTTAGCTGCACTGTTGCAGAGCTAAAAATGTTACCCTGAGACATTTTAAAAGAGTAATAAATATCTGGTTTTAAAACAGATTTTAAAAAATTATAAACTTGGAAAGTCTTTTTTGGTTATTGCTGTTGTTTTAATATCGGAGTGCTAAGGATGCCTTTTCCTTTCCTGGCCTTCTCCATAAGCAATTGCTTGGCTTGGTAATTTAGCGACTATTTGATTGTTGAAACATTGGGCATTTGTGCTTTAACAAAGATATGCCTGGTGATGAGACTGTGTCCTTTTATCCGGACAGTCTGGCTTCACGATGTGAACACGTGGCTGTGTTCAGGGCTTGGGGCTACAACCCTGCTTGTGCTGTGCCAAGGACAGTTCTTTGATGTAGAGGGAGTGGCTCCCAAGAAGGGCAGGTGTGATTTCCAGACCTGGATTGCATGAGTTTGATACATACTCCGGAAACTAACTGCAACCCCAGTGGTGCTTTGTGGGGACAGCTATACCTTAGGATTGACTCCCTTCGGAGAAATTGGACTTGTCTTTGTTACTGTCTACATGGAGAGAAGTGGTTAGGCCAGAGACAATTGTATCTCACACTTAAGTGTGGACAAGAAGGACTCAAATTCTTGTCAATATTTTCAAACCATAAAAACAGTATTACAAAAAATTTAAAAACCAAAAATAATTTTCACTAAAGTTTTTTTGGCCCCGCCTAATTAATTTTCTTATAGCTTCAACTATTTCTTGGCTAATATTTTACCATAAATTTGGGCCAGTTATTTCATAGTCTTTATGATTATTGTTGTAATTAAGTATTAGTCCATCTAGGTGCAATAATTTACTTAGTTTTTCCTCAAGTGTTAGTTACTTGCATGGTTTAAATTTATACTATTAAATGTAACACCATCACCACAACAAAAACCCTAATGATGTAGCTTTTACCTATTGTTATGTATTTTTAAAAAATTCTCAGCAGTAGAATTATCAAGACTGTAAACACATTAATGTTTATATACATGTTATAAAATTTCTCTTCTTGCTTTCTGAAAGGGTCCTAACAGTTTTCAAAGCTTTAGCATATAAGTGTACTTTATCTGTACTCGATTTAATATTTAAGATAAAAATGTTTAATACATGAGTTGTGGAATTATAATAAGATATATAAATATTATAAATTACATATGTGTGTGTGTATATAGATATATAGATATAGATATAGATATAGGTATAACTCAGAACCTTAAATTCCTACTTCAATAATCTGTGAAAGTGAGCAATTTTTTCATGTATTTAGAATTTACTTTGCATCTATTTGAATGTCTGTTACTGTCTTCCCTTTATTCCAGCTTTCATAAATTTAACTTAGCCACTTAGCTAGATGCTAACCCATCATTTAAAAATGTATCACTTACTATCCAGATTCTGATAGCAAACATGTAGGCCAGGACATTGTCCCTTTCTTACCGGGGTCAGTGAGTTTACAACTACTATACATTGTCCTTCCTTGTTGAGCGTGTTTGAAAATGCAGAGTGAAATGATTCTTTTTTAATGACTCTGTAAGGTAAATGCATAAAACACCTATGTTTTGGACCAACTGAGTGCGAAATACACACACACACACACAAACACACACACATACACCTATATACTATCAGGAAGGCAAAATTTAAACAAAAACATTTCTATTTTCCAATTAATGGCTAACTATTGCCATAACACAAACCTACTCTCTTTTTAAATTTCAAATAAAATTGAAGAAACCAAAAGTGTTTATGTAATTAAAAATAGCACCAAAGAACTAGAATAATTAGCTTTAGGTGTTAGAGAAATCTTAAATGATTCAAGCACCTGCTTAAGACATACTTGGGTGTCAGAGATAAATGATTCTCTCATTTTTTTTTTTAGCATTAAGTGAGGTTTGGTGAGGAATTCCTATTACAGAGAGCGTGACCAGGATTTTTATTGAGCAGGAGGCCAACAAATTAAGAAGCATGTTTTAATTTGGCAAGAGATTAACTGGAATCCAGTTGCATTTTCTGCCATGGCAAACCTACAAAATAAAGTGATAGTTTTCATTCTCAAGTCATACCATGAGTGTGTTTTGAGCTCATTGCAACTAAACTCAGTGCCTTCTAATTAAAGCATTTTTTCCACATGTATTTAGAATTTGTTAGCAGGGAGATTTTTTAATAGGTGACTTCTATTGTAAGGAATCAATCAACCAATTTTTGTTTTCTTTTTAAAGCTGTATACAGATATAGGATGGAGAAATAAGCAGTCTTTTTCAAAGAGTTAAAAACTTAGCACGCTGACTTCAGCCCTCACTTAATCATTAACTTAACATGCTCCTTTGGGTAGATAGAGCATTCAAAAAAGTCTCCATGCCTGAATGTATTACTCTAGAAAAGGAGAGCAGCAACATAATGGCAGGCTGACCACCAAGGAATAGCATGAGAACACGAAGGTAAACACATGGAAATGGGCTTTGTGTGCACCAAGAGTAATGCCATTCACAGATGCAAAGTGTTATTCAAAAACTAGTTCTTACGAGGTGCTTATTCTTGTTATTTCTTAAAGAACTCCTTGCTCCTTGACAATTCACACCCTTCATCTTACAAGGATAGGCTGGACTTGCTGCTGTTTACCAATTAAATCCACTTAGTAATTAGAAACTGTGTGTCTTCCGCCCACCCCTCAAACTCCCTCTCCCCAACTGAAAGTCTTAAACAAACACCAGGTCTGTGATAAATGGTGCGTTTTAATAAATGTTTTGTAAAGGCCAATTATTCAGTCAATATTGAATTGTGCGATTGGAAATACAGCTGCGTAGTTATAGGGAAGATGTCTACATACTACTGGCATCTGTTTAGTAGGTAATGTTCTTAAATGGCCTGGCCTTTCTCCAGACTTTGATTATTCATAAATCTGTTGAGTGTGGCAAGTTGCACTATTAGCGTTTAATCTTTTATTGAAGCAAACTCAGGAGGCTCAAATCTATTTGCTTTAGCAAGCTTGTTCACTGATAAAGTATGATGTAAAATTTTCCTTTTGTGAATTCCTTAGTACAAGAACAACACAGCTGGGCACAGCACAGATCATATTTATCTTTTCATTAACTAAAGTACAAGAAGATAGCATCATTGGAGGCTTATAAGGAGGGACTGCTAAAGAACAGTTCTCCTCCTGTTTGCATACCCACTTGAGAAAAGCTTTCCAAACAAGTATTTGAGATACTTGTTAGAAAAAGCTGGTAGACTTGTCAAAAGAAGACCAAGTGAATGTATATAAAGTGGTTGGATTTCAGATAACATTTTTTCCTTGAGTGTTTAGGCTAGTTAAATATTAGAGGAGGAGAGATAATAAGACTGTTTGTCGCCATAAACTTAGATATACATCTTTTTTCACAACGTTGGTATGAAAGGCCTATCAAAGATTTTCCATCCCAGATGATTTAGTTTCAACCTGGTAAAGGACATTGTAGATGGAGAAAGATTGTTTGGATTGTTTCCAGGAACCTGGGAAATTTGTATAGAGTTTATCATAGATACAATATTTTGGTTCTTGTGAATAACATAATAACTAATTGGTTGTCATTGAGAGGTTTAAGAATTTTAAAAACAACTTAAAAATTTTCAGCATTATTCTCTCTACTAGAGGGAAGACTGTGAGAAATTCTTGAGATTCTGGTGGTACTTATTTGCAATGTGCACTATACTTGGCCATTAGGGGACATCTTCCAGAATGAAATAAGTGACTTATGGCTTAAATGTATAAATGCAAATTCTTTAAGTGGGTGAGTATGATAAAATTGAGTCTTCTCTTCCTTTTCCTGCATCCCTGGATCATGGGGATTGTGATTATTCATGTTTCTGTAGTTCCTCCAACCCCTGGTAAATGGCAAGTATATAGGAGATGACCAATAACTACAGAATGATGTATGCGCCCTTTCAGAACTGTTGAACTCTGAAAAAAAAAAGACCATGCTAAAAATATGTTCCCCTTTTGTCTTTTCTACTACATCCCAGAAGTATTCAGCAAGGAGTAGAGTATGCAGAATACAGAAGGGAGGCTGTCAAATGTAGCATTACTTCAATCACCTTGAGCTCAACTCTGGGCCAGGGCTGTCAAAGATAGGCTAATGTTCCATCCCAGGGCTGAGATTAATTTATCACCTACTGCCCACCTCCTCAGCCTCACAGGTCCCTTTCTTAAATGGAGCTAGAAGCAGACAAGGGCAGCCCTTCCTGCTTCCATTTACCTATCCTGGTCTCATTCCTGTTTCCTTAGGACCATCCAGCCCAATTAATTTATTTTATAGAGAAGAGATCCAAGGCCATCAGATGTAAGGAGAGGTTTTAAAGGCCATATGGTTTATGGAAAGGCAAAGATTAGACATCAGCCTCAGTCAACACTTTTTCAACTTCCCTATTTTGTCTTTGTGAGTAACAGAGACCACAAAAACAGTGGCTTAAAATTTAAAAGAAATCTGAAGGCTGGCAGGCGACTGCTGTTATGGCAGCCCTGTGATGTTCTCAGGAACCCTGGATCCTTTTGGCTTCCTCATGTAAAATCGTAAGCTGTGACCTTCAATCTCACATTCTCAAGATGGTTGCAAATCATCAGCCATGCTGTGCGTCTTCTAAGCAATAGGAAGCTCAAGAAAAACAAAAATAGTGCATGTCCATAAGTCAGTCCCCTTTGAAGGGCTTTTCTGGAAGTCTCCACCCAGGAGTAACTGATAATCCTTAATTGAACCCAGTTGCAAGGCAATCTGGGGAGTGTAATCCATTCTTTCTTCTTCTCCCTCTCTTTTTTCTTTCCATCCTTCCTTTTTCCCTTCTCTCTCTCTTTCCCTATAATGACCTGAATAAAATTGTATCTATTAGTAAGGTAAAAAAAGGAATTGATATTGAATAGGCAACTCCTTGTCTCTGTGCCCTTATATTTCATGTTAAGTAATTACTTTAGGATTTGGAAGCATAATAATGTTTTACAGCACTTTTTCCTTTAATAGTATGTCCTCAAATTCCAATATTAAAGACCAAATATAATATGGGACAAGAAGTTCAGATTGCTTTATGTGCGTGAAACAATGGGAGGAAAACTTAGAAACTATCGTCTCTGAGCTGTGTTGACTCTCCACATTCAGTGAGACACTGGTTCTATTGTTTCCATTGGCTTGGAAGTGAGCCTGGAAACAAACACTGATGCTGACTTCACCTAGGCATGCTTCATAGATAACAACAAAAATCATTTAACTATTTAGAAGTAAATAGTTTGCTTATTTTGCCCCATATGTTTAATGGTTACACCATTTTCAAAAGCTTGAAATTGTAGCCCATGTTAAGTAACTTAGAACTTTGACCAACAATGACATAATTACCCAGGTCTTGCTGTGGGGAAGTAACTGTACTTATGCATAACTTTACTAACAGACGTGTTCATGGGCAACACTGAGGAGAAATTACTTGCCAATATCTCATTGGTCATGAGATTCATGGTGCTGCCTGGCTATGAATTTGTCTCTTACTAAGGTTAGTTTCCTTTGTTGAGTTAATTTCATTTATTTATTGTGATGTGAATGTAACATAATTATTTAGAGTAAGAAATTACCAAAGTAAAAGCCCTCCTTGATGTCTGACTGGCAGCCATGTTACCTCATAAGTAACACACTCTGTATATAGATTTTGTTCTTGACAGGATACAGAGTAGAGACCTCGGAAGACATCAAAGAGAGTTAGAGAAACAATAATGCTAGAAGACCCACACCCGGAAATCCATTAATGTTACTCTGTCCCGAGTAAAGAATTGCTTAATAGTGCAGTAGTGCTGCCTGATGTCTCCTTATCCATGATTAGTGTGGTCACTAGTACTGCAGAATGGACGGGCGAGGTGGGGTGGCCCTAGTGAAGGGAAAGCATTATAGAGAATTAGAATCTAATATGCCACCTGCATGAGAAAATGTGGGAAGAACTGGGTGTAGAACCCTTCCTCTTGCATTAGATCTCGCCTAAAGCATTTGACTTGGTATGCATTATTAACTTACTATTTCATTCTCCTGCTTTTTGTGTTCCACTGCACTCAGGGCTGGCCACTGGCCTATGGGTTCCCAGCTCTCTGATGTCATACACTCCTTCACTCCAAATCTCTAGCCTGAAAAGAACCTTATGATGACACTTATCAACTTCAATCTTCCAATGATGACTTCTATGTCAAATACTAAACTCACTATTTTAAAAGCTGGATATTTAGAACTACAAGTCAGGCATAATAATATTAGTATGTACCTTACCAAATAATTGCTGCACTTTCTTGTTATAGAGAAGGATACTACAAATGTATTGGTTTTTCTTTTTTTTTTTCCCCATTTATTTATTTTATTGCATTTCAGGTTTTGGGGTACATGTGAAGAACATGCAAAATTGTTGCATAGGAATACACGTGGCAGTGTGATTTGCTGCCTTCCTCCCCATCACCTACATCTGGCATTTCTCCCCTTGCTATCTCTCCCCAGCTTCCCACCCCGCACCGTCCCTCCCCTATTTCCCCCCAACTGACCCCAGTGTGTAGTGCTCCCCTCCCTGTGTCCATGTGTTCTCATTGTTCAACACCCGCCTATGAGTGAGAACATGCGGTGTTTGATCTTCTGCTCTTCTGTCAGTTTGCTGAGAATGATGGTTTCCAGGTTCATCCATGCCCCAACAAAGGACTCAAACTCATCGTTTTTGATGGCTGCATAATATTCCGTGGTGTATATGTGCCACATTTTCCCTATCCAGTCTATTGTCGATGGGCATTTGGGTTGGTTCCAGGTCTTTGCTATTGTAAACAGTGCTGCAATGAACATTCATGTGCACGTGTCCTTATAGTAGAACGATTTGTAATCCTTTGGATATATACTCAGTAATGGGATTGCTGGGTCAAATGGAATTTCTATTTCTAGGTCCTTGAGGAATCGCCACACTGTCTTCCACAATGGTTGAACTAAGTAAGAAACTCCCTTACTTGAAAGCCTATCTCTGTCTGCCCGCACAGCATGGACGGTACTCTGTCTGCATTCCATCATGCCTGCCTGCCACGCCTTATCAGTGCAGAGCCCTATGAAGAGGGTCCTATATATTAGCCACAACATGACCCATGTGGACGAGATCATCCCTAGTAATTACCCACTGGTGGAGAAGTGATTTAGAATGAACAACTCAACGATGCCATTATTTACCATATATTGTAGCCATGGATAAGGTTAAAAA
The DNA here is from genome assembly GCF_009761245.1 of Sapajus apella. Taxonomy (NCBI): domain Eukaryota; kingdom Metazoa; phylum Chordata; class Mammalia; order Primates; family Cebidae; genus Sapajus; species Sapajus apella. Next base: position 1,592,671 of record NW_022436944.1, read on the forward strand.
AAACTTCCTTCAAATTGGGGTTGATTTATATAGCAAGAATATTGGCAACTGAGCTTTAGCTAACTTTTTTTTTTTTGCTGCTGCTTAAGCAGATCCCAGTTGGTAGAGATCCTGACAGTTCCAGTTCCTGACTAATGTAACTACTCGAAGCAGCAGTTAGCCCTGAGCACAGTCTCCAGCCAGGATCCTGGCAAGAGTCCATGGGAATAATCTCTTTCTCTTGGCAGCTGCCTGAACAGCAGTTTGTGGAAAGGACTGCTGTCAGTTGGCAGGATGAGGGTGGGTCTCTACAGCACATTAACTGATGCTTGCTCTTTATGTAGAAAGCTTCAGAAACTTGTATAAGATAAATAAATTAAACCAGCATAGTATGTGGTAATTTGGACATTGTATTAGAAACAGAAATATATCTTGTAGTGGGCAGGAAGAGAGGGTACAAGAAAAATGGCCTCTGATTTCTGTGGCTCAGTATAGACTAGATAGTCTCAGAAATGCAATATCTGCACTTGATACTTTGCTTTTTTTTTTTTGAGATGGAGTCTTGCTCTGTCTCCAGGCTGGAGTGCAGTGGCACGATCTCGGCTTACTGCAACCTCCACCTCCCGGGTTGAAGCGATTCTCCTGCCTCAGCCTCCCAAGTAGCTGGAACTACAGGTATGCACCACCACGTCTAGATAATTTTTGTATTTTTAGTAGAGACAAGGTTTCACCATGTTGGCCAGGATGGTCTCGATCTCTTGACCTCATGATCTGCCCGCCTCAGCCACCCCAAGTGCTGGGATTATAGGCATGAGCCACCGCGCCTGGCCTTTGCTTTTATTTTTTCCTTTTAATATTGATTTATAACACTGCTCCTTCCACAAAGCACTTGAGGCAGCTTGAAACAAAAATACAGATACAATAAAAACAAAGACACATATGATAAGGTAAATACCAAGGAGCAAAAGAAGGGAGAAAACAATATATTCAATCAGTTTTGAAGAAAGCTAGAAGAAAGTATAGAATCTGTCTCTCAGATTCCCATCAGCCAAGGCAAAAACAAAAATCAACACATCAACAATAAACCACTACCACCAATTTATAGAAAAGAAAATAACATGTAGAGTTTATTTTCCCAGTTTGCTTGTTAGATTCAATTTTACCCCAGGAATTTGGAAATCAAGCATGTCATAGCATTTGGCAGAGTCCACTTAGATTTCAGGTTTTGATTCAAGAGGCATGCATCTTAAACCTAGAATACCTATCATCCAAATCTACCCTGTGTGGAAGTGATCATATTCCTATTCTATCTACTAATTGACGCCATCATTTTTCTTATCTGCATTTACTTTCACTATTGTTCTGGGCCATGGTGGTTTTTTCCTTGTGGAATACAAAAATAATTTTCATTTGTTATCTTTCAATATGCTATGTACTTTGAAATATTAAAGGGAAGCAAAAATAATTTTATTTAATCAAGATTTCATTGACAGTTTAGGATTTGTACTGATATTTTCCCTACATTCCCAGTTTCTTCCTGCTAAAACAAAAGGAAAGACATTACTATGTAAATAAATAGGCCCTTTTTAGCTATTATAAGCAATCTTTATTAATCTTTGATAGTCTAATTCCTATTTAAGACAGTGAACTCAAAGTTTTATTCAATATTCACTAATGAAATTAATTGAGGTCTAGAGTTACTATTTCCCCTTTCATTCAATCATCCTATTAATAAGTAAAACAGTGTTTAAAAATGAACTCTGTATGTGTGTGTATGTGTGTGTGTGAGTGTGTGTAAGTGCTCTGCATATGATCAAAAGAGACATTCACACCTAGGAGTTCCTATTCTGTCAATATTCGGTGGCAGGGTTTAAATATCTTTCACCTTGAAAAAAAGGCAACAAATAGCTAGTTTAAGTTCAGCTCATTGTTTAAGGTAATTAATGGGTTTTCTCGTTTTGGATCAGAGACAAGACATGAGTAAGTGTTAGGGAAAGAGGCAGCTGAGCCAAAGCCGTGATTGTTTCTCAGTTCCATCCCAGCCCTTGCAGAAGTAGCAAGCAGCCTGGAGCATCTTTAATGTAACTCCTTGCCTCCTATATAAAAGGTGTGCCTCTGTGGCAAAAACAAATTCATTTTTTCCTGTCACCGTATTAATCACAGTAATTAATGTTAGCTGCCTCAACAGACAAATCTCATAACTTCACACAGTAGTTTATGACTTAATCTATGTCTAATGCTAGTTAGTGGGGAAATTTCTCCAGAAATGAGTTTGAGGACCTAGGTTTTCTTGTGATGCCCCATTGCAATAAAAGGCTTCTAAGTTCACCCTGGGAGAAGAGAATAATGGAGAAGAATGACAAGCTCTAAAGGTCCCAGCCTAGCGTGACCCATGGCCTTCACCTGCATTCCATTGGTCCAATTCTGTCCCATGACTCTCGATCATGGCAAGCAGAGCTGGGGAATGAGATGATTAAATGTAGGAATTGATTCAGTATGGGAAAATTTGAGGCAATTTTTTCTTGGTATCTGAGAAGCATCTGTGTTACATAAAACTGATTGCATGTTGAATTAGGGAGGGCTTCCCAGAAGAGGCATTTTCTGAGCTTTTACATTTGAGTAGGAGTTTGGTCAGGGAGGGCATTTTAGGCACAAAGTCCTATTCCCTTCTTGTGAGAATCAAATGCCAAAATATGTGCCAGTGTTCTTTGAAATTAAAGTATATTGCCGGCTGGGCGCGGTGGCTCTCACCTGTAATCCCAGCACTTTAGGAGGCTGAGGTGGGTGGATCATGAGGTCAGGAGGTTGAGACCATCCTGGCCAACATGGTGAAACCCCCGTCTCTACTAAAAATACAAAAATTAGCCGGGTGTGGTGGCGCACGCCTGTAATCCCAGCTGCTTGGGAGGCTGAGGCAGGAGAATTGCTCTGGGAGGCGGAGGTTACAGTGAGCTGAGATCATGCCACTGCACTCCAGCCTGGTGACAGAGCAAGACTCTGCCTCAAAAAAAAAAAAAAAAAAAAGAAAAGAAAAAAGAAAAGAAATCAAGGTATATTATTATTAAAATGCTTTTGGTTAATAACAGTCTTTGTCCAAAAGTGACATAGCTTTATTTTAAAAATCAGCATGTTACTATTAGAAGTTAGAATGTAAGCTCATTGACAGCAGCAAGTTTTTCTCAGCTCTGTCCAGTAATTTATTCCAAGCTCCGAGATTGGGGCCTGGCACAAGGTAGACATTCCATTAACATTTGATGAGCAAATGACAGAACTTGCAAAGGACTCAGCCATACTTTCTTTTTCCTGCAAAGACTAGGGGCAATTGCTTCTATTAAAATTGTCTCTTTGTAGCTGTAGATAGCATGTTGAGTCAGTATGTAGAAAATGAATGTGCCTGTCTGTACTTCTGTATTTGTACGCATAAAACCGCACAGGAGGACACTGCTCAGCAAGTGCTTAGAACCACGGGCACTGTACCCCTGACACACGTTCTTCTTCTTTTGTTTCTTAACCTGCATGAACTTAAGAAAAAGATGATTGTGGCTAATTTATACAGAACTGTGAACATCTCACATGAATCATTTATCATGAGGCACAATTAGTCAATAAATATAATGCTCCAGGTATGTAAAATCTGTTACTTAATAAAAGCTAAAGAAAAATAATTTAGATCTATTAGTAAAGGAGATTTTTTTGTCTTTTAGAATATCAGTTTGTCCCTTACAGTAATGTAAAATTACATTTATTTTAGCTTTAGGATATAACATTTCAAACAGAGGCTGTTAATTTTCATACTATTTGTAAAGAAACAACTTGAGAGGCAAATTTATTATGCAGCCAAGATCATGAAGGGGATGAATAAGCAAACTACTTAGAAAAAAAATGTTCTAAGTTTGGAATGGTTTTCATTGTTCCTTTCTTATATTTTTGAAATCATTAGAACTAATCTCCAATCTGTATACTGAATTCTGACACACAATAAATGCCATGATTTCATTAATGATTAAATACTTGTCTGAAGTATAACTTTTAAATATTCAGTGACAATATTCTTTGACAAGTGACAACTAAATCTGTTTTTCCTGCCTGCAAGGAACTTTAAGAATATTTATCCTCTCTTATTTCTCTCAGAAGCTTCTATATTGACCCCAAAATAGAAAAATCTAGATTTTAATCCAACATATTTTATCATTCTCGACAAGTGCAGAAACTGGAAAAAGAGAAAACAAAGCTCAATGTATAGCTATTTTAGCAGCCTTTGATTATGTTGGAATATGGGCAGTGAATGGAGACTGATAAACTCATGTAGTTCTTTGCCATAAAGGCTACTTTAGCGTGAAGCCAAAAAATGAGAGGGGTAGGCTTACTTTTCGCAGATTTAACCAAGAACAATGACACCATTTGCAACCACAGTGCAGAGCCAAAAAAAAAAAAAAAAAAAAAAAAAAACATTGCATACATGCCAACATATGCTCCTTAGAGAATAACTGGAAAATGAGAAACGCCTGTCAGAGATTAAGTTCTATTTCTAATGCAAGCACAAAGCAGACTGATGTCTTTTTAATGAAAATGGCCATATTACAACAGATGAGTTTTATTTGTTAGTTTTAAGGTAAGTTCTTTAGAACTCTGGTTACTGGGCATATATTTTTTTAAAGGCAAGTTTTAGAATATGATGTGTAAGTCTAGCCAATTTTGGCACCAATATAACTAAAGCTTTTAGTGGACCAAATGTCAGGGAGTCCAATATTACCTAAAAGTGAAGGGACATGAACCCACTAATAAAAAAATTAAAATTAGAGATTAATGAACATTTTCCCCATTTCGTACCTACTTTCAGTCAAATATATATATATTTGAGACTGGGTATTACTCTGTTGCCCAGTCTGGACTGTTGTGACCTAATTAATCATGGCTCACTGGAGCTTGACCTTCTGGGCTCCAGTGATCCACCTGCCTTAGTCTCCCAAGTGGCTGAAACTACAAGTGTGTGCCACTGTAGTCAGGCAAAATTTTTTAAAATTATTTTTTATAGAGATGGGGTCTTGCTATGTTGCCCAGGCTGGTCTCAAACTCCTGGGCTGAAGCAAAGTGCTTGGCCTCCCAAAGTGCTGGGATCACAGGTGTGAGACACTTGTGCCCAGCCCAGAAAATATTTTGCCAGAAGAAATAAAGCATGATCATAATAGAATCCAGAAGCATAAGCATAGCACTACATGATGCCCTTAGGCCTGATCTTCAAGCCAATCATACTGTATAACAAGATTTGAGCCTGTGTTGCTATCTTCGGACATGTAGTAAGAAGTAATTTAACCATGGAGAGTTAAAGTGGCAGCTATTGGGACAGCCCAAATTGTTTCTCCAAGAGAAAAGAATCCACAGGGAAAAAAATTAGGGCCCTTTTTCTCTTTGCCCTGGCTTCTGCCTTGGCCACCTTGGCCACACAGTGTTGTTTGTTAAATATAATATAATTCATTTGGGTAGTCCTTGTTCAAGAATAGTGTCAGCTATAGAAACTCAGCATTTAGGCTTAAAGGGCTACGTATTCATGAGAGTAGAGAGCCTGAGATTTGGGATATAAAACCATAGATGCCGTATTGTCAGTGTTCAGCACGTGACCAGAGTCTCATCTATAAAACAGAAATGCTAGAAATGACCACTTTATTTGGTTATTTTAAGAGTTACTTGAGGTTAGACATGTGAATACAGTGTGAATACACTTTTAACTGAATACAGATACTAGTCAATATTATTAATCTTAAATACCTCCAAGTGACTTGATGGGTGTTAGGGCAGCAGAAATACTTAAACTGTTTGTAACAACATTTTTATTTAGTGGCTCTGAAACATACACTCTACTGATCACTCTGCATTGACAGAAATTTGGGATGAGTGTATCCTTGGTTGTTAGAGAGCAAGACATAATCCCTGATGTAAGCGTTATCTAAAAGGCAGAAGTGAACAGTTACCTTACAACAAAGACACCTCAGAAGCACAGAGGTGAGAGAAGGGAGCCAAGAAGAGTTGGATGAAGGGGTTAGAGCAGGAGTGGTTACTCCACAGTTTAACATGGCAATTGACTCAGAATTTAGAACAGTAATAGAAATACTAATGGATTTATCTTTTTTTTTTTTTAAATGAATAAAAGAAAATAACCTATGACTTGGGTAAGTTGCTCCACCTCCTGGGCTTCAGTTTCCAAATTGTAAAATGAAGGTTATTGTAAGTAAACAAATTCCAAAATAACTTCTAGTTCTAATCTCTGGTTTTCCAGATCTTCTATATTTCTTTCCTAATGTATTTGTCATACATTTTCTGGAATCTACTTTTCCTTTCTCTCTCCTTCCTTCCTTCCTTCCTTCCTTCCTTCCTTCCTTCCTTCCTTCCTTCCTTCCTTCCTTCCTTCCTTCCCTCCCTCCCTCCCTCCCTCCCTCCTTCCTTCCCTCCCTCCCTCCCTCTTCCTTTCTCTCTCTCTTTCTTTCTCTTTGTCTCTCTCTCTCTTCCTCTCTCTCTCTCTTTCTTTCTTTCTTTTGATGGAGTCTTGCTCTGTCACCCAGGCTGGAGTGCAGTGGCATGATCTTGGTTCACTGCAACCTCTGTCTCCCAGCTTCAAGTGATTCTTCTGCCTCGGACTCCTGAGTAGCTGGGCTTACAGACACATGCCACCATGCCTGGGTGATTTTTGTATTTTTAGTAGAGAAGGAGTTTCGCCATATTGGTCAGGCTGGTTTCAAACTACTGACCTCAAGTTATCCGCCCACTTCGGCCTCCCAAAGTGCTGGGATTATAGGCATGAGCCGCCATGCCTGGCTACTTTTGCTTATACTGCATTTTCTTTGCTTATATCTAGGGGTTACACTGATCTCTTGAAATGAGATATCAAGATAGGTTTCTGTCAATAGATAATATATAGGTTACATCTCTAAAGGAAGTGGGAGCATTTATCCACACAATACGGCAGCTCCTCCACAGCTCACCAGTTTTACTTGATGGTTGAGGAAAGGCCAAAATATTATGTGCTAGATGGAAAAAAGGGAAAGAAGAAAGGGATAAACTTAAATATCCAAGTATTCTCTAGAGAAGCATTCACTTTCACCCTCCTTGGCTGAGCAGGCCCCAAAGCAGGAATAATTAGAACCTAAAAATTGTACAAAAAATTCACAGAATTTGGGGATTTTCTTCCTTAAGACCTTGAATAAAAATATGAAGATTAAATAGGCGACCAGCCTTAGTCTAATACTGCGTAGAATAAACTGTTACACCAACATAAATATAGAGAGGTAACAGGAGATCGATCAATTTTGGTAGAGAATTTAAGTTTTAATGCCAGAAATTTAAAATTATCCTGGCAGAGGAGAAGGATATGCTTAATGTTTTCTGGAAGAAACATCCAAATTACCTCATCCTTGAACATTCCCTAGAGGCTATTATTATTATTATTTTATCCCATTCCCAAGTATTACTCACAAAGTGGAAAGGGATGACCAATTTCTTGAAATGCTCTTGACACTCTTTGGTGCTTATAATGTATATTTTTAGCCTCAGCTGAAATCTTAGGTACATGAACACCAATCTATTTATATTTCCCTTGTTTTGCCCATTCTTTTTTCTTTTAAACATGGATATTATTTTAATTCAATTTAAAAAAACTAACTATAGTACTTTCAAAAAACCAACAGAATTCTCACATTTGGACCACTTATGAGTCATTTTGCTTACATCCATCATCTCTGTGCTGGCTGTCTTCCTGGCAGCCTGCCGTGAAGCTGTTTCTCTTTGCTCAGCTCTAGCTTTCCTATTCTAAGACTTATTTCAGGAGAATCTGCATCCTGCCCTTTCAGAAGTTAGGAGATGGCTCTATGCCTACTCTGCAAGGACTGGGACCAGGGGAAATGCTGTTGGCCTCAGTTTTGACATCTGCAAAATCATGGAAATGGGGGTAGGAGAAGGTAGGAGCAGGGAGCTAGACGTTCTCTGGCATCTTTCCTGTCCTCTGTCTCAGGGCCTCTTTTCATGGAACATTTTCCTACTGATGACTGGATGTATCTACTGGAGCCGCCTTAAAACACATCGATACCAACATCCAACATCTCCCGAGGGAAATGTGTCACCTCTTGGACTAACTCCATCTTTTGCCAACTTGAAATCTGTGTTATTGAAGGCTTATTTTTATTTTACATTCTCTTAGTAAAAATCATGGCCATTTAGATCCTTGAAATGACTGTTAGAAATAATTGATCAAAGAATCAAATCATATCTTGGTGCTGAAAGTGTATGCCAGGGAATTATTTTTACTTCAGGATGACATACATAACCTTGAATTTTAAGTTCAGTAGAGCAGGCAATGTGTTTATTTAGAGGGCAGGGCCATTAAAGTGGACTAGGTTTTTTTTTTCTTGTTTGAATTGGAAAAAATTGTAATATATCCTTTACGTCACAGTAGCACCCTAGTGGTTATCATATTGCATTAGTTACATGAGTTTTTGGGGAACATTATACAGTATATACTGCCTCCAGTAAATACACCAGTCATGCATACAGTTACATAGCCAGCGCCAGGAAATTTAGGATGACATTCCCTGCAGGTTAGTAATTCTACCCATTATTTATATTGGTTTGATTTGAAACTAGATGAAGCTAAGTATTTTTGAAGACTTTTCTGACAGAATTCTAGAAAAACCAGAGAATGAATATTTAAAATAGGTTAAATATCTTCTGATTTTTTTTTGAGATCACCTAAATTTAGTTATAATGTCAAATTATTGAGAAAAGCAGGGGAAGAGTAATTCTAAACATAAGGTACAGACATGTTTCATCTATAACTTGAAACCACCCATAAATAAAAATCTATCTTGGGTGTGTACTTAACAAAATGATCTTTAAAAATGGATTAAAAAATTAGTAATGAGGCTGTGACAGAGCTGCTAAAGCAGATGTGGAAATTGTGGAACATCATCTTAGCAGTTGAAGTGACCTCTCCAGCTGGATGTCTTCAGAAAGTGAGAATTTATGTTTAAGCCACAATACAGAAGTCAGTAGTATGTGAAGATGGTTGTCATAACAGTACAAGATTTTGATGCAAACACTCGATGATTGTAAGGAACTTGACCAAAAAAGTCTGTGCTGTCATAATGAATGAAGACCAGGTTATTTGGAATTTCTAAAATAGCATCTTGCTTCTAATGATGTCAAAGTATTTCATGCCTTTAACTTATTTACTTTGGGAGGAAACAGAAATATAAACAGGCTGATCACTGAGACTACCCCCAAACCACACGTTTTCTTTCATTCAATAATTTACATTTACCTATATTCCTTGCTATGAGAGGGTCTCTGTATCTAGTGCTTAGGAAAGGTAATACAAGCACAGAGAAACCACAAAGTCCCCAGGGTTTTTTTGTTTGCTTTTTTGTTTTTTAACCAGTTTAGAGATGGTATATGAGTAGGAATGATTGCACAGGCTCCTAATTTATAAAACGGGTGCTACTCAGTTCACAAGATTGGTGTATTAGTGAATTATGGCATGGTACCAGCTCTGTGTCATGGATACTTGATGGATATCAACTTTCTTTTCTCTTCCCCCTATAAGCCCTATGCTTCTGTCAATTACAAAAGTCAGTGCAAGCAATATGAAGAGATAGTAACTGTGTAACTTTGGGCAAATTATCTAAACCTAAAAAATTCGGATTTTTAGGGATGTCCAACAGGTTTCAGTATGCAACCTTTCCTTTTGTAGATATCTGATCCTTTAGAATATTTTGGAAGTGGTGGCCATGCTCCACGGTCTGCTAGCAGCAGTTCAAGCCATGCATTATGAGAAAGAAGAGCAATCACGGGTCCTGCTTTAGCTGTTGCTAGAGCAGATGAGCTCCAACACCACTTCCATATCTGTCATCCTGCCCTTCTGTTTGTACTATTGATTAGTTCTCTGTCCACTTCTAACTTCTTTTATTGCCCTAAAATTTCTAAGATTTTTGGAATGTTTCCCAGGTTTTTTCTCATTTCTTTACAAAAATGGAAAGAAATCTCTTTTTCTTTTTCATACCTTATTTTAGGGGTTATCCGAAAGTAATATTATCTCATTTGTCAAGAACGGAACTAGTTGAAAACAGTGTCAAATATTTAACGTGAAAGCTTAGGAAATTATAACTCAATGTGCTTTCATATTACAAGAAAGATACAATGTATAGACACTGTGATTTTACCCCTTGAGAAAATGGTTTGTTAAGATAGTAAAATCACTAGAATTTAGTAAGCTTCAAGATGACATGAACTTTTGTCATAAAGAATGCGTGTAATAAGTAGGTGCTCACTAGCATTTGTTGAATGAATTGTCTGCTGTCTTAGGTAAAAGAGTTTCTTGGAATATTTCTTGGCTTGAGAATCTCAGAGAACAGGGCTAGAGCAAATGCTGAAAGTCAGTTCCTAGGTTTAGGGATCAACTCCGTTGATACCCATTCATGGAACTGCTCTCATGAAAGGAATGTGGATGTGCTATTTAAATTTGCTAGACTGACTCCCTGTAACATAGATCTCAACCTGTATTTGCTTCCCAATGACACCTTCTGGTTGATTATACATGCTATCGCCAAGATTTTCACACCCTCTCCAAACAATATGCTAAGTCCTATAACAGAGTAGTACCCTGATGCCCATGGGAACTCAGAAGAGAGGATTTCAGTTGATTTTTTAAAAGGGCATTACATGATTGTTAGGAGAAATAACCAATACAAGTGGTTTTGACAAGAAATTCTTAAATATTTCATAGGAATAACAGTGTCATTATTCTTTGGATCATCATGATATGATTCATCATTTATGCCATTGGATTTAATTCAGTTTAATCTAATAAGAATGAAATGAGCACCCACTTCAAGCCTAGCTGTGTTAAATGTAGTTGGGGTACAAAGAAGTATAAATATGATTAGGGTAGATCATTTCATTACTCTTTTGTTAGGGTTCCTTTTCTAAATGCATTTATGTTGACTTTATATGATGGCATGAAATTGTGTTAAGCCATTATAAAAATTATTATTGCTTTTCTTTTATTATGGGGAAAAAAGTGTTCTACAAATATATAAGTTCAGAAAATCATATGAAGTATATATAGATGTATCTTATAAGCATATATTTTATTCTGATACATGTATCTTATTCATAAGCATGTAGCTTATGCTTTTCATTCTGAAGCTTGCATCTTATTTTCAGAATAAATATATAATACATAAATACATGTCCCCCTTACATTTAAATATATAACTTTAAGGTCTTGGTAATTAATATGTTTTCAATTGCTATGTATCCCAAATAATTTTTAGAAAAAGAAGTCTAAGAGCTCAAGAATAAAAAAGAGAAATAAGCAGCAGTGGCTCGTTTTGCAAATTGGTTTGCTGAGAATTCCTTTAGTTATATGCTGAAGAGATATTTCTTGATCCAATTGTTGGTCAGCATTAGTAAAGTTTATTACATTAGATTTAAATTATGTCAGTCACTGTCTAGGTGCAGATGGATTCAGAAAGGCATGTTTTAAAAATATAGTGAGCACTTTCATAAAGTTGCTATTTCCAACTAAATTCAATCCTTTTGGTGTTGGATTAACATATTGTGTTCATGTTCACATTTATTTATGCTTGGCCGAATTCAACTTCCTGTTTTGTGGAGGAAGCTAAGAACCTCTAATTTTAAAAAATAGCTAAAAATCTAGTTTTAAGACTCACAAGGATTTTGAATGTCAAATGGCTCTTATAGAAAAATATTTGATGAGTTAAGTATTAAAGAATAGGAAACATATGGGTTAAATTCTACTAAAAATGCACATGGGCTTAAGAATTAAGGAAGAAAAGACTTGGTAAAATATGGTTTTGGTTTTGCCAAATCCAAAGTTTGAGAATAGAGTAAGACATTGAACAAACCCAAATAATACCCGTCTTTAGTCATCTGCTAGTCTGCTGTCTAAAAAAACCTTTTGATGGGGCTTTGCCTTTCTAAAACCACTGATGACCCCTGAATTTGACATGTGGTGTCTTTTAGTGCCTCTGTAGACTAGCTAGCTTGACTGCATAAACTTAATTCTATATTCTAACAGGTTTGGTGTGTCAGAATTTCCCAGTAAAATGTAGACATTTACTAATGAAGAAATTAGCCTAAGACTTGATTGCATTTTTAATTCAATAGATGTCACATTTAAATATATAAAATATTTATAAAGGTATAAATTATTTTATAAATGATATATTTGTTACATATAACATTCAATATTTCAATGCTACTATATTTAAGTATTTTACTATATTATCATAGAACTTTATTAATGTGAATATGCACTTGGTCACATCCCATAAATCTCCATTTTCTAACCTACCAGAATACATTTTCTGTTCTTCTTTTCTGATGCTGAGGCTTTCTGTCTTTTATTATGTTTATCTAAATGCATATCTTCTCTCCCTTCTCAAATTTAAAGCTCATTTTATGAAGAATTTTTGTTTATACTATTATTTGTCAAAGATAGCTAGGCTAGTATATCTAAATAAATAACTTACATTAAAGTTGCTGCATGCATGGATATTTTAGAAAACATTTTAATAGATAGACTTTTAAAATGAACTCTGACATCATCTTGCCCAGAGCTCTGTCTCCTAAATTTTTTGTACGTTTATGATAGTGTAATTTTACATTTGATTAAAATGACACTCTATCTACCTCTGATCAAAAACAGGTTTATATAAATTTCCAATATCACAACTTCAATAAAATAAATTTATGTCTAAAAACAATAGGTATAGAATACATGTTTGTATTATCTGCATATTATATTATAATATACAGTTTTTCCAACTATTTCTTTAAAAGCAGCACAGCAATAGATTCCCATCCTGAATAGTTAGAACTGCCCTGAAACACATTCACACTTCCACAGTCGATAGGGCTTTTAATAAATGAACACCTCTTCACTTTGCAACAGTAGTATGATGTGCCTACATTTTAATTATACACGTATTCCAAAGTTCCAAGTCTCTCTGTAGTGCGGTCCACATTTCATGCTGGAGACACTTGGCCAAGACTCAATTCATATGTCCTACAGGGTTACATATGATGTGGCTCCTCTCCCACTGGGTTACACAGGATATGAGCTGGGTCCTGGCGGCTTCTGAATCAAGAATGAGAGAGGCTCTTGTGCATGAATTTAAGGAGAAAAAAAAAAGCCTGTCTCTGGCATTCAAGTCATTGGAAGTTTGGCATGTCTAACTGGGAGGAGACCTTGGCTCAAAGAACTGAGAGATAGCTAAACAAAGATTTGTTCAATTTGATAAACCCCCTGGCAAAGACCACCTTGCCTACTTTCTTTCTAAAGCAACTTTTCACAGCTGAACTATAAAACCTTGAAAATCAAGGATTTGTAATGGAAATGTTGACAGATCCAACTAACTCGAAGTTGTACCAACCAAGCATTGCTATCATATTTTATAACTGTTTGAGAAGTTTATAGAAAGAAGTGGTACATTTGCTTTATGGGATTCATTTCCTTGGTTAAAAACTACCAAATGTCCCCAGAGTAGACTTCTTCACTCTTAGAACTTTCTTGATATTCTTTTTTTTAATGAATAGAAATGTTAAAATTGCTAACTTCTCCTGAGGCGTGAAAGCAACCATTGCCTCATTCCGTATTCTCATTTTACATTTGATGAAGAAAATTCAGACACTGCCATTGGTGCTTCAGTGTTTATTAGGTATGGATTCTTCAAACACTGTTCAACAATTTAGCAAATTTTCCAAAATTATCATAGAGATGAATCTTCTTTGTGACTTTTGAACAAATGGAAACATTTACTCTGTTCTCAAAATATTGGCCAGTAAGTGAAAGAAACTTAAATGCAAAAAGTTACCATCATCTTAAGGGTGGTGTAATCTTTGTACAGATATGTAAATACAAATTTCCATTTATATCTTTTTTGAATGCACAGTTCTTTTTTGTTAATCCTTAAATTTCAATTAGCTGGCCATATTTCATGCATACTCAAATTGAATTTCATCAAAAATCATGGTTAAAGACCACAGGAATAATTAGGAAATAATTACTCACAGAAATAATAAACTACGGTGTTACTTATTCCCCTAGAATAACAGAGAGTTGACATTTGAATTTCTGAGAAGGTTTAAATATATTTTACATGCTAGAAAAATCTGATGGGTTTAATTTTCTGTAATATTAACGAATGAGACATGATTACTCAAGAGGCAAGAGAAAGGCTGGTTGGTCAAACATAGGTCTTTTGTTTCTATATTTTGCATAAAGGTCTTCACTTGGTATGCAGGTTCCTCAGCAGAAGGGAGAAGTTACAGTTAACAAATTAATGAAAACCAAGTGATGCCTTTGAAGAATTCTTAAGTGAACCTTAACCAATGCCTTGGGCTACATGTTCAATGCGAACAAAAAAATTAAGGTGAACTGGCCACTGCTACTAAGAGTCAATTGACAGAATGCATGGGTCATTAATTTTGTGTCCTTTGTTTTGTCAGTGTGTTTTCGTGAGGCCTGGTAAAGAAAGTAAAACCACTGATGCTGAAAATTGTCTGCTCTGTAGCTCATTTCCCCTCCCAGCATGTACTGACCCAAGGGAGTGGGCTTCAGGTCGCTAGCCCCCATTTCCCTTTCAAACACTCCCGGCTCCTGCAAGTTTGAGAACAGATCCATTGGGCTGGTGGAGTGGTTAATTCTTTGCAAGTTTGTGCTTAATCATATGCAGAATGTAAGTACCAATAAAAATGAGATGTCTGCTCACAACGTTTTCGTGTATTTAAAAAATAGATTCTGAAACAGCCTCTGCAACCTCAGTTCTTTTCAATTATAGCAGGGGAGAGTGTGAAATTAAATTGGCCCATCTTAATTCTGTGTTGTTTCATTATCTGTAACCCCTGAGGGCCAACTTCTGGATTTTTGTGCCATGAATGAGTGATACAACCATAAAATGCCCATAATACTGGGGTGGCATGCTAGGACTCTATTTGGCTTTAAACTGTGTTCTAAGCCATTGTGCCCAAAATGTTATTGCTTATGAACCATTCCATAATTCCATATCAAGGCAATCCAGACTCTATTACATTTGATTGTCATAAAATTTTATTTAAAAATGGATTTTTTTTTTTTTAAGGATCAAAGTTTTAAAAAGCTGGCTGCCGTTATCAGGCTAGATCCTCAACTCTCGGCAAGACTTTTACAGTCTTCAAAGTAGAAAGGATGCAGTTGGCCTGAATTAGAGTAACCATAATTCTGCCTTGAGGTGGAAGCCAAGGGAGATTTGCAGATCTTAGGCAAACAGTATTTGTATGTTTGGTTGATAGTACTCCAGAAATCATAGAATTGTGTGTAGTTCTGTCTTTTTCTTTGCATATTTATTGGTAGCACTAGGTTGTGGCACTAGATGTCAAGCCTAGGGATGATTTGGATGCAATCAGAAATGGTTCTGTTATGGTAGCTTCCCTTTCATTTATTCCTTAATTTGACTTGATAGCCATTTAGGTGTTTATTAGTTCATTCATTCATTCACCCACTCATTCAACAATCATGACAAGTACATGGTAGGTGCTAGGTTAGACAAAGATAAATTAGATAATTCCTAGCCTAAGAAATCAGTTTTGTGGGCTATCAGACATGTAAATAAATACAATATACCATAGAGTATGCTGGAAGGTCGGGCATAAATACGATATACTGTAGAGAGCCAGGAACCTGCCTATAGATGGGTTGGAGAGATAAACATACTTGTATTAGTATACTGCCCCAACAAAGTACCACAGACTGAGTGGCTAACAGAAGTATATTTCCTCACAATTCTGGGGCCCAGAAGTCTAAGATCAAGGCGTTGGCAGGCTTGGTTTCTTCTGAGGCCAATCTCCTTGGCTTGCCAATCTCTACCTACTTACTATGCCCTTCTTACCTGATCTTCCTTCTCAGCATGTATGCCTCTCGTGTCTCTTTGTGTTTTCAAAATTTCTCTTCTTAGAAATATGCTAATCAGATTAGATTATGGCCTATTATAACAGCTCATTTTAACTAATGACTTGTTGGTCCTATCTCCTAATATGGTCATATTCTCAGGCATTAGGTGTTAGGGCTTTAGTAAATGAGGACATAATTTTGGGTACCGTAACAGTACCCAAAGAATAGTACTCAAAGAAGAGATAAATTGAGAGATGTCAAATTGACAGGCAACAAAAGGGTATTCCTAGAACAGTGCCTGGAAATGCATCCCTGAATATGTTATACCATATATAAAGACTTAGACTAAAAATTTATGCAATACAAACTAAAAGGTAGATTTAGCAGTTTTCCATTTTGTTTGATAATTAAGTATCTACTATCTGCAAATCACTGAGTTGGGCTTTGCTTTAGAAGGACACAAGGAAGTAGACAAAACAAATCATTTAGGGGCCACAAATCTGCTGACTTTCTTCATCACAGTTTTTCAATTCTGGCTACACATTATAATTATCCCCCTAGACTCAGATTAATTGGTTTGGAGTGATTTTCCCAAGTAATTGTAATGCAATTCTAATAATATTGTCAAGTTTAGAGTTACTTGAAGCTTCTAAATGTATACATAGTAAAAAGAGCTAATATATTGTTTTTATCCTGTGCCAGGTACTATCCTAAACATTTAAACACATCATTTTATTTAATCTTCACAACAAATCTACAACATAGGTATTATGATAATTCTCATTTTAGAGATGAAGAAATTGAGCAGCTATGTAGGTTCACTAGCAAAAGTCGCCTAGTTGGTATCATATTGACCCAAATTTCAGATTTAACTGGATTCTATCCTATTTTAAAGAAGTAATTTACAGAAAATTTTGCGCAGACAGTCTTAACGTCCAAAGATTCAGTTTAAATATATGTCAGTAAAATTATATTTTTTAGAAAATTTCTCAGATCCAAAAGTGCTAGAGAATATCCATCACATTTTAGGAATTGTGGGATAAACATGTAGTGAGTGTTTAATAAATATTTATCACTTAAATTTCTATAAGTTTTAGAAATTGTTTTAAGAAACTCAAAACCAGCTTTTTAATATTAAAAAGCTGGAGACAACAGATGCTGGAAAGGATGTCAAGAAAAAGGAATGCTTTTACACTGTTGGTGGGAATGTAAATTAATTCAACCGTTGTGGAAGACAGTGTGGCAATTCCTCGAGGATCTAGAACTAGAAATACCATTTGACCCAGAAATCCCATTACTGGGTATATACCCAAAGGATTATAAATCATTCTATTATGAAGACACATGCACACGAATGTTCATTGCAGCACTGTTTACAATAGCAAAGACCTGGAACTAACCCAAATGCCCATCAATGATAGACTGGATCAAGAAAATGTAGCACATATACACCATGGAATGCTATGCAGCCATAAAAAAGGATGACTTCATGTCCTTTGCAGGGACATGGATGTATCTGGAAACCATCATTCTCAGCAAACTTAAACAAGAACAGAAAACGAAACACTGCATGTTCTCACTCATAAGTGGGTGCTGAACAATGAGAACACATGGATGCAGGGAGGGGAACATCATACACCAGGGCCTGTTGAGGGGTGAGGGGGCTAGGGCAAGGATAGCAGAGGGTGGAGGTATTGGGGAAGGATAACATTAGGAGAAATACCTAATGTGGATGATGGGGGGATGGATGCAGCAAACCACCATGGCATGTGTATACCTATGTAACAATCCTGCACAGTCTGCACATGTACCCCAGAACTTAAAGTATAATTTTAAAAAAAGTGAATATGGAAACATAAAAATTAAATGATGGAAATTGAAAAAAAAAAAAAAAAAAAAAAAGAAACTCAAAACCTGTTACATCATTGCATTAAAAGGCTTTATTAATCCTTGAATAAAAGTATTAGGTGGATAGTTAGCTTTTTTTTTCCCTTTACGAGGATCTCTTTTCATTCCATATTTTTCATAGGTTTATGTTTTTAAATAATAATGAATGATAGTAATTATTATATACAGTGAGTAGTTTTTCCATGATAGGGTTATACAAAAAGTTTTAGAGGTTTTTTTTTTTTGCAACACAAAAGGTTTAATAATAAATATATGGTTGTTACTATTATTAACCAATACATTGTGATAGTGTAATAATGTTATGTATTTTAATAACATGTAAAAATCATCTATACCCCAAAATACTCTCTTTAAATGATAGGTTTTTGCCAGAGAATTGTGCGTGTGTTTCATAAAATTATTCATAGGACCTAGAGCTGGCACACAATTAAATGAAGACCAATCCATTGTCTTTCATATAATGATATCGCTTAATGCAAAGAACAGCAGACATGAGGAGCAAACATGAGAGAGGAGAGGTAAATACTTAAAAAGTGTATGTGTAGTGTTTCAGTTAATAGATGAGATAATCTAATTAACTTTACCAAGATATGATAGGATTTAATTATTTCAAAGAGTGATCGTCTTGTGTACTGCATCTTAGCAAAGTGATCTTGCGTTAGTCATGGTTTGGGATGTACCTGTCCACACATCAGGCAGGTGTCATCTGCTGGATAAGGGCTTGGGAAGGATGTGCAAATGTAATCTTCCTGCTAGAGATTACCAGCCACTTAACTGACTCAATGTTGCATTTATGCAGCTTACAGTGTGCCTTTTAAGAGAATAAAATAACTTGTTCAATTACCTTCAGATCTATCAAAGCAAACATTGTTTTGTTGATGTGATAATGCTTTTAGATAAATAGTAGTTCTTTTTTTTTCTAATTAGGCTCAAATATTCCCCTATGATATGGATTGCCTTCAGAAAATATTATATTTTAATTGCATGGTTGCTTATTATCTGTAAATCAGAATCAGGGTCAATGTCTAAGAATGTCTCATTAACTCCAAAGAGAAATGCTCACTTTTATTTGGAAAAAAAAAAGTCTTGGCAGGCAAGCTGGGAACTACCAGATGGAGGAGGCTATGCCACACAGATTATAAGTTTTTCCCTCTCTTCTTATTCATGTCTTAAGTTGAAAATGTTCCATCTGTCCACTCTCAATAATGAATAGCGACTTTTTTATTGTAAAGGTAACAAATTCCATATAGGGTAAATTAATTCAAGCATATAATGAAATGTGCAAGACTCAATGCTCTGTACTGCGTAGAATTTGAGGATTATGTAGGGAAGTGTAGAGATCCTATACAACTTCTAGAACAGAGCATATTTTTACTTGGAGAGGGCATTAGAGAAATTCTCTCCTAAGACCTCAGTTTTGTTCTCCTCTAAGGACTAAACGTCTGAGTGATAGGTTGTAGAAATTGTTTGAATCTGATTAATTTTTTTTAATTGTTAGTTCAAAAAATGATTATTTAAAAATAATTAATTTTCTACCACCCACAGTAAAGTACTTTGCTAGCACACTAATAAACAATTGAAAAGCACTAAGCCACCTTTTTAATGTGTTGACTAGGTCTAAATCCAGCTTGTCAAATACAATACATAGATAATGTTTTAAGATTTCTTTATTCACAGCTTTGGCTTTTTTAAGGCTAACGTCTCTGGTTTGAATTTTTCTTCTATCTTGTGGCAAGAATGGTGGCTTTTCAACATTTAACCCTAGTGTGGCTATTCTGTTGTTTTTTGAGTATTTCATTACCGATACTTCTGTTATTAATAATATTATACTTACCCTTTATAATAATAACAAATATTGTTTACATTTTGCATATTTTAAATTGTTTGGGCAGGGCCAAATCTTCATTCTGTCTCTCGTTAAATGGGTACCCAAAACGCCTCCAAAGGAAAACCAATAAAGGAGTCATATGACTTTTTTATTGTTAAAACAGGATTAAAATTTAAGCAGCTGTTTGGCCTGGCTGGTTACTACATCTATTTTTAAAGCCTTGGTTTTTTTGTTGTTATTTGTTTTTGTTTTTGTGTGTGCGAGGGGGTGAGGTTATTGTATATATCAACTGTTTGTGGCAATAAGCTTTGAAATGCTAACTCCTTAAATAGTTTAAGACACTTGGGTTTAATTTTTGATGTGGCAATCTTTTCTTTCTGTGGCTAGACTTTACTTTTTGGTATCTCTGAAATCTGAAGTTGGAAGTTACTCTTTCATTGCTTACAGATAATTGAAGCCGACCAAACTTGTTAAAGTCAAAACCAACAATACCATGCTTTAGTACACGCCTCTCGGTTTAGTCACAGACTCTAGTAGGTTCTGCAAATGGGACAATTTATGCAGTGGCATGTCAGAAACTTAATGCTGTAATTTTCCTCTTCCTAATGGAGAATTAAGAATCTAAAGGGTCTGCGCTGTTCACATGGACTGAATCCCCACGGCTTGGGTGCAGAGGTCTCTCAAAAATTTAGTAAGTGAGAAGGAGAACAAAGATTCTTAGTTGGAGGGGAAAAAAATTAGATCGCCTGTGGCTGAGAAGCTGAGGGGGACAGGTAGGCACAGTGGGGTGCAGGATAATGAGGCACATGGCAAATGTGATGCACAGATGTTAAGCCAACTGTAGCTCCGGCTCCCAAAGTTGTGCATGCCACAGCACCATGCCTTGGGGCTATGTCTACACCAGAACATTTGCAGCAGTAAACGACGGCAACATTAGGTTCAAATTAATCTATTACTCCAGAGCTGTGAAATGTTGGTTGCTTGTTTCAGAATTACATTGCCTGTGGGTGAAATGTTTTAGGTAGATTTTAATGCAAGCTCATGGCTTTCTGAGGAGATTAAGAGGAGAAAGGGAAATTAGAACAGTTAGGAGAGTTGTGGAGGGGCACATTGATGGTTAAAGTATATGAAAAAGTATTACATATTTCACGGGCAGGTCTGGTCTCCTGTTGGCCACCTGCTGGGACTGAAATATCCCACATCATAATGAAGGCAGGTTTGCAGAAGCCTTGTAAATACTTGAGCCCTGCAATTGAAGAAGGCAGACAAAGGGGGCTTTGGGGTCTCCTGGAGACTTTTGAGGGTTAGGCCTGTCAAGTGAGTGCTCCAAATGAATTTAGTAATTTATTATTCTGCACTTGTTTAGTGGAACATGTAAACTTTTGCATTTAGGTTTTTACCCTCATCAGTTTATGTAAACTCCTAAGTAACAGGTAGCCTTGTGACGTTTCAGGGTATGTTTCAAAGTAATCTTGTTCTCCCTCTGCCCATTCTTTCACTGATATTGGCAGGTTCATTTTCACAAACCTGTCTGGGACTCAAATGCTCTATTTTTCCAGAGTGGAAAAACTAAACTTTGAATTAACCTGGATTTTTTTTGTCAATTAAATAGAGTTCATTCAATCAGACGGGGAAAAACCTGTTTGGAAGTATCTATAAAGAATTTTTTTTTTTTTTACAATATTGTCGTTTTTCTTATAAAAACACTTAATTGAAATGCCTAAGAGCTGCCCAGCACAAAAGTCAATAAAAACCTTAGAATAGAGTTTATAGGGGTTGTCTATGTACATAATTAAATCCTTCAGGCACTTTAAAACTCTGCAAAATAAATGGTTATGCAAGAATAGCCTGCTGAGAGAAGAAATGCTTGTATCAGCTTTAACCAGCTGCCCTGTGTTCCATGTTTCTGGGTTGGAATGAGAAAGCTATTAGAACACTGGAAGACTGCAAGCCACATACAAATCATCTTTGTTACTGACACTTGGGGGAGTACTTTATAGTGCCTGTTAAGACCAATACAAAACATGGTTTGTGCCTGAAAAAGTCAAGTGCCATTATTCAAAAAGAAGATGTTAGTAATCCAAATAACTGAACAACATCCAGGATCTTCATTGAGTTTAGCTGCTATAGAAGCAGATTTATTATTGAGTCTGACTTAAGTAAATTAACATGTAGGTTTGCATTCTAGATTTGATGGAATAACAAAGGTTAATTACTTGCAATGATCTATGCTGGAATAGGAGTAAAAGGGGAGAGCTGTATTTAGATTTAATTTCACCATTCTTAAGGGAATACTATGTGAGGGGACGGGATTATTATAGGGAGCAGAGGAAGGAGTGCTAAGGAAAAATAAAAAAAAGCAAGCAGTCTAGTGAATGTAACCAATAGAAAAATTGTAGGTTTGTTTCTCTCCCTGGCCCTCAAAGTTATGATAAATGATAGCACAAGGAAAAGATAACCTACCATGAGAGTAGGATCACCAAGGCCAAATACTAAAACTCCCAGCTGACTGGCCCATACACTGCAGCCTCTGTTCGTGTTTATTTTTTCTGCTCACTCTTGGTTTCGTCAATCAGTATGATAGACGATAAGTCCTGACTAGAGCAGCCCGCGTCCTGCTCTCTCACGGTGGGTAGCATGTTGTGGTTGGCGCCGAGCAGTCGGAGGATCGCCCGCATCAGGAGCACCAAGGGGATGAGGTTCGGAGCAGTCTTCCAGCAGCCGGCTCCTTGGAGAATAGCAGGCAGGAGCGTTATCAGCGGAGAGTGGAGTTGCCAAGAAACTGACCACACATTAGTAGCTTTGTTTGGGTAGAGTCTAAGGGGGCTGTAGCTCATAGACTTGAGACACTCTCTGTTAAATCATCCCTGGATTTAAGTGTTAAAAGAAGCTTGTTCAAAAAGAAACCAGGGCTGATTGCCGCAGGCAGTCCTGTGACAAGAATCCTGAGAGCCAGGAATTTGTGGAGTTACTATGCTGAGATGCAAATGGACATCAATTTAAAAAGAAGAGAAAGAAGAAGACTCCTCTGTTGGTCTACCATTTACTTCTAAATTATCTCCTAATGTGTAAAACGGCATTAAAAATGCCTTTAAAAGAAATCTATAAACACAATGGGGAGCTTTAGTTAGCTGGTGACATATGAAACACTGCTCAGTTAGCCGACAGATCATCAGATAGATGGAATTTCCTGAATGCTATTCGCAGATCACTAATGTTGTTTATCTACCCTCTCAGCACTAATACTTTTTACATTTCATTCTAGGAGAAGATTTTTACTTTATTTCATGTATCGAAACTTATAGAAAAATTTTCATATCACTAATTTTTTGGAGACCTTATTTTGTAGAAGCTCAAAGACTATAAAAAAATTAAAAATGTCCTGACTTGATTCGCTAAAGTAGCCAAAGTGAAATTCTTTTGATATCTTGTGATGCAACATTGGTCAAACATTTCCTGTTCAACATTTCTTTCCTGGGTATTAGTGGTTCCTTTCTCAAGAACAAATGCTTCTGAAATCTGGTGCTCTGTATGATTACAAGAAATTTCAAATAAGTGATCAGTACACTTTCCCCAGAAGTAATGCTTCTTGATAGAAAGAGTAAGGTAAATGTGACAGTTCTTTTTGTGTAAACAATTTTTCTCCATTTTAGAAATTACACTAATGTGTTAAGGAATGTTACCCCCTACCTTAAGGTACATTGCACAAACAAAATGAATCGTTTCTGATTCTCTTTATACCTGGTGTTATTGTAACTGCTCATGTATGTTAAGGTGAAATTTAACACTGGAATATTAGTTTTATTTCAGTTAATTATGTTTCTAAGAGCTCATGAACCCTAAGATTTAGGGTTGGTCTGTTTCTAGTTATCCTGCCAAGTTTTTTACTTGATGGAGGGGGTCTGTTTCATTCTACTTGGCCTCTCCACCTTTGTAACCCCTGGTTTCCTCTTTTCCTGAATCACAAATTTACGTTCTCCCCTTCTGTGAGAAGATTGAACGCTTATTCAACTCCAAAATGACTATGGTCACAAAATATCAACACTTATTTTTAATAGATCTTTGCCTATCAAAATATTGATGCTGAATAATAGGGTAAAGGTAGTTGTGGCTGCTGATAGGAAGGAATCTGACTATTAATAAAAAGCAGACAAGGGTCTTGAAACAGTACTTCCACTGTTGCAATTTAGACACTTTATATTACTTTATTTAGTGCAACACCTGCAGCTACTCACATTGCTGGTGGCTGAAATAATCCAGGTCCACACGGAGAGGGCATTACAATTTCATTGTGCTATTTGTGCTTACTGTTTAAGCCTTTCTCACAGGAGAAAGCATTAGCTAAGTGTACAGTAGATAATAAAAAGGGGGATTTG
Organism: Sapajus apella; assembly: GCF_009761245.1. Taxonomy (NCBI): domain Eukaryota; kingdom Metazoa; phylum Chordata; class Mammalia; order Primates; family Cebidae; genus Sapajus; species Sapajus apella. The sequence continues at coordinate 1,616,699 of NW_022436944.1, forward strand.
GGCTCATCTGTTCTCCTTAAATCTGTCTAATAAAATCTCCCCTTGTAATTAGTATCTGACTCCTTTTCTACCGCTGGCTGGCATCTACAGGCAGGTAGAGGCACAAAATGGCATTTGTTTTTCAGTTTTCCCACATTTCATGGTTTAATGGACCATCCTCTCTTCTGAGCCTTCATGCCCAAAGTTCTGAGACTTAGGAAAGCGTATACACTTCCTAAGCTTCCCTTCTGCATAAGTTATAATAGATTTCGGATGGAAGATGTTTGGATCTCAACAGTAGAAAGAGGGCACCTCATTTTAAGGCAATAATAACAAGCCATTCTTCATCCTTAATTGACAACTTAATTTAGATTTCAGATGGGTCCCTATTAGTGATGCCCTATTTTAATTTCAACCCCAAATGCTGATAATCATGAATTCTGAAACACAGTCTATAAAAAGTTCCAGCTAAAGAAATTTTGGTTTAGGTATGAAGATTTAGGGTGGGGGTTGGGGAGGGAGGCTGAAATCTAGCTGGAGGTCATTTCTTCCTCATCTATGCTGGAACAGCTCAGAGTTCAGGGGATTCATACTCTTTTGACTTTAATTGCTCTGGGCCCACTGAGGCAAAGCAATGGTGCTGCATTTGTTTGGGGGTCAAAGAAGCAATCACAAAGGTCTTCAGAATATTTTCAAACATTTGGGGGAGAAAGATGGTATTCAGACATTTTAAAATCATAAAACCAGTTTCTAGATAGTTGTCAAATTTCCTAAACTACACTTGCTATTTGGTTATTGAAACATTCAGCTTAACCAGTCATGTTTCTACTTTCTACTTTATGAAAATGTAGACAGGAAATTATCAGCAAATTGCTCGTTTAGAATTAAAGACAGGAAATGAACTTCAGCAGTTGAATTCTTGTAGTAAAAAGCTTCTACCTTAAAGCATAAGTAAAGCCAGCAAACCTTGCTTTTATTTTTAAGTCTGGGCTTTGTTATATCAACACAATGGAATTAGATACTCTGTCCTATTTCTCCTCAAAGTTTCCATATTGCTTTTTACAGCATCTACAACTGTTTCTGTTACTAATTTCCTTGTAATTTTTAAAATGTAACTGGGGTTTCTGTTCTTTACTTATTTAGAAAAAATATAATTTCTTGGATTACATTAATAGATTAATGTAGGATATGGCGCAGAAATAGTAAGTTTGCTTATTTATTTATTAGGACATACCCCCAAATAAATATCTCTTTAAGTTCTCATATTATTTTTATCTGGAAGCCTAGAACTTTTTATTAGAATTTCAATTACAATATATTTTAACTTGTATTCCTAAACAGTTAATAGCTTTCCCTCAATGTGAACTTTTCAAGCAATTTCTTTTTGATTAGTTATTATTTAGATTTTATTCTTTATACATTATATTGTTAGTATGTCCAATATATCAGTGGTATCTACAAAGTAATTCCTGTACTTAATTTTCTTTTATACTTTTGTTGCCATTTTTATTTCTCCATATATTTCAAATACTCTAATATTCTTTAAAGTTCTCCTTATTGGTATAACATTATTTAAATAAACCACAGGCATAATTCTCCTCCAACAAAATGATTTGTACCATATCTGACCATTTTGATTACCTTTAAGGAAAAAAGATTAAACAAGAAAGAACCTCAAACTTTAGCCAAACTGAACCCATTTACTCAACTTTGCTGGAGGACGTCAGAAAATTCTGATTTTGTGATTAATTTAAAATTTACTTTTATAGCAGTTCACATGTAACATTTCTTTCAGTATTTTGGAACCCATAAAAGGCAATAATTATTCTACATTTCAAAAAATATATAGTTTTAATCTATTATTACAGATTCTCATTATGGTGAAGATGTAATACATTCAAGCAAGATTTAAATAAGTATGAGACATGCTAGGTTTATTGTTGTTAACATTTTATAGGATCAATCATAATACATTTTTGCATAAGTTAGTTTACAATCTTTTGTTAAATGACTAGTAGATGTAAATATTCATAGTTGTTTTTCTACCACCATTTTGAAAGTGAAAACTCACTTCTAATTTTTTAATATTCAAACTGAAATTTCCTTAGTTGAATTCTACTCGAGATCTTGTTTAAGAGAAAGTTGACTTTCTAATCAGATTTGTTTATCTGGGTCAGCTTTATGCCTTATGCAAACTTTTGTAACAGCATCCAGGGGATATTTTAGCGAAACTCCTGGAAGATATTGCCTCCAAATTGTTTTATTAAATAACAATTTTATTCAATGGTTTCTTTGTGGGTTGTTTTGTTTTGTTTTATGGTTTCTGTTTGAGTTTTCCTTACATTAATCTGAAGGGCTTAGTAAATTTTAGCTTGCCTATGCCTAAGAGTAAAATTGATGTGGTCATTTCAGGTAGCAAAACATAAACTTGATGCTCTTTCATGTTTCAGAAACTCTTTGCATGTTCCTGTGAATTTAAACCAGTTTCCTAATATAAGAATTCATACATCTACTGAAAAAGCATGAAGATATTCTAATTAGTATGAGGTTTGACTTAAATCATGCTGCAGCTGGCGTTTGTGGAATAATTATCAAAATTTGTTAATTTGAGAGTTTTTGAGGATATCTTTGTTTTTGTTTTTGTCAGAAAAAATAATTTTTCTTTTTATTTTATTTTTTTTTTGAGATGGAGTCTTACTCTGTCACCCAGGCTGCAGTGGTACAACCTTGGCTCACTGCAACCTCCGCATCCTGGGTTCAAGCAATTCTCCTGCCTTAGCCTCCCTAGCAGCTAGGATTACAGGCTGTGCCACCATGCCTAGCTAATTTTTGTATTTTCAGTAGAGACGGGGTTTCACTATGTTGGTCAGGCTGATCTTGAACTCCTGACCTCAGGTGATCCCCCAACATTGGCCTCCCAAAGTGCTGGAATTACAGGCGTGAGTCACCACGCCCCACCTGAAAAAATAATTTCTTAATAGTAAAGAGTAAGAAAATTTGTGAAGTTAAGTACCAATATAGAAAAATCCAGGATACATTTTAAATGGTTAAATGGTTCAGGACTTCTAAAAAAAAATGGGTAACTATATAACTTTAAAGTTAGCTAGCATATTTACTTTAGACTTTTGCTCTGGTGTTCAGGTATATGCAGTCATTTTTGGGGAGGGTAGTCATTCTTTTGTTCAGTCAACAAATATATTCATTTAACAACAGTAAGTGCCATATGTTTTTTCGTGTTGGAGACTCTGCAGATGCCACACCAGACAAATTTGTTGCCCTCATGAAGCTTACATTCTAATGGGGAGGGACAGTACATCAATAAAGGAAGATTATTTCATATGGTGACAAGTTCTGTAAAAATAATAAAACTGCAATGGAGAATGAGTGACTAAGGGTGGTCAGTTAGCACTTAAAATACCTGATTTTATATTGAATAGTATAGTGAGTTGTACAATCTTTATCCGAGTAAAATCCTTTGGTACTTATTCAGACAATAGTTCTGACTCCCATGCTTGAGGATAAGATTATACATTTCAGTATTACATTGAAGATGTCTCATTTTTAACCAGACTAACTTAGTATATTGTTATTTCTAATGTGACCAAATAAATATTTTCATAGAAGCTAATGCTGACTCTTGTGATAATTTGCCATATCATAGTCAATCCTAAAAACTTTATTTTCTACTATTTACATATTATCCTAGTGGATATTACATTACTTACTGAAGCATTTGGTTCTATGTTTCATCTACTCAGACTTAATTCAGGAAGGGCTTCATCCAGATGTTTTGTTTGTTTCTCGATTACATGTATGAGATTTCAGAATTTATGAGATCATAGGTCAAGTGAAAGGTCACAGTTGAGAGGTCAAGTGAGAAGCTAAAATTTGTGAAACCAAAGAAATGACAGGACAATGCCAAATGAAAGGTCAAAAGTCAAGTGACAGACTCAGTATAGATGAAAGCAAGTGGTGAGTTTGCTGAACTTCTGAGCACACTGAAGTGTCTCAATAGTCATGTACATAAAGTCAAAGGTTCTTAACCTTAGAATTCACAATTAATAATAACGTGCCACTTGTTATTATATAAATATATGTTACTTATTCACAGAGAAAAGTATCGATTACATACAGTCAAAGTCTTTTCATTCATCGATTATCATCAAGCAGGGTGATCCTTTTTCAATGATGGCTCTTTGAGATGTATACAAAACACCCAAATTTGGGAAATTCCAAATAGGCTTTTCTTTTTGTCAGATGTATGAAATATACACATGGAAGATCATGTGAAGTGTTAAAAACTTACCTAAAAATTAGTCTGAGAACAGATTTCTTCTCTTATAGACTTCAGATTGATATCTCATCTGGTTTTATTTCTCCACTTATTCATTTATCTATTTATTGATTCATGTTTAGTAAATATTAATTAAAAGCCACGTCATTTTTAGTTACTTCTATTACAATGCTCTAAGAGAAAGTTTACTTGTGAGAAAGAGTTACTTCTTGAAATATCACGGCTGGGCATCATTTCCAAGTTTTATGTGCTGGATAGTACAGATGCTTCTCCACTTAGGATGGTTTTATGTCCCAATAAGCCCTTTATAAGTTGAAAGCATAAATAAAAAATGCATTTACTGCACCTAACCTACTGAATATCCTAGCTTAGCCTAACCTATCTTAAATGTGCTCAGGACGCTTACATTTGCCTACAGTTGGGCAAAATCATCTGTCAACACTGTACACTGTAGACCATCAGTGCGCTTGTGATCATGTGGCTGACTGGAGGCTGTGGCTGGCTGGTGCTGCCCTGTACCACATATGGCTAGCCCAGCAAAAGATTGGAATTCAAAAAAGTCCAGTTTCTACTGAATGTGTATCTTTCTGGACCATTATAAAGTAAAAAAAAAAAAAAAAAAAAATGGTTGTAAGTTGAATCATATAAGCAAGTAACATCTGTCCCCACCCCCGCCTTTTATTTTTTAAAGCAAAATGATTTGATTCTAGGACCTACGATTTGGAAGACAGTAATTATTTGTCATTTGGGGGAAATAAAAGAATGAAGACATAAGCGATCTCTGTTTTACATAAATATGATATTATTACTATTATAATTATTTGTTCTTTTTGTAAAGAAAATTACTGCCTTCTCTGTCCTGGTAACAGAAACAGGACAGTCTGTAGTTCTAATTTAGTTATGTTTTCATTTATCCATAGAATCTATCACTTTATTTTTGAAGAATGAGAAATATTATTTATTTGGTTATTTTTCATTCCTCAAAAATTTTAGTTTTTCATTATTTATTCCTTTTTTTAATTTTTGAGGAATACTAAATACTGTTTTCATACTTGAGAGGTGTGTGTGTATGTGCGTGCATTTGTCATTAACAAACGGTTCTTTGGAGCTTAGGGGCATTTTGTCAGTTATTTGTTTTATGGATCATACAAAGTGACCATTCTTCAAAAGCCAAGCATTTAAAGGAAGTCTCTTTCCATATTCTAGAAATAAACAGCAACATTTCATGACAAACTCAAAAAATGAAATGATATGTTGGAGATCTCCAGCTCTAAAAAGAGGAATTCACCAAAAGAGAATTTGCTTTTATGTAGAGTCCTGTGCTTTCTTCTCATAGAGCACATTACACTGAGTAGTTTATTTACAAGTAAAAATCACATTGATGATAATAGAAATCAGTGGAAAGTCAATAAGAGTTTAGTCTCTACCAAACTATAAAATTGAACTTTTAAATCATAGCGTAAGTACTATCGTTGTCCAAAAGATGTGTTTATTTTTCCTAAGTTTTGCCTTTCATATCACTCCCATAAATTTTTTTAAATATATACTTTGAAAAGCTAAGGGCAAGCCCTGAAGGGTGAAATATTGCAAACCAATTAAAAACAACTGAAGTGGGATTCTAAAATACAGGAGTTTTCCAACTCATGAACAATATTTAGAGTGCTGGTTAATTTTAATTCCTCTGGGAACCATAAGTCTGGGCATTAATAGGCTTAGAGTGATAAAAACAGCAATATACTATGCACATATAGATGGTATTGTCAAAAAAAGAAGCAATTAGTGGCAAAGAAAGCATAAGTATGTACACATATGGTGAGCAGGTTGACATGTAAAATATATGGCCAGGAATAAGAGCCAATGACAAAAGAGAAGTGGAAGTTGGGCTACTGTTTTAACTTACACAATAGCAAATAAATGATTAGCACACAAACACATTACTCTAGCCATCTCAAATTATTAAAGGATTTTTAGTAAGTTTACTAGATTTTTTTAATCAGCTAAAAATTTATAATACATGGTTTTCCCTTTCCTTTTTCTTTCTTTTTTCTTTTCTCTTTCCTTCCCTTTTTTCTTTTAAATTGCTTTTATATGTCTCCCTATCTCCAGTCTTCTTTCTCTTTCCATCATTTCCTCAGTGACATAATCAACTAAATGGATAGTTCAATTTAATTTGCTTGACTTAAAGAGACGGAAGAATCTTGATAGAACCTAAAACACTGATTTTTCTCAAAGAAAGCAGCATAGAGAAGGGCCAAATGACTCTTGATAGCTTTCTCAGTGGTCATCATTGGGATGGCACAGAGTACCTCTGTGGGGGTGGGTAGAAACTCACTTTTCCAGGTCTGTTTCTATTCTTTCCATATTAGAAATTGTGTGTCCACCCCAAAAATCTGTCCAATATTCTTCTTGAAATAAAATTATACCATAAACATTTCTATAGGAAGTTGACCTGAAGGGACACATTTACATTTCAAGTTTTTAAAAGTTATACAGTTGTCACTATAAAATGTAACAGGCATATTGTAACATTATCTACTATGTTATAGACTTCATTCACTTTCAAGTGAAATAAGTGGTTATTAAAAGGTAATTCATTTACAAATCTGATAAGCAGCAACATATATTTTACTCTTCCATAGTCAGGAAATCGGGAGACATGCGCAGGTTCATTTCCAGCATGAAAATCATGTTGCTGCAACTAATTTAGGGGCAGCATGCCCTTTACAATGGAAAGTACTGTAGTATGGAATAAACAGTAACAATTTTAGTATTAGTCTCCATCTTAACCCTGTTTATTTTGGCTATGGTTCTTTTTTTGGGATGTCATCTTTCCCAAAACCCAATTGCTAAAAGCTGGTTTCACTGGCAGAGAAATAAAAAAGACAGTCGAGTGAGCTTTAGAGAGTGCTGCAATTAGTTCTGGTCTATGGAGCTGCTTATCTGCCTACAACTGGGTCTGAGGAAACGCTGCTTAGTATTTACTAGGAGTTGAATTTATATGAGAAAAAAAACAGATGCTCAATTTTGCTACCTTTCCTTTTAAAGTTTAATGTGCTGTAAAATACAAGGATCTGTACAATTAAAAAGAAGGTGCTTTACCCTTTAACATGTGCCAAGCGTCTTTCACCCTCCTTTTTACTGCATGTGCCTCCTGTTTCTACAAAGCACCCAATAAGTGGTTCATCCCCAGATGATATTTCTGATACCACATGACCCAGAGTGCCACAGTTTGGGTGAAATAGCCTAAAGAGTTATCAAATAAGCTAGGGTGGTTTTCTGTATTTTCTGGCATTGGTCCAGCACCATGCTTCTAGAATACCCAGGTATTCCAAAGAAAATCCTTCAAAGGCAGTTCCAGGGTGCCCCACAATAATTGAATCCTAGGAAACCAGTATCAGGTGTCACTATCTTTCTTTTGGATTTGAAAACAGGAAATGACTTGGCATTTCTAATCCTGACTGGGAGACAGGCCTTGACTCCACAATTATAGAGCATAATTACTCCAAGCTCAGTCTACGAAGAACCCCCAACTGCTTGTTGAGGACCTGCCAGGAAACTGACCTGGGTGAATGGTCTGGAAGAGAACATGAGGTGACAAGAGGCTGAGATGCCATTTTCAAGTAAATATACATGAAAGGGCTGCTTAGAAAGGTAGAGGTTGTTAAAATCAGCTTGGCACAGGGACACACTAGAGTTTAAGCTGAGAGAAACTGGCAACATGCAGTGTTTGGGGCCTGAATCAAATATTCACTGAAGCTTTGAGTGGTGTGGTTAAAAAGAATCTTTTCAAGAATTTTACTTCAAAAATTTATCATTTCCAAACTGCACCACAAGCATGGTTTACATGATGCCTCTTAAAAAATATGTCTCTCTGTGTGTGTGTGTGTGTGTGTGTATATATATATATTTTATGAATGGTTACCAGATTCCTATGTAAAATGGGGCCATAGTGTCTTACACTCCCTCTACAACTCATTTCTTCCTGTAAACACATCACTCTCTGTTGGTGTGTCTGATGTTACTCTCTCCAAAATCACAGCTCACTGTGATTCCTATGCCAGTTGCAATACATAAGTTCTTTGATGCGTCTCCCTTCCCTGCCACTTTTTTAAAAAGATTAACCTTTCAGCTATTAAATTGATTCCTAACAAAAGCTTTTGTTGTGGTTTGCTTATATCATGCTTGGAAGAACAGCAAATAATAGGTAACACTGGTGGAGCTGGAAATTTTTAAAAGACATGATTCTTAGGTCCAAGCTGTTTTTCACTTTTGTTGTAGAATGGCCTCAAAATGGTATTTTTTCGTATGATCTTTTGGAAAGCCTACCAAAGTTTAGAATAACTCAAGAAGGTGAATTTAAGAGAAAAGTGAGAAATTCACAGAACCCTGGAGTAAATTACTTCTCACATGATCAGAAAGGAGAAAAGGCTTTGGAAGTTCCTTAGAGTTTCTAGCTGTGCTGGCCGGTTATTTTGACCTATATGCACTGGGGTGGGAGCAATGGGTACCATCCATGATGGTGTTGGGCTGCTTAGAACTTGGTCAAGAATGGCTTAATGTGACATCGTCCAGTCTCAAGTGTTTGATGCTGACAAGACTCAGGACTAACAGCTTTGAAGGTAAAAGCCCCTACTGCTAAACTTTGGGACATTGTCGTAACTGGACCAAGTATATAGGATCTCTAGATACATTTGCATATTGTTTCATTAAACAACGAATTAGAAAATCCTGAGAACTTGCTTTAAGAAATAATATTCAAGTTTTTTTTTTCCTGATCATGCATGATTTGTCTTCTACCTCCTGATATTCACCTCACTCACTTCATTACTTTGTCATACTGGTTTCTGTTCTGCTCCTTAAATATTTCCCTTCCTGGGGTGCTTTTCCCTAGCTTTTTGTATGGAAGACTCATTCTCATCTTTTGGGTCTTGTGCCAAATATCATTTCCTCAGTAGGGACTTCTCTGACTATAGCTGTCTAAAGTTTCCTATTTCTTTTTCTCTTAATCTCATCATCCTATTTTATAAAAATTTCCTTCATCACACTCACCATAGGTTGTAAGTAACTTACTAGTTTATTGACATTTACTTATTATGATGTGCCTCTCCCTTCTTGTCCTGCCAGAATAAGTCCTGAAAGTCAAGAAATTCGTGAGCCTTGTAGACTTCCTCATCCCCAGTATTTAGTCTGGCATCTGGTGAAAGTAGGTGTTCAATAAATGTTTTCTGGATGAATAAATGCATGAATGAAAAAGTGAATAAATGAAAGAATGAGCAAGACGTATACTTTATGCATGCACTGCATTTGCAAAGTTTCCAATTTTATTCAATAGACACAACAAAAGGAAAAACAGGAAAATACTACAATTGTCAGAAATCAGAGAGATCAAAACTATAGATGCAATAACATCCAGAATTGTCAAAGATTTTATTTCCACCAAGAATATTTTGGGAATCTTTTGTAGAGGGCATGCTTCTTATGATGAATGAAGGATGAGAGAAGAGAGAGCATTTAAACAAATGTTTATGAATGGCAAGTTAATAAAAGTGAAAGTTAAAAAGATAATACATTTTCTATTTGTGTTATTATTTTAATAATAATAACAACAAAGTCTTGATAAAGTGAGGAAAACCACTGAAGATCTTACATGTGGGGAATGGAGGCAGGAGAAACAATTCTGCATGTGGCAACTGTTCTCCATTGTGAAAGTGAGCCAATGATCGACCTTCAAATGACCATGCAGGAAATTTAGAACTTGAAGTAGGCTTGGGTAAATGTTAGACTATGGGCCATAAAAGGTAGAAGCCTCTTTTCTGCTCTTCAGCACAAATCTTGAGGCTAAACCTATTATTCTTACTGCTGTGGGTTCTTTCAGAGCAGAATTAAAACATTTCAATTATATGTGTGAATTGGAGTTCAGAGGAGAAAAGTTAGTTTAGAGCTTGATATTTAAAAGGTGCTTGTTAAGGATCTTTTTAATAAATCCATAACAAAATTGAGAATTAAGTCATAGTGAACTGGTATCTTGGAGATACATTGAAACTTCCGTTAGGAAGACTGGCCTATTGATAACATCCACCAGCCTTTAACCTGATATCTCAAAGAAAAGCTAAGGTCAGCTGTATAAATCGAAATTACTGCATCATTATAACATCAAGAAGGCAAGATTCTTCATATCCCAAGTATCTCAAGAAAGGAAAAAGCTAGCTAACTTGATAAAGGGAACTTGCAAGCCAGACTTTTTTTCTTTTTGGCACTAAAAGAGGAAATTTAGAGAAAAGCCAAGATGGTAGACTGAGGTCACCAAGTTCTGGCCTGGAGGGAAACGAGGTGAATATGGGAGGTAGTAGCTTATGACAAGAGGTAGCTGCCTGAAGGCACCTGAGAAATTTTTGTAAACTCAGAAGTAAATTCAAAGAGAGTATTTGTATATTCAACTATTGTCCCTAAATAGCCCCCTGAAGTATTCTTCCTTGACAGAAAAATCTTTGGAGTAAAGAAAGATAACGGAACAAAATGTAATTAAGATTGGCATTTTGAATCTTCCTTTATTTGGAATTTTCTTTGTTTAGTTTTATTTTGTTTAATTAACTTGATGTTGCCAGTACTTTTTACCTGCATTATATTATGATATGAAAAAAATTTGTAGCTGAAAGAATAGAGAACTAGTCCATGAATCTGATGAGGAAATAATAGTCTCTTGTATTAGTGCGTTTTAAAGCATGACAGTACCTGGTTGTAGAGCTTCTGGGGTATGGAGAATCTCACACTCATGAGTGCTGTCTTCAGAGCATAACCACAGTCTCCACCTTACCCAAACCACTCAGATACTTTAGGCTTAGCTTTTTAAAATGACCTGCAGGAGGGGACCAGAAGCCACAGAAGGTAGTAGAAACAGAATTTACAACCAGAATCTGGACCTCAGTCAGCTCAGTGGGCCTCTTTCATCTCTAAGGACCCTCACCTGACTCCCTGACTAGTGTCCATCACTGACCTGGGACAGTAACTTCAGCCACTCTGTGGATCCAGAATGAAGCCTTGCCAGTCCCTGGAAACTCTCTGATCAGAGGACCAAGCAGCAGGTTCCGTGGCTGACCAGAGAATATCATTTCTCAGCCTTGTGCGACTTTGGGTTTAGAAGTTTTAGGTGAGATGCTATTGTGACTTCTTTGGTGTCTACTGGCTGCCTCTCCACTTGCCTGTTTGGTAGTCACCAACCATCTCACATGCAGGGATGGCACTTTCTAGCCAAACTTGTCACAGTCCCAAGAGGCCTGAGGAATCTCTTCAGCTCCTGTATAAGGAGTTGGTAAGGTTGGCCTTTTCTTTACAGCAGAGCAGACTTTTATGGAACCCCTCTGGAAGGTTTTAAGTAAACGGACCATTGACTAGAAAGCCAGAACCAGTGTTTCCAAGCCAGTGCAGTTAACACTCACATATATGTGAGTGTGAAAAGCTTGAGCCATATAATCAGCATTATTTTATCAAGTGTTTTTGTGTTTTATTTAAAAAGCTTTGAATAACATCTTCACTGTGTCCATTGTTATTACACCCAGTGAGCCAAAATGTCAGTGCATAGAGTGAGCTCCAAGAGTGGCCCAGTTTGGGATTTAAAAGGTGTGTTTGAGTTAAAAGCATAAAAAGCCTTAAACTTTTAAAACTGCAGACCATTGTATCCTTCTAACTCCAGAACTGCTCTGTCTAATGCTGTCCAACTTGGCAATAAAAACAAAATGAAGAAAGCTGAAACACTTTTAGACTCACACCAAGTATGCAGTATTTCAGCCTGACAGGATTATTCCTTGGCTGGAGTGACTTACGTTGGAAGGGGAAGTTTGCATGGAAATGCCTTTGAGGTTAATTGTAATGTCATTAGCGTGATGCTATAATCACATCTCTGAATTTCCTTCATAAATTTCTTTTCTATTTTTATCCTGTTTTTATTTTTAATCCACTGCTTTCTTGAAAAAGTCTCCTGTAGTCTCACGAAAATACAACCTCGCCTTTTTTAAAGCCTCATGAAAAATTGGTTTTTGCATAAACTGTAGTTTATAAAAGCATGGTAATCTGTCCTCTCCTACTTCACAGTTCCTTTTTATTCTTTGATCATAACATAGCCCTGCATGATGAGTGACTTTAAATGACCAAATTCAAGTGGCAGCAGATATTGCACTGAGGTTAGAAAAAACAGGTTGTGTGCTAGTATTTCCATGATGACTGTTTAGTATAGTATTGCCCGGAATATGGCAAAACCACCAGAGATAATTCTTTTTAAGAAAATCATCTGTTTAGCCAAATCTGTGGTAGATTTGCGGCACAGACTACAGTAGAGGAGGAACTCAGTATAAACCACAGAAACTGCTCAGGAACGCTGCAAGACTTGTAATCAGATTGCTTGTAGCTACTTGGGCTGTTGTGGGTTCTGTCTGTTGTGATGAGAACGCAGGGCTAGCTACTGGGTTCTCTGGTGTTCCCAGCATTGTCTGTTCTGTTGACCTTTGAATGTATTTGTCTCAATTGTTCTTGAGCTGTGGGAGAAAGACTTTCCGATGAGAAAACAATGGTTCCCAGCAGGGACACTGCTCCAAACCCACCCTTTGTTTTGGGCTCACTTTCACAGCAACAAAGTACCAAGTGTGGTCCTGCTGCCTTCCTGCCTCCTATGAGCAGATTCCTACTTCTGAAATCACATCTTGAATGTGCCTCTTGAAATGTTGTCATTTTTCTAATCATGTTTCCTTTTTAAAACAAGCATTTTATTCCATGGTTTGCACAGTTCTGCATCTATGTCAATGACTTTGACCCACTCCCTCTTTCCAACACATTTCTTGGACAGAAGTTTGTGTCCAGCCTGCCAGTCAGGAAATGCAAAGTTTGGCTCAAATGTGCTACTTTATGGCAGCTGGTTGGAGTCAGAGGCTGATCATGAGATCTCTGTCCCCATAAACAGAAAACCAGTCCCACTAATACCTACTAGTTCTTATGATCTGATACAGAGAAAAGAAAACATAGACAGCATTTCTCAGAAACATTTACTCTATCGCGCATTTGACAAATAAATTTCTGGTGTACGAAAAATAGGATATCATACCAAAATTACAACAAATAGGAGACAGAATTTTAAAAGTAAGAATTATGATATTTGTAATTTATTTATATGTGTATCTGCTCTCTCTCAGAGCATATTTTATAATGAAAATGCTATAAGAATAGTTTGCATTTTGCTTTTTCTCAGATGGTAAAACGTTTACATTTATTTTATTGTTCAGTAAAAATGATCTGGTCCTTTTTCCCGTTAGTGAGCTATAGCTAATATTGGTACTGTGGACAATCTGGGCCTGCTCTCACCTTTCTCTAGAAATCCCTCACCATGACTATTTTATAAAATAGTGAGTTTGACTAAATTGCCCAAATATTCCTCTTCACAAAAGGAAGCTGCGGTTTCCAGCCAGTGACCTGCCTAAGGTCACACAGTGAAAAAAACTAAAGATGGATGAAGTTAGATACCTCTTACACAGGGGGCAAGGGTTTCCTTTTATAGCCTATGAACATCTTCTCTCAAATCAAATGGCTTCAGAGATTCTCCTGCCACTGCCTTGTATACAAAACAAAACAAAACAAAATTTTTCTTTCATAAGTGGGAGAAATAGAACTGCTTTTATTGAAGTTTCAAGATGCCGCACAAGTCAGTTGCACAGACTGTAGTAGAGGAGGAAGTTGATAAGCACTTTGGGTAAGACCTCTGTAAGTGAAACCTGAAGAACCCCTTTGATTTCCCCTTTTCACTGTTGATCATTGTTTAAACAAAGAGAAAACATCTACATTTTATATAGATGTCTAAAGGGAAACAAATCTAGTTTTAATTCCATGTTATGGTGTTGGTTTTAGGACCTAGGGCAAGTTGTCACTTGATTTTCTCATATATAAAATGAGGAGAATATCTGTACCTCCTTGGCCCACAGTAAATATTTGATAAATATTATCTCCAGTCCTAGAACCAATGTGGAGATGTTCCAGAAAAGATGTATTGTTATGGTTTATGAAATGAAATCTATGTAATTCACTAAGTTTAAATTGATGAACTACTTCATATGCACTTATTACAAATTCCTTTATTCATGACTCTAATAGTTTTAGGAAAACTTTTTCTTAGGCACTATAAGCCCTGTGGAAACTCACACTCCAATTCTATTTTATTCTTTTTTTTATCCAGGTAATATTAGATATAATGAACACTAAGAGTAGTGTTCAAGGTTACTTTTAATGTATCCAGGGTCACCCATAATGTTTAGTTTACTTCTGTGCACTCGGATTAGAAAAGAATTGTGAGGCAGGGGTGGTGAGGACATACTTTGAAAAGAACAAGGAGATAAGTGGCCACCTAGGTTAGGCAAGATGGGGATGTGCTCAGAAATTATTTGTTAAGTTAATTAATGTTAAAGAGACTATGAAAGTTTATGTAATAAAATAAGGAGACCTTAGTTGATTTCTCTTCTTCTACCTCACAGATAATTTTTGGAACCATTTTCTTTGTAGGTTACTTATTTCCCTTACCAGTCTGTGGCCCTTAAAGCAAGGGTCTTAGGGTGAGCTGCCTAATATTTCGTCTTTGCCAGAAGAGAATGTAGTTTAGGATATCTTTGGGTATAGGCCCTGTTTTTGAATTTGGTGTGGAGTTTTTGAGAGAAGATATAGCTAAGATCACTAGTCTTTGCTAAGACAGAGCTTTTTCTCTCATATGTGCTTCAAGAGTTATAAACGTCATCCTGACTCTCCTTGGCCCACCTCCACCCACTCTACCCCCATTGGTTTGGATATGGTGAAGTCCAGACATGTGCCTCTAAGCAGCCAGGGCAGCAGAATCTCTACTTAAATAACATTGGTTCTTAACAGCCCATGGGCTATAAAACATAAAGCCCAAATATCTCTCCACTTGCATTTAGGATACATTTAAAATTTTTCTCATAGTGTCTACATTCTTATTATTGTATGGTTAAGTAGATCTTATGCTAAAATTCACATAATAATGCTAAATTATAGTCTTTATAAAACTCTTTTTGGAGCCCTCTCGATCAATAAATTTGTTAGCATTATCAGTATCATCTCTGCTTTGACATACCTGAAAATTATGTTTCTTTAAGTTAGGCAAATATTTAAATATGAGAAAAATCTGACCAATGTATTTAACAGACTTTGTGAACTTTTTAAAAAACTTGGTTTTGGAAAATACACACATGCATTTTGCCAAGAACTTGCCCCCTAATGTTTAATCTTGTGGCTTTCAGGGGAAATCTAATTTGTATCCTTCGTTTATGCTCGACTCAACAGATTGCTGCACTGTTAGCCAAGTGCTGGATGGCCTTACAACCCATGGGGCTTTTCAGGTTTCTTGATTCTCTATGGGACCCCCTTGCCTTGCTTCTAAGTCCCTGGTGGATAATGAATACCATACATTTTAAACTCAGGCCAACTATTTAAAAATTAAGTCATACTACAAACAATGAGCTATCTCAGCATTTGTGAAGACTGGAGAATTATTTCTCTCCCCTCTTCCTATCCCCAATGGACACTCAGTTTTTTTACTGTGAGGTTTACTGGTGTATCTGAAGATGATGACAGAAGGAAAGGCTATTCTAAAGAAACAGTAGACTCAGGACAAAACTATGCTTTTCTATATGTGGATGACAATGGTCTGGGAAATGTGTTGGGGCTGGGCTTGGAGAACACTAGGATGCCATGACATCCCCCTCAAGCCATTCAAACACTGGAATAACCCATTTGGGTTTGCATTGTATTGGATGACCACTGCAGCTTAATCTGACTTCTTGCCATTGCTTTGAATTTCCATCCACTCACCTATTATTGCATGCTTCATCACTGCCAGGCCTTTGTACTTCCATAGACCATAGACACTCCTTGGTGCTTCTAGAACGCAGACTTCAGTAGCAGTATTGTTGGTGATGAAGAGCAGAGGGGAAGGAAGGCTTGAAATGGGCACAGCAGGAGCTGATGTTCTGTATCTCCTCTCAGATTATTTCTTCTTTTACCTTTGAGATAGCTCCCCATCATACCCTTAGTATGGATACCACACCACATCCTAGATGAAAGGCACCCCCATCGGTGGGTCATAGAAAAAACCTATGGCATGGTAGTCAGCTAGAGCATTCCAGTGGCTCAGAAAAACAATCTGAACCCACTGTTCCTTTTCTTGTGAAGAGGTTTTGGGGTTTAACCATGGCAGTAGTTCCAGGTTGCTCTGCTTCTCTTGGCCAGGTGCTTAACCTACAGGAGGTTCCAGCTGAGCTCATGGGAGTCACTAGTAGTGGCTTGGAACTTGAGGAAGAAAAGAGGGGCTCACAATCCAAACCAGAGGAGATGGAGTTTCTGACTTCCAGAGTAAAGCATGAATAGCATTTCCTATGTACATATTGTTAAATCAAGTGGTTGGCTATTGTAGTATTATTACTATCAATAATAGAGTATTTGTTCTATTACCGTATCACGTATCACTGTAATTCTTTTCATATTAAAGTAGAACTATAACAAACTATACAGTTTGTCACATTGTTTCCAAGGGTTCTAATTCCAAGAAATGAGTTCTAATTTCCAAGCAATAAATATCTAGTTGAACTTTATAACCTATCACATTTTTTAATTGGAAGTTGCTTTATCTTCAAACCTCCTGTTAAAAATATAGGACTTTGGAAATGAAATTTGCCAATGTGGAAGCAGAGATACTTAGAGTCATTCTTATACCATGGAATTAGTAATCACTGTATCCAGTCTCACCATTTTATAGATGGGGAAACTGAGGCCCAGAATGGTTCTTCTGTGATCCCTTAGTATTTCCTTGCTTTGCATGTTCTTTTAGAAAATGTGAAAAAAATCTAATTGTTCCATGAAAGAGGGCACCGTTCATTATTAATGGAATTTCTTTTTATTCAATTTTGCAGTGTCTGCAACAAGATTAAGAAAACGATAATTTGATTTAGAAATCTTTCCAGCTTCAGCAAGGTTACTTTATGGAGTTGGAGATAAATGACCAGAAGAAAACTTCACAAAATTAGTGTTTACACTTAATCTGGCAACGAGCTATAATTTGATTGGTAAAAAATTCATTTGGTGTACCTCTGGCCCTTTGCTGCTGGATAATGAAAATTTATATCTGCGTTTCAGACATCTGGGGAGGGCCTGACAGCTTTGGGGCTGAATGAAAGATGATGTCACACTGACCCCTGTCAGCATTTCCTCATAGACTGGTTACCCAAAACCCAACAGCACTCACACTTTTTTTTCCCCCTGCCAGAGCAGACTCTCATTTTTATTTTGGAAGGTTAATGACACTGTAAATCTAATAGGCCATTTTAGTGCCATCATGTGGATATTAAAAAATCATGTGACCAGTCAGGGCACCATATGTGGGGTTTGCTGTTGTCTAATGGCAGGAATAAGAGGCTGTAACAAGGTACTGAGGGCAGCCAGTGTTTGGAATTAATTTCAAAACCATAGCTACCTTTAAACTAATTCAGAATCTCTGCTAATGATTATTTCTCACCATTTCAATTAAGTTTGCTTTAAAAAGCTAGCTAATATCAGATTATGTTGGACCTCAGAAAATTCTTTACTACTTATAAGTTGATGAGTAACTCATATTTCTGTGGCACAACACTGACTCATAGAACTTTCTGTGATGATGGGAATGTTCTCTGTCCATGTTCTCCAGTAAGTTAGTCTCTAGCCACATGTGGCTTTTGAGCACTTGAAACATAGCTGGTGACCTAAGGAAGTGAATTTTAAATTTTAAGTAATTAAATAGTGACATATGGCTAGTGGTTACCAGTTTGGATAGCACAATGATGGAGCAACTATCATGCAAGACTAGAATATCAGAAAATAACAAGAAAGCATTTCATTCAGGTTTCTAGTCTGCCTTTCATTGGTGCCATAGTGGAAAGGCCAAACTGCCTGGTGACAGAGCTGAAGTCTGATTTACCTTTGTATTACCATAATGCCTTTTGGACAGAGTAAAAATATATAGAACAAAGGGATGCATAAATTAGTGAATGAAGCGAATACATAGATAATGAATAAATGAATGCAAGCAATTTAAGTGATTTTTCCTATTTTACCAGTTCTTGCTGCTCTTTTCCTGAAGGACATGTCAGACAAAAGTTGTGAGATTTGACAGCCAGATGCATTCTTAGTGATCACTTAGCCCAACCCATTCAAAACCAGACCAGAGTGACTTCCAGGAGCTGCCACTGGCTTTTTTATTGAAACTTCTCCATAAGCTGTGCTCTTTAGTACAGCAAAAGCCTATGGGCCCAAGAGGGCCAAAGGCAATAAATAGATAATTTCTGGGCACACAATTCCTACTCTTTCACGAAAGAAGGTGGGAAGGGAGGAAACAATTGTTTTTGGGTGCTGAGTAATTGATTGTGTAGCCAGACAGAAGCATGTAAAGGGAAATTGAAATGATTTCTGGGTTTACTCCAAAGTGTTACTGAAGTATTTAAAAATAACTATTCATGACTATTAGCTAATGTTACCCTCATAAAATTATGACAAGCGTGATGGTTCTGGTGAAGAAGATGATGATGATATTATTAGTTAACATTTATTTACTGCTAATTGTTTCAAAAATGGTGCTAAGTTCTGTATAAGGATTACTTTAATCTTTCCAACACTGCAAGATAATTTCAATATTTGCCCATTTTACAGATGAGAAAAAGAAGGGAGTGTAAACTGCTTGCCTAAGGTTATACAACCAGTAAAAGACAGAAATAAATTTTAAATCCAAACAACCTGATTCTAGAATCTACATCTTTCAACATTATTGTATAGAGTACCTTTCCCTAATCTTCTTCTTCGATTTCCTTCCTTCCTTCTTTCCTCCCTTCATTGATTCAGCAGATGATTTTTGAGCCCCAACTATGGGCCAGATACTGTTCTAGCCCCAGGAAATACACTAGTCCACAAAGCAGACAAAAATTACTGCTCTTAAGGTCTTTTCCTTCTACTGGTGAGAAAAGACAATAAACAAGTTAAGAAAAAAAAAATGTTCTTATTGGCCAGGTACAATGGCTCACACCTGTAATCCCAGCATTTTGGGGGACCAAGGTGGGTTGATCACCTGATGTCAGGAGTTTGAGACCAGTCTGGTCAACATGGCAAAACCTCATCTCTACTAAATATACAAAAATTAGCTGGGCGTGGTGCTGGGTGCCTGTAACCCCAGCTACTCAGGAGGCTGAGGTAGGAGAATCGCTTGAACCCAGGAGGCAGAGGTTGCAGTGAGCTGAGATTGCACCACTGTACTCCAGCCTGGGCAGTTGAGGGACTCCGTCTCAAATAACAACAATCACGAAAACCAAAAACCAAAAATGTAGCTTATGATATAGAATTCAATGCTAGAAAGAGAAAATAAAGCAGGGAAGAGGAATATGAAGTGTCAGCAGGCGGGAGGAATAGGTAGAAATTCTAGGTAAGGGAGGTTTCACTGAAAAGGCAATATTTGAGAAAAGAAGCAAATAAGTTTTTTTCTTTTCTTTTTGCTTTTTCTTTGAGATACAGTTTCACTCTGGCTGGAGTGAACAGCTCACTGCAGGGAGCCTCTACCTCTCAGGTGATCTTCTCACCTCAGCCTTCCCAGGTAGCTGGGACTACTGATGTGCACCATCATGCCTGGATAATTTTTGCTTTTTTTTTTGGAGAGAGAGGGTTTCATTGTATTACCCAGGCTGATCTTGAACTCCTGAACTCAGTCATCCACCTGCTTCAGCCTTCTAAAGTGTTGGGATTACAGGCATGAGCTACCATTCCCAGCCTTATATATATGTAAATATATATATTTAGAAAACATATATATTTATTTATATTTAATAAACTATATATAATTGGAATATATTATATATTAGAATTTATATGTTAGAATAATATATATTAGGTCCTTTAAAAAAACTTAATGAGATCATTCCTAGATTAACTATAAGTTTAGGAGGTAAACTATAAGTTTTTAGGAGGTAAACTTACAGCTAACTGTCTTCTTGGCAAAAAATTAGGATGCTATATATATGTATATATCTCATTATATATAATTAAAATTTATGATGACAGTGGATTTGTGCATGCAAGTGTAACAGAGAACTCTGTCTTTCTGCCACTCCTTCTACACCACACGCCCTCTCCTACATATGTAGCTACATGGGTGTGTGCTCATATATAGAATGGTGTATATATAGCATCCTGATTTTTTGCCAAGAAGAAAGTTAACTATAGGTTTACCTACTAACCTAGGAATAATTTTATTAAGTTTTTTTTAAATGACCTAATATAGATTGATATTCAAATTGAGCCAGAGCTATAAAAAGCTAAGTACCCCTGTCTATGAAATTATTTTTAAACTAATTCCTTTGATTTTGTAATACTTTGGTGTTTGCTGTTACAGCAAGGTGAGGATAATGCAATGAATTTTATAGTTGCTGCAAAAAGCCCACAGCAGCAACACTGGGGCCCCACAGACACACATCCATGAGCTTGACATAGCTCAGGAGGAAACACACACACACTCGCAGCTATGTACATAGGGGTGGTGTGTGGTGCAGAAGGAGGGGGAGAAAGAGAAAATTCTGTCACACTTGCATGCCCAAATCCACCGTCATCACAAATTTAAATTGAAATAGTGCAACATTGTCTGTCAAAATAAAACTGTAAGAGGAACTAAAGAGAAAACTTTTTAATTCTCTGAATGATTTTAGGCAAGAAGTAGCATGCTTTTTGATGTCTAATACAGAATTATTGAGAAATAAAAGTTAACAGTGCTGTGGACCTCATTCTGTAGTATGTGAACACAAAAAGGATACTTTCCTAATTGGATATGGTATTCCACAGGTTCTGAAGTCAGTGTGTGAGATCACAGGTTATAGGCTTTATCTGAGAGACACTCTGCCTCCCCCTGCCTCACCCTGGATGCATAGCACTCCGTCTGTAAAATACTCATTTCGGTCAAAAGGGAAGTGTCCTTTTGTGATCCCTGGCATCACTTCCTGTTTTTCCTTGTAAACTTCCCACCCAAGCTGTGGCATTAATGGGATCATTGCCCGAAGTAACTTTCCGTTACATTGACAAGTCAAGTGCATACATCTGATTTGAGTGTCATCCTTCTTCCAGATTTAAAAAATTCTACTGCAACAATCCAGCTCTTGTGATCCCTGTTGAAAGTTTTATCTTCTTAAAAATCATTCTGAAAAATGAAATTTTTTCATGTTGCACAATTTTGATTAATGGATCCTTTTTTCCTGTAAATTTTCAGAATTAGATTTGTTAAACCTAATTTATTTCAAAAGCACACAATAAGATGTCTCTTCCCATTAAAATAAAAATATAATTTCTCTTCTGGATTATCAACCTATAAGCTATATTACTAAAATTTTAGCTTTGCATGATTGGTAGTAGTCAAATGACTACTGCCCTAAGCATTAACTTCACTATTAAAAATATTTCATTAGAATCACCAAGAATTTAGGATGTATAATAAAATTGTTGTCAAGGCCATGCTCTAAATTCTGATTGTGTTTGTAGATGAGTGAGACAAACTGCTCTCTGCTGGTATTTTTATAATTTAAGATTATGAGGCTATATATACATATATATATATAATAAATATATATATATATTTTATTTTGTAAAATAAAAATGTTATGTATATAACATGTTTTATTATGTTTATATGTAGTTTTTCTGAGGTGGAATCTCTTTCTGTTGCCCAGGCTGGAGTATAGTGGCATGATCTTGGCTCACTGCAATCTCCACTTCCTGGGTTCAAGGTATTCTCCTGCCTCAGGCTCCCAAGTAGCTGGGATTATAGGTGGGTGCCACCATGTCCAGCTGATTTTTGCAATTTTAGTAGAGACAGGGTTTCACTATGTTCGCCAGGCTGGTCTCAAACTTTTAACCTCAAGTGATCTGCCTGCCTCGGCCTTCCAAAGTGCTGGGATTACAGCTGTGAGCCACTGCACCCGGCCTATTTATTTATTTTTAAACATTTCATGTACATAGTAGTGAGGTTGTGTTAATTGTGCATAATTTACAGAATGCTAAAGGTTTTGCTTTTTAAAAATCTTTCTGAACTTGAGCAATTACCTTTAAGTAATGTTCTACTTTAGTATAAACCCAAAATGTAATCGTATATCAGAATCTTTCCTTTTTGTTATATACTCTGTTGCTTCCACAGAAATGTTTTATTCCAAAAAAAAAAAAAAAAAAAAAAAAAAAAAGAAAAGAAAAAAGAGGAAGACTCCAACTCCAAGGAAATAAATCTAAATGTAGCTGTGGTTTATGTATGCAGGCAAAAGGCGGGAAATCTCTGTGAACGTCAAACAGAAGTGAATACAAAGTCATGTAGTCATGTTTATTCTGGTGTCAAAATCCAGATCATTCTGTTACAAGATGAACAACAGTTCATCTTGTAAATACATGGCTCTGGCTAACTGCATTGTGGATCATCCACCCTCCTGTTAGCTACTTGTGCAAGGAAGTCAGGGTCAACCCATAGCGATAAGTATCAGTCAGTTTTTCTCTATGATGTCATACCTGTTTATTTGTGTGCTAATAGAGACTAAGCTACCTCATAGTAAATTTTTATGATTTAAATTATGAGGGAATATATTTATTCTGTTTTAAGGAGTCCATGTAAATAATGGCCATGGAGATAGCTTAATGTACATTTTTGCTTTTGTTTTACAGATAAACACTGTCAACTTTTTATTAATCTACCTACAGTATGTTTGCTATGCATGTCTGTATATCTGTTTTGCAAAATTAAAATTGCATTTTCATAGTTTTATAAACTATTTTTCTTACTTAACAGTATCTCATGAAATTTCATAAGGCTTTTCCCCAATATTGTAAAATATTTTTCATGAATATTATTTTAATGTTTGTATTGTGTGAATGTATTAAATAGAAGCACATAGAATTAGTAATATTCAATGGTTTTTTTAAAACCTATATTGTACTTTTTTTTTTTTAACTAGACAGGGTTTCCTTAAATTAGTAGTACATTTATTTCTTCTCATTTCAGAAATAACAAAAAAATGTATGCAGGAAATGGGGGGAAGCCAGAAGACCTTGTGACCTGGCAGGCAGTGGTCAGATGTCATTTCAGAGATTTGGGAAGGTTTCAACTATTTGATACGCTTTTTAGATACACCTATACCTAAAAACCACTAGAAATGACAACTTTCCCGTAAGCTTGAAATAAGTAAGGGAGAGTAGCTATTAATTGGGTTAAAAGAATAAACCTATTGAGAAGAAAGTAGTTTAGATGGTGGTCATTTTGACATCAAATGATGGCAACCAAATAAGGTTATTTTCACCTTCTTACCGTCAGAAAAAAAAGATTCAGGACTTGGAAATCAATGAAAGCAGCCAGAAAACTTTCTTATTGTGCAACAAACAAGACGTGGAAACACTGGTGAGTTGACTCTACTCAGAGGTCCAGAAAAATTAAGTTTGACACTAAAATAACTTTGGCTTACGTACGACTCATGGCAAATGCTAAATAATGAAAAAATATGTCTTTTAGGTCTAAAATTTTCTGGGTTGTGAGAAACTACGAAGCATAAATCATATCAAACTATTCCTGGCATTAGGCCTTCAGGATGCATTTGTTTGAAATCAAGGGCCAAATTGCCTGGAAGAGCGAAAACTGCTAGATGCCAGCTGAGGCGGAATGCCAGCCTTGGAACTGACACATCATTTCTGGAGAGATCCATATGCACGACCCTAGTTTGCCTTCAAAGTGATTCCCTTGAATTGATTTTCTAAATTAACAATATTAGGCCTTCTGTAGGATAGAAAGTGCATTAGTCACACTGCTCTTACTCTACCCAGCAAGGAAATCTATTGTTCTTTTGTAATAACATGGTCCTGGAAGGGGTGAGGGTGATTTTGCCACATCAGGTAAAAGGAATCACATTCAGTTTTCAGGGAGGTTTAATGAGGAATTTTAATAATGAGAGTAAAAAGTCAATGAGCATAACTTCACCAAACAACTCTTAAAGGAAAGCTGAGCTGGCTCCTGTTTTCACAAGTCCATGTAACCATCGTTGAATGGGTTCCAAGCATCAATTGTTCCCAGTGAGTAAGGACATAGGATATGGCAAAAACTCACAGCAATTTATTACCAGAATGTTTTAAAAGAAATGGAGGATTTCAGAAAAGGAGGATTTCCACGGATTCATGTTTAAATTCACCACAAGTGATTAATCTTTGTGTTCCATTTTTTGTCCAAGGTCGGTTTTACACACCATGTAAAATTGCTTCTTTTGAAGAAAGTCTGCTCTTTTTTTTTTAAAAAAAAAAAGGGAAAAAAGACAACAGGTCTCCTGGAAAATACCTCATAAGGCTTTTTTCACATTAGCTTTTTTGTTCTTTACTGTTGGAGTTTAGTCTGAGGACTATTGTGCAAGGAATAGAGTGGAATATAAAATAAAGTTAAACATAGCTACTTTCAATAAACGATACTGATATTCTAACAACTGCCTTTGTATTTTCAAAGTTCCATAAGAAAAGCCTGGGCTTTTAGGCTTTTAGTTTTCTAAATCCTCTGATTTTAGCAGAGGCTATTCACATTTTAAATATATATATAAAACTCTGTAGAACATAGTTTTTTGAAAACTTACAGGCTTATTTATGTTAATGGTAGAAAATTTTACTGTAACATAAAATAACAATTATTTTGTTGGCACCCCTAATTAACAGAAATATATTTATTAAAAATCTAGGTATAAATGAATATTTTCAGAATCATCTACTACGACATTAAAAAAATTCATCATGAATTACTTTCTTTATAGGATTTGTCAGTATTAGGGTACTCAATGACTTAAAGTCTAAAGTGAGAGAGCTAGAAAGAAAGCAAAACCCTTTTTGCCTTATTGAAATCTAATCAAGAGCTTCTGAAAGCTGTAACTAAAAAATGATTTAAGAATTTGTTTTTAATCAAAACGAAGTTGCCTAACATTAGTTGCTTTTTTTTTTTTTTTTTTTTTTAACACTCCTGGGTTCCATTCTTCCTGTTTGTAAACCTCAGTGTATCCTTCAAATATATCTTTTCTATTATTTGTATTAAAGACATGATCATACAGTTAAACTGAATTTGGCAAGTATCTATCAGCTATCCACTATGTGCAAGTTTAATTCTCTTTTCTACTGCTAATTCTGCAAGCTAAGTGAGGCCTGCTAATTTCTACTGATGCTCATACATGTTACTTAAGAAAAAAATGTTGGCTTTCACAAAGCCACAAAGGGGAACAAATATAGCTGTATTGCCTGTCTTCAACCAAAATGCTTTAGCAATTGAAAGATAGGGGCAGTGTAGACATTCAAGAAAGCTTTGTGATCTTTAGATGAATGGTGTCATACAGATGTGTATTATTGCTAATTCTTTGTTCTCAATCACTTGTTTTCAAGGACACTAAAATCCATGTAGCCCTTAAAAAAGATAAATAAGGGCAAGTCACTTTTCTTCCTCCAGTCACAGACTAAAGAAATTATTTCAGATAATATATAGCCCTTCAGCTATGGGAGCAGGAAGTGTTTACTGCTCAAGTCGGGGTCCCAGTTGGTAAAATAAACGGAAACTTCTGGTTCAGTTTTAGGGCCTTCTTTCAAATAAAAACTTCATTTTCTCTGGGCAAATACATTGATTTAATCTTGTATTATTGGTAAAATATTCGAAAAGTCAGGTCAGTCTTTAAAGAGTGCCAAAGCATAACTTTGCCCATTTCTTCTGTTTAAGGGCCAACTAGGTTTATTTAAAAAGAAAAACTCAAAGCCACCAAAAAAGCCTATAGCATTTCTTTCCCTTATGATCTTTAAAACTGGTTCAGGCTCATCTGTTTAGAGTTATTTAGGTGTGTCCTCTTTGAAAATGGGCTCCCATAACCCTTTTCAATAGGATAAAATTTGAGCACATGGAGTCAAAATGAAGCAAAAAGTTGAATATTTCATGTGGTATAAATATTTTTTTAAAAAAGGAAAAAAAAGAAAGTTTAAAAAAATACGTGATGAAATTATCTAATTTCTCATAGATTCCTTTCTTTCTTGCTTGCTTTTTCATTTTTTTATCTTCCAGAACACTTTTCAGTTTGAAGCTAAGCCTAACTTTAGTTTTTACATACATATTTTTCACTCCTATAAAGACTCATTAATTCAACAGACACTTTTTAAGCACTTACAACATGCCTAAAAGATGCAAGTCAAGTATAAAGGAGATAGACACTATCTTTGCCCTCATGGAACTTCCTTTCCTATGATGAAAATGGATACTCTATCAGCAAATAGATAAGGCAATTTCAAATAGTGAAAAGTCAAACAAACAAATAAAAAAATAGAAAACCAAAATCCAGAAACAAAGTGGGGGTAATGTGACAGAGCCTGGGGATGATAGTTACAATGAGGAGACCGCTTCAAAGGTGGAGGTGAGAGAAGGTTCCCTGAGGAAGTGCTACTTGAATGGGGTCTGAATGATAGGAGGAGCTGGTGTGAAAAACCAAGCAGGAGAGCATTTCAGGCAGAGGCCACAGCAGGTGTAAAGGCCTGGAGGCGAGCAGGAACTTGGCATGTTTGGGTAACATAAGAAAGGCCAGGAGCATAGTAAGAACAATTAGATTATGAAGCTAGGTGAAGGCTAGAACTGGTAGTGGAGAGGTGACTAAGTGGAGGTAGCCAGTGTACTTTTTAAAAAAAAATTATTTATTTTACTTTAGGTGTATACTGTATCTGACATTTCTCCCCACGTTATCCCTCCCCACCCTCCCCTGCCTCCCCATCCCCCGCTGTCTCTCCCCTACCCCCTCCAGAACTGCCCCCAGTGTGTGATGCTCCTCTCCCTAAGTCCATGTGTTCTTGTTGTTCAACACCCACCTATGAGTGAGAACATGCAGTGTTTGGCTTTCTGTTCTTGTGTCGCTTTGCTGAGAATGATGGTTTCCAGATTCATCCAAGTCCCTACAAAGGACATGTACTCATCGTTATTTATGGCTGCGTAGTATTCCATGGTGTATATGTACCACATTTTCTTTGTCCAGTCTATCATTGATGGGCATTTGGGTTGGTTCCAGGTCTTTGCTATTGTACACAGGGCTGCAGTAAACATATGTGTGCATGTGTCTTTATAGTAGAACGACTTACAGTTCTTTGGGTATATACCCAGCAATGGGATTGCTGGGTCAAATGGAGTTTCTAGTTCTAGATCCTTGAGAAATTGCCACACTGTCTTCCACAATGGTTGAACTAATTTACACTCCCACCAACTGTGTTGAGTGTTCCTATTTCTCCAAATTCTCTCCAGCATCTGTTGTCTCCAGATTTTTTAATGATTGCCATTCTGACTGGCGTGAGATTATATCTCAGTGTGGTTTTGATTTGCATTTCTATAATGACCAGTGATGATGAGCATTTTTTCATATGTTTGTTGGCCTCATATATGTCTTCTTTTGGAAGGTGTCTGTTCATATCCTTCGCCGACTTTTGAATGGGGTTGTTTGTTTTTTTCTTGTATATCTGTTTTAGTTCTTTGTAGATTCTGGATATCAGCCCTTTGTCAGATGGGTAGATTGCAAAAATTTTTTCCCATTCTGTTGGTTGCCGATTCGCTCTAATGATGGTTTCTTTGCTGTACAGAAGCTCTGGAGTTTAATTAGATCCCATTTGTCTATCCTGACTTTTGTTGCCAGTGCTTTTGGTGTTTTAGTCATAAGTCCTTGCCTACACCTGTGTCCTGGATGGTTTTGCCTACGTTTTCTTCCAGTGTTTTTATGGTGTTAGGTTTTATGTTTAAAACTTTGATCCATGCATGCTAAAAACTCTCAATAAACTAGGTATTTATGGAAGGTATCATGAAATGATAAAAGCTTTATATGACAAACCTACAGCCAATATCATACTGAATGGGCAAAAAGCTGGAAGCATTTCCTTTGAAATCTGGCAGTAGACAAGGATGCCCTCTCTCACCACTCCTATTCAATATAGTATTGGAAGGTCTAGCCAGAGCAATCAGGCAAGAAAAAGAAATAAAGGGTATTCAATTAGGAAAGGAGGAAGTCAAACTGTCTCTATTTGCAGATGACATGATTGTATATCTAGAAGACTCCATCGTCTCAGCCCAAAATCTTCTCAAACTGATAAGCAACTTCAGCGCAGAGTCTCAGGATACAAAATCAATGTGCAGAAATCACAAGCATTCCTATATACCAATAACAGACAAACAGCCAAATCAAGAGTGAACTCCATTCATAATTGCTACAAAGAGAATAAAATACCTAGGAATACGACTAACAAAGGTTGTAAAGGACCTCTTCAAGGAGAACTACAAACCACTACTCAATGAAATAAGAGGACACAAACAGATGGAGAAACATTCCATGCTCATGGTTAGGAAGAATTAATATTGTGAAAATGGGCATACTGCCCAAAGTAATCTGTAGATTCAATGCTATCCCCATCAAGCTACCAATGACCTTCTTCACAGTACTGGAAAAAACCACTTTAAACTTCATATGGAACCCCAAAAGGCCAGTGTACTATTGTTGCCTGTGTACTTTTGTTGTGTGTTATGTCTTCACATTGTTTTAAAAGACTGCAGGTAGTCATTTGTTACATTTAGTCCCCTTGCAAGCAGTTTAGTTTTTTTTTCTATCCCTTTTATTCATTGACTTTACAGTTAATTACAGCCTCTGTCCTGCATGCATGGGAGTGTGGTAGAGCTATTCAGGTCATGGTATAAAGCATCTGGGTTTTATTCTAGATGTAGTAGAAAGCTATCAGACCATATTAACGGGATGGCATGATCTGATTTATGTTGTCTAATGATCACTCTGGCTGTTGTGAGAGAAGCAGTTGTGGGGTATTCATGGAGATGCTGCTGAATTAAGTGATCCATTTGAGGAGTGTGGGTGGAAGAAGAAAGAGAGACAGAGAGAGAGAGAGAGAGAGAAAAAGGTGTTAGTTCCTAGATATATTCTAATCAATTTCACCACTGAGATCACGTCCAAGGCTCCAAGGTACATTTCTCAAGCCCCATGAGAGTAGAAAAAAATCTCAAAATAGAGAGAATTCACACATTGCTGGTAGGAATTTAGAATGGTTCTGCCACTTTGGGAAATAGTTTAGAAGTTTCTTAGTATATTCCAGCAAGTCACTCTTAAATAGTTATCCAAGAACAATGAAAAACAGGTCTACAAAAAGACATGTACACACATGTTTGGTGTATCATTAGTCATAAAATCAGGAAACTGAAACTGCACAAGTATCTATTAATAGTTCAATGACTAAATCCTTTTAATATTTTCATACACTTGAATAAACAGGACTGAACTATTGATGTATGCCACTCAGTGGGCAAATCTCTTAGACTTTGTGCTGAGGGAAAGAAACTGGACACAAAGAATCCAAGCTCTCTGATTACATTTATATGGAATTCTAGGACAGGGAAACTAATCTATACTGATTAATAGAGGAAAACTAATCTGTAATAATCAATCGTTATTTAGGGTTGGAGTGGAAAAGAGAAAAGTGACTGAAAGGGGGCATGAAGGAGCTCTGTGGGGAGGTGGAACTGCTCTATATCTCAATTAGGATGGTCGTTACAAGGCTGCATACGTTTGTCAAATGTCATCAGCGTGCTTAATGTGAATGAATTATATCTCAATAAAATTGATAGAGAGGGAGAAAGAGAAAGAGAAAATGAGATCACTATTTCTTCTGATTAGCTTTTGTAGCCCTAAATCATTTTCTTATCACATTTTTAATACCTTGATTATGTTAAGAACCCTTCATTTACTGTTTAGTGTCTGTCAAAATGTCACTCAATTACTGTCTAATATATATATACATATATATATATATACATACATACACAAATTACTAATGTCTAATACACACACACACACACACACGCACACACACACACACATATTTGAGATGGAGTTTCACTCTTGTTCTCCACTCACTGCAACCTCTGCCTCCTGAATTCAAGTGATTCTTCTGCCACAGCCTTCTGAGTAGCTGGGATTACAGGCATGCATCACCATGCCCAGATAAATTTGTATTTTTCGTAGAGACAGAGTTTCTCCATGTTGGTCAGGCTGGTCTCGAACTCTCAACCTCGGATGATCCGCCCACCTCGGCCTCCCAAAATGCTGGGATTACAGGCATGAGCCACCGTGCCTGGCTCTATTGTGTATTATATAGCTCTTTTTCATAGAGTAGCTAACAATAATTCTGCTCTGTCTTCATAAATATGTTTCTTGATGCAGCTATTTTTGTTTTTGTTTGTTTTTATTTTACTTTAAGTTCCAGGATACAAGTACAGAAGGTGCAGATTTGTTACAGAGGTATACACATGCTATGGTGGTTTGCTGCACCCATCAACCCATCATCTACATTAGGTATTTCTTCTAATGCTATCCTTCCCCTAGTCCCCTACCACCAAGAGGTCCTGGTGTGTGATGTTTCCCTCCCTGTGTCCATGTGTTCTCATTGTTCAACTCCCACTTATGAGTGAGAACATTCAGTGTTTGGTTTTTTGTTCCTGTGTTGGTTTACTGAGAATACTGGTTTGCAGTTTCATCCTTGTCCCTGCAAAGGACATGATCTCATTCTTTTTTATGGCTGCATAGTATTCCATGGTGTATATGTACCACATTTTCTTTCTCCAGTCTATCATTTATGGGCACTTGGGCTGGTTCCAAGTCTTTGCTATTGTGAACAGTGCTGCAATAAATGTATGTGTACTTGTGTCTTTATAGTAGAATGATTTATAATCCTTTGGGTATATACCCAGTGATGGGATTGCTGGGTCAAATGGGATTTCTGGTTCTAGATCCTTGAGGAATAGCCACACCGTCTTCCACAATGGTTGAACTAATTTACACTCCCATCAACAATGTAAAAGTGTTCCTATTTCTCCACATCCTCTCCAGCATCTGTTGTTTCCTGACTTTTTAAGGATCATATTCTAACTGGTGTGAGATGGCATCTCATTGTGGTTTAGATTTGCATTTATCTAACGACCAGTGATGGTGAGCTTTTTTTCATATATTTGTTAGCTGCATATATTTATTCTTTTGAGAAGTGTCTGTTCCTTGTAAATTCTGGCTATTAGACCTTTGTTAGATGTGTAAATTGCAAAAATCTCTCCCATTCTGTAGTTTGCCTGTTCACTCTGATGATAGTTTCTTTGGATGTGCAGAAGCCCTTTAGTTTAATTAGATCCCATGTCATTTTTTTTTTTGCCATTGCTTTTGGTGTTTTCATCATGAAGTCTTTGCCCATGCCTGTGTCCTGAATCATATTGTCTAGGTTTTCTTCTAGGGTTTTTATGGTTTTGGATTTTACATTTACGTCTTTGATTCATTTGAGTTAATTTTTGTGTAATTCAAAATAAGGTGTAATGAAGGTATCCAGTTTCAGTTTTCTGCATGTGGCTAGTTTTCCCAGCACCATTTATTAAATAGGGAATCCTTTCCCCATTTTTGTCAGGCTTGTTGAAGATCTGATGGTTGTAGGTGTGTGGTGTTATTTCTGAGGTCTCTGTTCTGTTTCATTGTTCTATATGTCTGTTTTGGTACCAGTACTGTGCTGTTTTGGTTATTGCAGACTCACAGTATAGTTTGAAGTCAAGAAACATGGCACCTCCAGCTTTGTTCTTTTTGCTTAGAAGTGTCTTGGCTGTATGGGCTCTTTTTTGGTTCCAAATGAAATTTAAAATATTTTTTTTCTAATTCTGTGAAGAATGTCAATGTAGTTGATGGAAATAGCATTGAATCTATAAATTACTTTGGGCAGTACACCCATTTTCATGACATTGATTCTTCCTATCCATGAGGATAGAATGCTTTCCATTTGTTTGTGTCCTCTCTTTTTTCCTGAACAGTGGTTTGTAGTTCTCCTTGAAGAGGCCCTTCACACCCCTCGTTAGCTGACACAGCTATTTTGATCCTTACTTTAACATGTAAGATAATTTAAATAAAACATGCCTAAATATGTCTTAAGTGCTGTCATCACTAGTTTGGGATATCTATAGTAGCACTATTAGCTTTATGTTGTTTATTACCCAAATTCCACTGTGTCTTTCCCTTACTAATAACTGACTGCTTAGTCATAAACAGAAGCTGTTATGAGCTTTTGTTTTATAGATAGATAACGGGAGTGAAGGCATTTCATACAAAGTGTACCACAAATTTTAATAAATGTACCCAACTCTTTTGCTATACATTATATATGTATAATGTAATGCATATAATGTATACAATGTAATATTGCATTATATATTACATTGTATATTGTATACATTATATATTACATACACACACATATGTAATGCTGACTATACTAAGACTATGTTATAATAAAAAGGTCAAGAGGTTTGAAATAGATTTAGACATGAATCTCAAACTTGTTGCCAGCTGTGTGAGAGTAGGCAAATTCCTTCCTCTCACTGAGTTTTACTTTTCTTATCTGTAAAGAGGTAAAGTAATAATTACCTTTCTATCTTGTTATAGGGTTAAAGATAACATAATTAAAGTTTTCAGAACAGTGCCTGGCTTGTTATAGAGGCTCAAGTATGAATGTTGAAATTCTATATGTTATTTCTGTTTTAATTCACATTGTCAGCATGGTCAGTGGGTCATGGGGAACGAGAGGTGCTTCTAAATTTCTAAGGGACTGCTAATATTGGTGAAAATTATCTCTAATTCTAAACTATCCTTTTGATCAACAAGGTGGCATTTGATGGAGCCTAACAGAAGACATGAGGCATTATCTAAAATTTTTATATCATTTGTGATTTTTGAGCCTTTCAAACAGAATATCAGGAAAAATCACCAATACCTGTACTAGGAAGCATTCTCCTTTTCTTAGAAATCTATGTAGCTCTTCATCTCCTTATATAATACACATTCTTTCTCACATTTATACATATATGTACTTATATGTAGTTCTTTCAGTGTTTAAGAAAATTAGGTCTTTAAACCTGTACCACCAGGATTCTGAAACGAAATAAAAGGCCTTGCTACTCAGTAAAAATTTAGATGATCTTTTCTTATATCTATATTGTTAAAAATAGTTTCCTATAACAGTGATTGCTATTCTTCTGGTTTTGCCAGATATTAATTATAGCTTATACTCTGCTTAACCTCAACTCTTACTGTAAATGTGACTTCCGCCCGCTGTGTATCCAGATGCAATATTCTGAGATAGTCTCTTCTTCCTGAGGATATGGAATTCCTTTCCAGGAAACACTGAGAACTATTCTTAACCTAGAACGCCTATCCATCTTGTGTCATCCTTCAGAGATACCGCACCTTCCCCGTTGCTTCTCCAGACATTTATACGCCCACTGTTTATTTCTCAGCTATTTTAGGAACACCTTTCTTCCTCAATGATGAAAGCACATTGCCATGAAGGAATTATCCATGAATAGTCTTATAATGCCTTTGTTTAGGAAAGAAGTCACCATGCCTCAAGAAGTCTTTGTTCTTTACCCTGAATCATCATTTTGTTTATTAGAAGTAGTTTCAAACTGCTTTTAAAGTCATTTTTTATTAAACATGATTTTTATACTTAAAATCTGTTTAATGTTTTCATTCAAATGTGATAAAATCATCAGTTATCTCTGAGCCAGTGTTTTTTAACCCTTGATATTCACTAGAATCACTTTGGAATTTGTTTTTTATGCATTATGCCTGGGGTGAACACTTAGAAATATTGATTTAATAAATCTGGAGTGAGACCCAGGTTTAATAATTTTTTTTTCTTTGAGATGGAGTCTCACTCTTGTCGCCCATGCTGGAGTGCAGTGGTGCGATCTCAGCTCACTGCAGCCTACGCCTCCTGGGTTCGGGCAATTCTCCTCCCTCAGCCTTCTAAATAGCTGGGATTACAGGCACCTGCCACCAGGCCCAGCTAATTTTTGTACTTTTTAGTAGAGGCAGGGGTTCACCATGTTGGCCAGGCTGATCTCGAAATCCTGACCTCAGGTCATCCGCCCACCTCGGTCTCTCAAAGTGCTGGGATTATAGGCGTGAGCCACCACGCCTGGCCAGGATTTTTAAACCCTCTACAGGTGATTTTTTAAGTGGAGCCAAAGTTTGAGAAGCAATGTTTTGGTGCAAAAATTTTTTGCAACCATTAAAACACTACAACCTTTGGGATGATCGAGAGTTCCATTATATCTCAGAAAAGTCACTGAAGTCATAATTGCCGATGACTCTGATTTTTAGATCTTTCAATTTATTTTTCACTAGGATCATTTTTCCTGCAAAAGGGAATTAGCCAAAGAGAGTATAATGTGCTGATAGTGCAGTGAGGAAGGTGTGTAAGATTACCATACTTTCATCCCAGTCCTGCCACAGACAGGCTTGGATTCCTGGACAAGATATTCTCTGGATAGGATTCACAAACATGACCACATCAGGAGCCACGACGGTGACATGAAAGTGTGAAACAGGAAGAGCGGACATTGGCAAACAGAGGACTCACTCCTGTTAAAGGGGGCTGCTGCTACTCAGCCCCAGCCAGTCGTTTCTATGGGTAGATGCAAGTTAAGTGTTACCAAGCCTTTCCATTTTTAAAGAGAAGTAGAAATTTCCTTTTTGGGGTGAAAGTTTCGAATTATTATTATGTACATCTAATCCCAACTTTTTGTTCATGTGATTATTATTTGTATTGTGGGGTTTAATTTGACCCACAGGACACCAGTTTGCAATGCCTGAGTTAAATGATTTCTAAAATTCATTCAGTTCTAATATTCTAAAATTCTAAGAGGTCTAATTTGGACACAACATGAAAATATTCCCTCAAGATGAGAAGCTTCTATTTGAATGTCAATCTTCCTATTCCTGAACTCTCCCATTTTTTAATTACCCCTGATGCCCTTGGTCCTGGCAGCTTACTCTTTCTATTCTGGCCCATCCTAGAGTTGACATGTTAAGAATTTAAATAGCTCCAGCTAGTACACTGTATTTACAATATATAGGATCCTGGTGTTATGTCAAAGGAAAACCTTGTCTTAACTTTTCAGAAGGGAATGGAATGTACAGTACGGTGTGGCCTATAAATCATTTTCAAATTAGTATTCTGTACATCTGGAGAAGAGTACATTTCTACTCATGCATAAATTGCCTATGAACACATTTCAAAAACCTATGCTTAATCTTAGCAATGAACATTTCAAAAAGTAAATTAATATCTTCAAGGGGAAGAAATACAGTATATTAAACAGGAACCCACTAGAAACTCGATAGTTAAGAGTCTGTCAGCATTTCCATTATAAACCCTGTTTTTGAGGGGTTTATAACTCACTTATAAAAATTCATTGTAGACTGAGACTTGGCATGTAAGGTCTTAGCCCAGCAGCTTGATGTGATATTAGGTCTGAAAGACCTCAGATTCTTGTCAACGAGATACTATTTTAAGCCCCCAAGATGAGGTCTAAACAAAGACAGGGAGTGATTTAAATCCATAGCATCCAGGGACTGCAGAGGAAAACCGAAATAATTGCTCTAAGATCCGCAAGTCGAGCCTTGGTTTTGCAGAGTCCCACACTGTTGTCTACCCTGAACTGTACATCTTATACTGCAGAGGGTGCGGTCAGCTTTATTTTCCTATTTGGGTCACACTCAATGTAACTTTAATTCCCCATTTGGTAGCTTAATATATTGTCTGTTGAGGTTACAGATTTAGATGAGAGTTTATAAATAAGGCTAATTAACATTGAACTTGTAACTCTTTTTTTTTTCTTTCCATTTGATAAAAGATATTCCTAGGAAGTAGGAATAGAGTATAAAAATGTCATAGGCCATTATAAATTTCTTGTGTAAATAGCTCTGTGATATGTTGCGTGTTTAAATTAGCACAATATGTATTCATTTTAAATATTGATCTTTAAGGAAGTCCTACAATAAATCTGAATACTCTTTTGCATTACTGTTTACATTAGGTCTACTATAGATTAAGAGAGACAGTTGCCTTGTAAATTTGCTTCCAGAGTAAGCAGGAGCATATAAATAATTCTGTTTCCAATTGTACAAAACAATGATGATAAACTATTGGGAGCTGTGGGACAATTGTGCAGAGCTTGGCTGAATCACAGACTCAGACCAGGCCTGTGAGTAACTGATGTGCAGCTGGAAATTGGGGCTATTGTCTAAATCAGGAAACAAATGCAAAAGGGGCATAGAACAAAATCCTATAGATGTAGCTCCATCAAGATGCAGTTCCTTTCCATCTGTAAAGTTTCTATAGAGTTACAAAAACTATTTAAAAACATAAAGACACAATTGTTTGGCTTGGTAATGGCAGCAATTTGTCTGTAACAATGTTAAATATGTTGTGGTAACCTTCATGGAGAAAACCCTATGGATGGACTTGGTTGTGGTTTGGGTTTCCACCTTCTCCCAGTAGTGGTTCCCTGGGCTGTGGCATGAACTGGTCTTTGAACAATTTGATAGCTCAACCAAATTTCAGCTAGGAACGTTAAAACATAATGATTGAAGATTACGACTAAATTTACACCTAATCCATATAATTCCAAGGCCAAGATCAACCCATTCTTCTTAACATTCCCATCATCTATTCAGAAGTGCAAATATTCACATGGAAATGAGGTTGGTTGAAATGTTTGGCTTATATTGGGAAACATATCTGCTAAGCAGCTGAGAAGTGTATTCATTTCAGTCTTTCCATTTGACAAGGCTCATTCTCCCAAGTAAAATACTAAGAATGCAATGACAGCAGCTGAAGCCGTTCCATTTCCTCTCTTGACTTTAATCTCTCCCTAAGAAAAATATTTCTTGAAATGCTATAATGTGTGTGCATTGACACTCTTACTTAGATATTTAAATAGACTTGACCTATTTATTCTCTATGCCCAGCAAATTTCTTTTAATGGTTACTTAAAGGGGTGTTTATTATTTTCATGATTAATGATTATTATAGTCATGTAGTGCATTTTAGTTTATAAAGTGTATTCATGTGCATTATTATATCATTACCTCATTGACATCATTATAAGAACTTCAGGAAATTAATTGGATCAATATTGTTATTTTTATCCCAATTTTTTTTTTTTTTTTTTTTTTTTTTTTCAGACAGAGTCTTACTCTGTCGCCAGGCACCAAGCTGGAGTGCAGTGGCACAATCTTGGGTCACTGCAACCTCTGCCTCCCGGGCCGGGTTCAAGCAATTCTCCTGCCTCAGCCTCCCGAGTAGCTGGGACTACAGGCACAGGCCACCATGCCCAGCTAATTTTTGTGTTTTTAGTAGAGACAGGGTTTCACCATGTTGGCCAGGATGGTCTCGATCTCTTGACCTCATGATCCCCCTGCCTTGGCCTCCCAAAGTGCTGGGATTACAGGCTTGAGCCACCGCGCCCGGCCCTTTATCCCAATTTTTTTAAATGATGAAAGGAAGTTCAGAGAAGTTAAGTGATTTGTCCATATTTACTCATCTAGTAAGTGTCAAACTTAAACTCCAATCTAGCTATTTGAATGTTAAGCACCACGTCCTTTCCACAGTGGCTTTAAGATCACCGGTTTTTAAAAGAGCTGCATTTAGCATAGGGAGTCGCACAGAAGATGCGTGTAGATCAGTTGGGAAAATGCACACCAAGGACTCTTGCTATTCATCTCCATGCTGCTTCCTGTTCAGGTGAAGTGGGTAGTGTAAATCACGGACAGTTCTAAAATTTGGTTTTAATCAATGGCTCCAACAAAGTTCATAGGTTCACCTTGACCATGCTTATCTTCAATATACCATGAAAATGCCTATTAAAATACTCAAAAGGTGAGAAATGTAAGGAAGTTGGTGAGAGATGGCAGGATGATGGCTATGTTGATTCCAGGGCTTTTTTGGTCTGTTAGTTTAGAACTTTATTTGATCATTCTTTGCAGTCTCTTGTATATTACATCTCAAGGATATACACCTAGTAAATCCATCTGCTTGCCTGGTGGAGCTAATTTTAATTCCCAGAAAGCTGGACTTAATTGTTAACTCTATTTTTTTTCACTAATGGCAAGATATTTTACCAGATGCTTTTAGTACTGAAAGAACTTTTGGGAACAAGAATTGGGTGGAATTTCTTGAGAAGTGCGGCAAGTGAAGCAGCCAGTTGTACACTCCCTGGACACTGATACACTCTTACACCATGTCTGGTTAGGTGGAACTGTAGCACAGAAATGATAGCTCTATTCAAAGTGTGAATGCCTCTCTATACATTATCTCAGGGATACAGAGTATTACATCATTACATTGAATTAAAACTTTAAATGCTGGAATCTTAATGCGAAAAGCTTCAAACCTTAACAAATAATATAGAATTTAGTCTATTTTGTTTTAAGGCTTTGATTTCATACAGAATTTCTAGCCAACTCTAGGAAGGAAAACATTCTGTAGTAAAGTAAAATACTAATGACTAAAGAATACTATGTGACCAGGATGGTCTCCATCTCTTGAGCCGAGATCACGCCATTGCACTCCAGCCTGGGTAACATGAGTGAAACTCCGTCTCAAAAAAAAAAAAAAAAAAGAAAGAAAGAAAAGAATACTACGTGACACCTAACTTGGTGATTCCCACCCAAAATTATATATTCACCAGTTTAAATCAATTACTTGGTATAGTTATAATTACATTAATAACACTGGTTTGCTTTTCCAAATCCAAATGTTATATGATGAGGAAATACTCTTGACTCTAAATGGTTTTAATTAAAAACTCAACCATTTTTTTTTAAGGTGGTAAGAAGTATATTTTTTGTCTTCACTTTTTGTTTTTTGAGCACATGGTTTTCAAGGAAAAGGAAAGTAATGATTATAGTAAATTACAGGAGTCAGGCAGCAGGGTAATTAACAGGTAATTATCAATAAACAATTTAACCACAAAAGCTTGGATCCCACCTACCACTTGTCAACAATAAAAGCTTAGTGACTCCACATGCCATTGGAAACAGAGTCTACAGGGAGCCCCCGAAAGGACTGCTAATATAAATAAACAATTCTTTCTTGGGAGAATATACAAAGGCCAGGCTGTGAGTGACCACATAGAAGAAGGAAAGAAAAATCCAGTAGGCAGGAAAAATATTAGGAAACCAAACATTTGGTTTCAGATTTAGGAGAAAAATATGAATGTGCTTGATACTGAAGCCAGAAAAATTATCTATGAAATGTCCTTCTCATCCCATACATAAATTTTATGTTTATTTAAGCATGATTGGAAATGTACGATAACTTAGCCAAGTTGGCATTATGACTCAGGAAAAAGTGGACTTTATCCAGGGTTAAATATAGTCAACATGATTTATACATTGAATGATTGGTGAAAAATCCACCAAAAATATATTACTATGGAAATGTACAACTAGGCTTTATCTCTAAAATTTATAGAAGCCTTGATTGGAATCCTCTTCCTTTTTAAAATGGGTTAGATCTCTATTATTCTAGCTTGAGGGCATGGGGAGTGGTTTCTAATTAGCTAGTGAAAAGGAGCCATTTAATTCAGATAAAAATCCTGAACCTACATAGCGTGAATAACAGTATAGCCATAATTTTAAATTTCATTTTGGCTCCGTTACTGTGGTATAGGTACACAATTTCAAAATAGCTAAATAAGAAATCGAATTTCATTCTAGAAGAGATTTTTCTCTTTCTGAATTGTATTTTGTCTACACACACATGTCTTATCTAAAATTGTAGTTGTTTATGTCACAATGAAATGCACTTATTGAATATTGCCAACAACTGTGCTAGGCATAATGCAAAGTGCATTAAGTAAACATTCCTCTGTCATTTAAGGTGCAAGAAATAAAATTGTCATAGGACTCACTTGAAAGATGTACATGCAACTGAATAAACATTGAGCAGATGTACATATCCAATAAAGACCTCACTATCTACAGGGCAAGGGTAAATGTATATTGCAGAGTGATGAGAGTAAAATCGCTTGTGGGAGTTATAAGGTTAGATAAGGGAGTCTTAAGTCTTAAAAAATAATCACCATCTGACCACTGATTAGTCAGGAAAGTCTTTGGGGATAAAGAGATATCACATGTACTATTTGAGTGATGGTCAGCAACAAGCCTGGCACATCAGGAATAGGGAGGTGTTGCCTGTAGAGGGAGGACAGCACAATGCTAGGATGAAACCATGGGCTCCAGGTCTGGGCAGAGAAGCTCAGTCCTGGGCAGATAGTGCTAAGTTGTCTAGGTAAAACCTTACTCTAAAGCAATAGATTTGATCTTTAATATATATTTAGGGTACTGCAAGACCTAATTGCCAAAATACCTGACTTGACTTTGCTCTACGTTTTGCCTGGACTTCAAACTAAGATAGTTTTCATTTTCTGTTGCTTGGCATTATGTCTGCCTAAATTTTTTCCTTCAGATTGCCCACATCCACTTGCATTCATTAGAACTCTGCTAAATGAAAAGTTTCCCATGGTTTTCTTAATTCCCTTTTGATTTTTTTTTTAGACAAACCTAGATCTTGTTAAAAACCCTCCCACTGTGTCTTCTGTTACTGAAACATAATTAAATAAAAAGTGAGTTTGGATATATCTATCATATAATTTGAAATTACACATGAATGTAGAGAGGAAAAGTGACTTTGAAAGATCAATTTTCAAATTTTGATTTAAGAACTGTGCTGTTAGCTGAAAGAATATGAACTAAGTCCATTCTTTTGACCTTTGCAAAGTCTAACCTAGTCAATTATTGCAGCAGAGCAGGGAACCAAAGAATAGCTTTGAATTGGTTAGACCCAAACTGATTTAAGTTTGCATGTGGTTAAATAAGACATTAGTTAAAAATAATTAATGCTCTCTTTGACCTTTGAAATGAGGAAGGACATTCATTGTCCTCCCTCAGCTCCCATTCTATTCATGTGACTCTACTTAACCCTTTCCATTGCCTAAAACAGAACACAACATTTTACTATGTCTTGATATTAAATATCTTTTAAAACATAAGCAAAGTTGTATTCTTCTTAAATGGATGGTTTTCCACCAACTTTCACTCAGATATTTAGATATACAGATATACTCAGATATTGAAAGTATATATTTTCCATGGCTCAGCAGCTGACCTTTGAAAACATGTAAACATATAGCATATGTTTCATGAAATGACAGAGTAATGCTAGGGTGAAACCATGGTCTCAACTAATCTAATCCCTTTGGCACAATTTGGCAAGATCTTCTTGGGATTGTTATAAGAATTTTATTGATCATTCTCCTTTCAGGTTTCAATAAGACCCAGAAATGGGTGTAGTTATGGTGTCGTGCATGTACAACTTATAGTTTTTTAGGGAGGTATCGCTAAATTGCATCATAATGCTTTGCTACCAGGAAGAAAAATGAAGCTAGGTGTGGTGCCTTGCACCTGTAATCCCAGCACTTTGGGAGGCTTAGGCAGGAGGATCATTTGAGGCCTAGAGTTTGAGGTTGCAGTGAGCCATGATTCCATCACAGCACTCCAGCCTGGGTGACAGAGTGAAACCTTGTTTCCAGGAAAGAAAAGGAAGAAAACAAAAGAAAAGAAGTTAAGATGTATGCTCTTCCATTTTTCTCCATCATTTTTCCTTCTCCACCAATCTTCACTTGAGTGTGAACAAAAAGGGCCTCTATCATCTATTCAGCTCTGCTGGGGTGGAGACAGAAGAGAAAGAATAGAAATAACCTCAAAGCAGGCTCTAAATAGACAGTATCCTACCTAATGTAGGGTGTCTTTATTTTGTTCTTCATTATTTCCAAAATTAATTTCTACTTCAGATATATTCTTTGGGGTTTAATAAGTGTGCTCCACATGTTCCAAAATATCAGTTTCGAACTGACAAATAAATGGCCAGTAGAGGTGACCTTGGGGACACATAAGTGGCTGTCAATAAATATTCAGTAAACAAATGAATAAATTAACTCTATGTGGGCCATTTTATAGACCACACTTATTCCACCTTCTTTAGCTAAGAAACTCTTATTTGTCTCTTAGATCCCCATTTAATTGTTACTTCACAGGAAGGACTTCCTGACTTCTCTTCCCAAATTAAATTATGTCCAAATTATTTGTTACCATAGCACACTAAACTGCTGCCTTATCTTTTATCATATTTTATCACATTTTAATGCCTGCCTTCCCCACTGAGTCACCCCGTTATGTGTCGTGTTCTGTCCCCACTGCTTAGTACAGTAATTGGCAAATAGATACTTGAACTAAAAATTTTTCGAGGAAGAGTGGCCAGGAAGTAGTTTTCAACTCGAATCAGCAAAAAAGAAATGAGCAGTGGGTAAGGTGTGCGAAGGGAAAAAGAATCTATGTCAAGGGAAGAAATTTATAAATA
Organism: Sapajus apella; assembly: GCF_009761245.1. NCBI lineage: Eukaryota > Metazoa > Chordata > Mammalia > Primates > Cebidae > Sapajus > Sapajus apella. The sequence continues at coordinate 1,659,363 of NW_022436944.1, forward strand.
AAGAGATGTTTGGAATGGGATGAGCGGAAGATAAATAATGACTTTACCATCAGAACTTCATGCCTAAACCATGGAAGAAGTCATAGGCAGCAATGTAAGGGAAGGAAGTAGTTAAACAAAAAGAGAGCACAGAATAATTTGTAGTAATAATAACCAGAAATTAAAATAGAAACATACCTTAACAAGGAAAATTTTCTCCACCTATTTTTATTTCCGACTTTTTCTTTTCCCTAGGGAAGGGGAAAGCAATGTGAAGTCAAAGTTTGATGTAAAGGTTTGATTTAAGACACAAACTTTTCTTCAAAAATAAAACCTTATTTCATAATAAGTAAATATAAGACATTGAACCATTTTAATAAAGAGAGTGTTGTTACGAATTGGTCACTAACTCAACATCGTCTTTTATTGTCATAAGAGTCATAAATAGTTTACATATTTTAAAAATCAAGTTTTGGTTTTTAGCATTTACATATTTTTAGAACTCTAATGTTGGCAAATAAAATCTATGTTTTAGAAGTTTCATGAACACGTGTTCTTTGTATCACTTTGGACAAAAGGAACATGATTTGGTATTTGTTTTTAACAAGTCTGCCAACCACACAGAGATGTGTTTTACCACATACTTTACCTCTGCCTCCAATTAGAAAACTATAGCCCATAAGAAATATCATTAAAAGATCAATGAGAAATCAAACGCCTGTCAGAATATTAAGTTGCTACCTCTCTCTAAGGGGAGAAGGCAAAATATAATGTCTGCTATAGCAGACCCAAACCAGTAATTTTATAAGGAGATCAGTCACTTTCAGAAATCTTTAACCCTTATTCTTTATTGAGTTCATCACTTCACAAACCTCGGTTTGCATACATAAAATGAGGGTGCATGTCTTCATCATTCTGAGTCCATTTCCCTTTCTGTAGATCATTCACAGGAGCACTTTTTAATATAAAGAGATAATTCTGGACCAGGCCTGGTGGCTCATGCCTATAATCCCAGCACTCTGGGAGGCTGAGGTGGGCTGGGTCAGTAGTTTGAGAACAGCCTGGCCAACATGGTGAAACTCCATCTCCACCAAAAAAAAAAAAAAAAAAAATTAGCTGTGCGTGGTGGCACCATGCACCTGTAATCCCAGCTACTACTCAGGAAGCTGAGGCTGGAGAATTGCTTGAACTTAGGAAGTGGAGGTTGCAGTGAGCTGAGATTGCGCCATTGCACTCCAGCCTGGGTGACAAAGTGAGACTCCATCGAGAGAGACAGAGACAGAGACAGCCGGGGGGGGGAGGGAATTTTACGATGTAAATTTAAATTTCTTGTGACTCTAAAATGGATCAGCTGGCTTTAAAAGCATAGCATTTGAAATAGTCACTAACATTATCATATGAATAGCCTTGTAAACACATAACACATAAATATGGCTAAGATCAGAAGCTGCTAGAAATCAGTCATGACACCTATGAGTCTATGGATGAGCAGATACCAACCAAAGTAGACTGAGATACACTGGAGACTTTATTCATATATCATAGTTCACACACACTGTACTTTATTTGTTTATTTATTTATTTTTTGAACCTTTAGGTTCAGGAGTACATGTACGGGGTTTGTTATATAGGTAAATTGTGTGTCATTGGGGTTTGGTGTACAGATTATCTTGTCACCCAGATCATAAGCATAGTACACAACAGGTAGTTTTTCAAACATCACCCTCCTCCCACTCACCACTCTATAGTACATCCTGCTGTCTGTGGTTTCCTTCTTAGTGTCCATGAGTTCTTAACGTTTAGCTCCCACTTGTAAGTGAGAACATGCAGTAATTGGTTTTTTGTTCCTACATTAGTTCTCTTACAATAATGGCCACTAGCTCTATCTATGTTGCTGCAGAAGTCATTATCTCATTCTTTTTCATGGCTGCATAGTATTCTGTGGTGTATATGTACCACAATTTCTTTATCTAGTCCACTGCTTATGAGCATTTAGGCTGATTCCATGCCTTTGCTAATGTGAATAGGGCTGCAATTAAAATACACGTGCATGGGTCTTTATGGTAGAACAACTTATATTCCTTTGGTTGTATATTGAATAATGGGATTGCTGGGTCAAATGGTAGCTCTGTTTTAAGTTCCTTGAGAAATTGCCACGCTACTTTCCACAATGGCTGAACTCATTTACATTCACACCAGCAGTGTATAAGCATTCTTTTTTCTCTGCAACCTTGCCAGCATCTTTTATGTTTTGACTTTAAATAATAGCCATTTAGAACTTTATTTAAAGTGTGAATACCACTCATTTTTTTGTTTTGCCCTTATTACCACTTAATTAGGATGCTTGTTAATAAACTTCCCAGTAGGTAATTTCAAAGTGAGACAAGTAGTTAATATGTGCCCTAAGCAAAGATCAAAATAAAACACATGCCTCATGTTAAAGCTTTATGAGAATTGTGAGGTATTTTACAATGTGAGACATGTATGTGTATGTGTGTGTGTTTATACATTCATCACAAACTATTTTGTGCCTCTAGCAACTTTATTTTTCAAGCTAAGTCTTTACTATTATTGTTGTTTAAAGATTTTTCTTTCCTCTTACTTAGAAAAGGATTATCTCAGGATATATGATACCTGAGAATTGAGAAGGAAATATAGAATATCTGAGCATCAAGTGAGATATAGATATAAAATGCTATCTCATGCAGGTCAGCCATATTTAAAATGATGTTTTCTTTAGAAAAGAATGCACACACTGATAAGCTGTCTCATATAATCAATGGGCGTGGCTTCCTGTGAACTCTATTCATGCTACATCCCTATAGTTCATAGCGATAGGAGAGAAGAAACTTTAAAAGCTCTCTTCTGTTTGATAACTATAGAATCCTGGCTAAGTCCAAAGTTTAGCCAGAGAGCATATTGGTTGCAGCAGACTATGGTAAAGTTAATTAAAGATGATTAATGGAGCATTTCCTTCCAATGATATCTGTGACAGAACAAAGCTGTCTGAGGCTTGTCAAGCAGAATTTGAGTTGAATGAGTATTTATGTGATCAAATCTGAAGGCTGCCTCTTGACAGAGCGAGGATTCATCAATCAATTTCTCTGGCTCACAGTGGTGGGAAATTGGTCTATATCAGTAGGTTCTACTACCATCCCCCATTTATTTCATTCAATCACCCCTCAGGCTACAATGCATCTTTAGCTTTTACCTCTGACTACCTTAAGGAGTATCAGAGAAAAGTAAAGGCAAGACTGAAATATCTATTATAGTAGTTCTTGTCTTACTTGAATTCATACAATTAATTTCTTTTAAGCAGAGGATTATAAAGTAGCACAGGCCTGAGCAAGGAATTAATTGGTATTAATAAAAGTTATCTCACAATCTAACAAGAAATGATTGTGAGCCAAGTCAAAAACTATCACCTTTTTCCTTTATAAAATTGTATGCTGTATTCCCTTATAAAATTGTATGCTGTTTCTTAAGCTACTATAGAGTCAGTTAATTCTAAAAATCATCTGAAGAACAAACACAGTTTATGCCGCAGGTTTTTGCTTTAATCACATTCTACGAATTGCGGTCTTCAGACTTGCATTCTCAATGTGACGGCCACTGGAAAGGAAAGGCCCTGGTGGGCATCAATTCTGGTTAGGCCAAACTGATCTACCTGGACAGCAGGCTCATTTCACCCAGGATACTCAGGGTCTTGTTTAGTTACAATGGAACAGTGACAATGCAGAGGTATGATCAGGAATTAGCTAAAATAGGTATATTTGTTTTACAAGGTTCTTGCAAGTGATTTTATTTGCATTATTTGATGATCACAAAAAGTTCATGCAAATAGAGCAGGAGTTCTCATGATGTAGATGTGGAAACTGAGTTTGAAAGGTGTTCTATAACTTGCTAGAATGATATCGCTGTTTGTGGCTGAGATGGGACACGAATCTGCAGTCCCATCTCTACCATAGTCCTTCATCTCTCTTGTAGACTACTGTCTTTCTGGGTTGTGGCTGACTGCTTATTTGTACTCTCAAATGATAGCACAATACTTGCACCCACAATATAAATGTAATTATGTATGTTTTTAATGGTCAAAGCCACTTGAGGAACTTCAGTCTGATATTACTTTGGTGGATGCTATGTTTAATTCTGAGTTTGAAAAACTGACCACAACTTGGAGTGGCAAATTCTGGCAAAGCCTGGCACTAGAACTCCTGATGATTTCAAATAAGATGTTTACAAATAAGCATTTTTGAAGAGCTTTTATATAGCAGAGAAGGTATCTTGTTGGTCCTTTATCAGAAAATTGCACTTGTTCCCCAGATCATGCTTATTCATGCTGAAAGGTGCAGTAACTGATTTTATAAGCTATGTTCTCACTGTCTTTGAAAAGCATATATGAGTAATCATATAATAAAATTTGCATGAAGTTTTACTTAAAGCTTTTGTAATCATTTGCCATTACAGTATTAGTATTTGGAGGAAAAATTTGTTATCTTTGTTATTTATTTTCAGAGTGCAACATGAGACACAAAAAAGAAAATTATTTAATAAAAGAATTGCCAATGGATTAGGTTAATTTCAATTAATAATCATTTCTCTTTATTTAGGCTTAAACACGTAAGACTTAACCTATAACCCTTAAACTAACACTAATCATAGTTTTATATAGCTATAACTTAAACTGTCACAATGAGTTTTGATTTCGGAAATCAAAACTTTTGAAATGGGTGATTAACATTCCAAAAATTCAAAATGAGCTTTACCCTTTTAGCCATGTTATCCTTGAGAATTTCTTTAATATTTTTTCTTTCAATATTTTTCATGAAATATTGAAAGGCCTCGTTCTCATCTCCTTTTCCTTCTCAGATATTTTTGTGTAATACCATTGAAGACCCTGTATAGTTCTAAAAATTCTTTAGACTAATAATTCCATATTCTGTAAGATGTTTTAGAATAGGAAAATTTATATATTTTAGCTTTAGATAAAAAATCCAAAGATCAGAAAGGTATGACCAAAAGACAACAATATGGAGAACTGAAATCTTCAGTTTTTTGTGTTTCCACTCTGCCCATTTAACAATGTTTTCTGATATTAGCTCACTCAGAATTCCAGAGGTGTTCAACAAATGCAGAGTTGGAACTATTTTTTCCTTGTTATACTCACTATATTTCTATGAATATTCTTGAATGTTAGAAGCTTTGTGGCTAATTACATCACAGTCTGCTATAGAATTTGAAAGTCTATCATGTCAACTATGATTAAGTCAGGTCCTTGTTCATTCAGTATTTAGGCAATTGATTTCTTTTTTTTTTTTTTTTCCCTTGAGATCAAGTCTTGCTTTTGTGCCCCAGGCTGGAGTGCAATGGTGTGATCTCAGCTCACTGCAACCTCCACCTCCCAGGTTCAAACGATTCTTCTGCCTCAGCCTCCCGAGTAGCTGGGATTACAGGAACAAGCCACCACACTCGGCTAATTTTTGTATTTTTAGTAGAGACAGGATTTCACCATGTTGACCAGGGTGGTCTTAACCTCCTGACCTCAGTTGATCCGCCCGCCTTGGCCTCCCAAAGTGCTGGGATTACAGGCATGAGCCACTGCGCCTGATAGCAATTGATTTCTTAAGCCTAAGTGCAGGATTTTCATGTCCATTAAATTTAAAAAATTAATTCAGACACGTAGCTCTGAACTGCTAAGATAATTTAAAGACTTTCTACTTTTACCCCATGCCTGCTCCCTCCTTTAGGCATATGTCATTTTGATATTAACCTTGCCCCCATCATCCAAGTCACTGATAAGATGTCTGAATAGAATAGGACTATTTCTGTGTTGCTGTTGAGCCATTGATTATCCCCATTTGCATATTCTTGAGCCCAAATATCCAACAGACTCCAATGATAAAAATAAACAGACAAGATATCACTTCTATGTCTCTTATGAATGCATGACATCACTTTCCAAGGTGTGGTAACTATGTAGGTAACAATGATTTAGGGTTGGTCTTCATGCAAGTTTCGTAGGTCACACTGCAATTGCAAAACTGATAGTCACACTATCTGTAAAAGTATGAAAGTACTTCCAGTTGGAATGACAATCTGGTCATTCAATGAACATAATTAATTTTGGGAAGTTGAACATGTTTAATTAAACTCTCTTGATTAATCTTACATGATTGGAAGGAATACGGCAAATACTGGTTTGGCAGTTGGCAGTATAAAAACAAAAGAACTGTACATGCATAATGTGTATATTCTTTTATAATGCTTTCTACTAGGTTAATCATAGGATAATAGAACATAGCACATTGGTCATAATTTTGTTCGTATGGTAGTTGAAATACATTAAAAGTCAATAAAAAATTATTTAAGGTTTTAGGAAATGCTAAGAAAACTTGCTCAGAGAGGAAAACGTATACATATATTTCATTGATGATATTAGTAGTTATGTCTGCATAATGTTATATTTGATATATTGTGCATCACTGTCTTGAATTGTTAAACATGTTTTATAACGTTATAACTAAAAGATATGGGCTCTGTTACTCCAATTCAGTATTTTTAGAAAAAAATCTTCAACAGAAATAAATAAGAAAGCAAATAAACAAACAAAAGTTAGAGCATGTTCTCAGTGAAGAAGTTGAGACTTCATTCCAGACCTATAATAAACTGTTGTCTGTGATCCTGAAACCTATTCACAGTGTTTTTCATTTTTAGGTTCCTGAACAGTTCAGTAAATCAAGCTTTTTCATTCTAAGACCAGGCAGAATCAGCAAAGACATAAAATGGCTAAGGCCATTGAAATGACACTTACAGGCTTACTACAACCCATCCTTTTCTTTGCTTAATATCACCAATACACATGCTTCTTTTCTCTGTTTTTTCTTAACAATCTAACATATACTTGCAGTATTCAAAATTCCACCAGATCAGATTTTGATGTTATTACTTATGTTTCTCCTCTGTTTACTACATGGCAAAGAGATTTAGCTTTGCCTTCCTTCCTCTTTTTCTTTCTTTTCTTTTCTTATTTCTTTTATTTCTTTTCTTATTTGTTTTTTTCTTTTCTTTTCTTTCTCTTTCTTTCTTTCTCTTTCTTTATCTCTCTTTCTTCCCTCTTCCTTTCTCTTTCTCTCCTTCTTTCTTTTTTCTCTCTTTCTTTCCCTCTTTCTTCCCTCCCTTCCTCCCCCCCACCTACCTTCCTTCCTTCCTGCCTTCCTTCCTTCCTTCTTTCTTCCACCTCTTTCTCCCTACCTTCACTCTCTCCTTACATTCTCCTCCCTCTACCAAAAACAACAGAACAAAACCCACTCCAACATGTTTTATCCATCTTACCTTCAGCCTTTATTGCCCTCCTCCATTTTATCTGATTCATTCCCCCTTTTCCTTTAGGTCAAAACTTTGATCTGCCTTCACCTGGGAAGTTTTACATATCCCCTGTTGGTCCTCTTCCTTCACCCCCATCCCTGATCCAGGCAGGTGCTCTTCTTTACTCCTATAGTCCTGAAAGTGTTTATACTTCTGCATTCACCAGCAGATGGTAAGAGCCGTGAAGCTTTGGCCTATGGCTGCTTTCTGTGTAGACACACAGCCTGCCATACAGTAGGAGCTCAATAAATAACAGGGAAGGAAAGACAAGAAAGAGAGAAGCAGAGAGAGGGATAATGCTTTTTTCTTTTTTTAATATATAGAAAGTATTTTACGAGCTCTCTCAAGTTCATTTTCAGGTAGTGCACAGCTACCGACCAGGAATCTGCAGTAGGGATGGTAAGGAGTCAACATCCCGGATGGAAACTGGTCCAGCTGCTGGTATCTGAAAGACTGCACCAAATGCCAGCCTTCTTAGGGGTAAAACTGCCCACTCTGTACATATTGAAAGTTTGAGAGTAGGTGTGGCCCCCTATTAAGGGTGGATGTATATTGATATACAACATAATTGGCCCAAACTGCCTGAGTAGTCATTTGTACTGGTTTTGTCCTCTTACCCCTTTGTTTCTGGCCATCTTCAAACTGTGGGCTGAGGACCTGGGCTGCTCTTATGCATTGTAGAATCGACTCCAAATTTCTCTGAGTTAAAATCTTTACACTTCTTTGTAAGTTGGCTGAGATACCATGATTACGACATTAATAATGAGCACGTGTTTGGGAGACAAACATGTCTGTTCAGATTTTGGATTCGTCATGTATAAATGTGTGACTTTGGACAAGCCACGTCTCTAAACTTTACTTTCCTCCTCTATATGATCAGGATACCAGCTGGCCTGTGTTGAGGTTTTTGAGATGATCACATTAATGTAAATATATTTTGCAACTGTCAGCAGTGTGAGGTCACAAACTAATAAACATTGACAAGAGGTTCATGGCCACTAAGCTGTTCATCAAGAGTGACATTGAGTTTCCTTTATCATGTGAAATAGATCACAAAATAGGAGCCTTTGCTTAACTCTGGAATTACAGAATGGGACTTGGAATGAGGGGTAGCTGTATAAAGATATTCATCAGTGCTATCTTTGGTTGTGAGTACTTCTGGAGAAGACCCCTAACTTTACTTTTGCTACTTTAAAAATTCACCCAGATTTTTAAAATACCTTGAGTCCTGAATGTTTAGATTTAGATTATATTTATATTATGATTGAGTACCTTTCTTTCCTTGCCTAGATATGTGAATACTATTTTTGTGTGCAAGTAAGCTTAAAAATTGACTGTCTAAATATTTAACCAGAGTTATTTTAAAAGAATTTCATTATTTATCTCTTTTATGATTTATATTATCACATTCTGTGTCTGTAGTTATGTTTTATCATAAGCAGCCCATCTGCTACAACAGCCAAATTGGAACATTCACATAAGATGAGTTCGGATATCATAAACATGACAAGAGATGGATTACATTTAGTCTTTCTCCATGTTTAACCAATTTAATTTGTTTCCTATGCAGAAGAGGCTCTAAATTTACTTAATATATGTTAGCACTTAGGAACATGGTTAGAAACAAGGCGAAGGTCTTAACCTATTCGTAAATAAATGAGAAGATTCCTGTCGGAGTAAAAGAGAGAGAGAGAATTTATGTCAAACAATCAGGAATTTAATACATAGTGGTCTTTTAGGATGTCCAGTTTGTGTACATACCCTTAAGGCATGATTACGAATAACTTCACTTCCTATAAACAATGTGACTGGAGAAATTACTCACAGATACAACAAAAAGGGGAAGAAAGGTAAGATGTTTTAGCCAAAGTCAATAAGTGAATTACTTTCCCTGAAAAGGTTAAAAATGGCAGATTTATTTTTTGCTGCCATAATATTTGTCTTTGTTGGGTCAGCTATCTGAGGTATTCTCCAGAAGATGCGGAGCTCATTGAAGCATCCCCACATGACCCTCGGTTCACAGTTACAGCAGAGCTCTGAATGATTTTTTCCCCTGTAGTTTGGGGACTCAAAGAGCCTTAAATGAAGGTGAAGTCTGTTGGCTGAATGAAAGTATTGATATCGCTGTAGGGAAAGCTTTCGGTGATTATACTGGATTTCCCTCTGCTCCTAGGAAAGGTCAAGTAGAGGACTTTTTAGTGCAAGCAAAAGAGTCATTCATTTTTCACTCTTTAGGTAAAGGACTTATGTCATATTATTAGTGAAAATGTGATTAACTGTTAAAGCAACAGAAGTCTTAATGATCTATAAAGCCATTTCTCTCAAAGTTATGGATTCATTGCTTTGAAGTACTAAATATATGTTGTTCTAGGATCATGCAAGTCATGAATACTAAAAGTAAAAATAAACATATTTCTTTGATGATGATTTATTACCAAACAATTTGGGGCTAATACATTCACATTATAGGATGCAAATATAAATGTGACATAACTGAGTGGGCCTTTAAGATGAAGTGTCATTACTTTTGGAAATATGGGCAGTGCTGCAGCTTCATCACAGCCTTTGTAACATAATGTTTTGAGAGACCGTGACTGATGTTTCAACTTGCAGCAGCTTGGTTTCTAAATTCTGTACTTAGCAAGAGAATTGTTTCATTCAGCTTCATTGATGACCTAAAAACCCATATGTGAGGATATTATATGCCATTGTGAATTAGTATGCAGAGTTGGCAGAATGAGATTGGGTGGCTCTTATCGTGTAAGACACTGAGTTCACAATGAGCACAATGGCAGAGGCATGGCAGCAGCAGACCAGACCCAGAAGAAAGTATAATCACAATCTAATGTCCATAAAGGTAGGCACCAATAGCTCCTCTGTAGGCTATTCAGAAATACTCCTGGAGAATTGTGTCTTGGTCATACATCATAGTTATTTTTCCATATTAAGGCAAAGACCTATAATTACCCCCCCTCAGATTACTCAGATAAATAAAAAACTACACAAAAGGTCACATTGACCTTGTTTTCTTCTTTATGTCTCTCTTTTTTCTTCTGGTCCCTACATCTTTTCATTCGAAGACCACAATTTGCTGTTTCTCTCTCTGTTTCTCTCAATCCTTCTTTTGTTTATTTCCTCTTCTCTCTTCCCTTTTCCTTCTTTGATTTTAATCTCCCTTATCCCCCCATTTCATCCTGTTCCTTGCTTTTTGGAGCAGGGTAGGAGATATGCTGACATTAAGTATATTAATAGTTAGATTCTTGGCACTGTCAAGAGCTTGCTCAAACAGAAAAAGGTTGTCAGGTATGAAGAGAGAACTGCATTCCTTAAAAAAGTGATTATGTGATTTTCTTCCAATTTTTTAAATTGAGATCGCTGATTTTATTACTTGAATCTAAGTAGATCCCTTCATTTCTCGGCAGTGTTTTAATTGGTACAATAAATAAGATAGCTATAATGGCATTTGTGCAAGGATTTTAAAAATAAGTTAGTAACTAGAAAAGAGGACAGAGGGAAGCAAATGAGAGAGCAAAGTAGAAATTATATGAGCACTGCAGACTGCTATACAAGTTAGACAGCCCCAGTGTGCATCTAATTTATGTAGCTGATAACCCAAGTTAACACAGACCCTGGCACGATTATGGAGGTAGTATTTTCTCAAGGATGTACAGTCTTAAACAACTTCTTCCTGTATTAGGTTCATACATGCTTTTCTTTAACATAAAGCAGATATGTCTGTTCTCTTGTTCCATTTCATTTTCTTGGAAAAATAAATTTATTGTAGGCTAGCTGAATGGAAATTCTGCTTACTGTTTACGACTGAAGTTGCTCTCCCCCTCTCCTGTATTACCCAGGGACTTAGTTTAATATAGAGTCTTATTCCACACCCATTTCTTTATTTTTCCCCTCTCCATCCTACTTTTCAGGGTTCTGTTTCAGAAACTGTATTGCCACAGAGCAGCTGGTAGCATTTAGCAACCACCTGCACAAGTAGTTCTGTTTCCAATGGAAGAAAATTTAGCTTACATAAGGCAAAAAACTGTAATGTGTTAGCTTTTCCATTTTTATTTGTATTTGTGTACATTTTCTTACTCATTGATGAATGTTCTGCTATGTGAAACTTAACTCCTTGGTAAAGAATAAGAAACAGTATGGTGTGGCAGTCATTTGTTTCAATAACGTTTGGTTAAATTGAAACTCTGTCAGTAAGGTGAGAGGTTGATCATAGCCAGGAAGAGACTCTTAAAATCTGTAACTTCTTTGAAGGGTGAGAAAGGCAACCTCTTGAATTGGAAACTTCTACCACAATTTTCCAGGTAATAGTCCCCATTGAAGACTATGAAAAGCATCACGATGTGTGCTGGATTCCAAAAAACAGCAGTGTGCAGTCAGACTTCTAAGACCTAACAGTAAATAAATTACTTTTCGATTGCTTGGGAACAAGTTTAAACTTCCAAGATTTTGTTAAATTGTTCACATAACTACCTACTGAATATTGATCCTCACTGCACTACCAGTGACTAATAAGTAGCTTGATGTCCTTAAATCAACGTAGCTATTCTGTAAATGAAACCCTATCTACAAATAATATATGCTGACTGACCTTTGTAAAGACAACTGCAGCTCATAAGTCACCCTTGCTTGCCTCGCTCATTTAATCCCCAATCATCACTTTATTTTCTAGGTGGAGGAACTGAGTCAGAGCAAGACTAAGTGACTTAGTCAAGGTTTGTTAGCTAGTAAGTGTAAGCTCATGCAGATTTTTAGCATAGTAATTTGAGGAGAAAAGTTCAGCAGCTCTATTGTTTTATTGAGGGTTTATTTGGAGTCACAGAATATAGGTATGCAGTTATTACATTCAGAAATCTGAACCAGGTAAATAAGTGCTAGGTTTCTTTTTGAATTGAGATTTAAAATGGAAAGGATCCTAGAAGAAATTTAGTATGATATTTTGGCATTATAGATTAACAAACTACATGTATGACCAAAGTCACCCACGAGTTAATGGCAATGCTGAAATGAGAACCAAATTAAATTAGTTTCCTTCCCTTCCTTCCTTCCTTCCTTCCTTCCTTCCTTCCTTCCTTCCTTCCTTCCATCTTTCCCTCCCTTTGCTCATTCCTGGCTTTCTTCTTTTCTCCCTTATTTCTCAAATATTTGAGCCCATATACTGAGCTGGTTACTACTCCTCTAAGCTAGGTATTGGAAATAAGCCATAGCTACATCAGATGCTTTCTCTGTCCTTAGTGAGGGACACAGTCAAGCAAACTGATACAATGCTGTCGTGGCAGAGCATAAGATACCAGGTATGGGCAATGGTTGGGTAGGATACACAACCAAGTCCAGAGGGAGTCAGAGAAAGTTTCTTAGAAGCCAACACCTGAAGCGTGATTGTTCCTTTATTCCAATAAAAGGAAGTTATATAATAGCAGAAAATGATGTATAGTCATGAGCCCAAAGACAAGAGAAAGCATGGTGGAGTCCATGGACTGACAGAAATTCAGTATGAGTGTGGGAGGGCACAGAGAAGATGAGTGAAAAGATGGAGTTGAATTACCCTGAAAGGTAAATTGATTTCAGCCTGGCATTAGACGCTTGTTAGACATCATTAGGAGATTTGTGAGAAAAATCCTCTTAAATTATCACAGATTAATCTAGGATAGTGAACGATAGAATAGTAAATCCCCAACGGGTACAGATTACGAACTTTTCTTGGAGTTTAGAGATGAAAGAGGTCATTGTGAATCATAGAAAAGAAGGCTTCAAGGAAGACTTTTAAAGATGGGTACCATATCTGCAAGGCACTACCTTATTGCATTTCTTTTCTTCATGAACAAATAGTCTTTGCCATTTTTCTCTATCTCCTCAATTTTCATTCACTTTTTATCTTAATGCAAACTTCATTTTGCCCACAACACTTGAAAAGGTAAGTAATAATCCCCAGCTGCCAAATAGGCTGTGAGTTTTCACCCCTTCATCCTCCATAACTTTATCAGAACAATTCTTGCCCCTTGGATTCTATGTCCTCTCTGGCTTCTAGACCACCGTTTATTCGCTGCTATTCTGCTCAGTCACCTTTTCTCGGCTATCCTTATTCTCCCCTCCACAGTCCTCAAATGTTGGTGTTTCCCAGGGTCCAGACTTCAGCCCATTTTTTCTTCCTGTACTCATTGACTCTCCTGGGTCAGTCCATCCAAAGATACTATCTACTTATCCATTATAGACTGCTAAATCAATCCATTATAGACTCCAAATCACGCTCTAAACCTACATTTCTACCCTGTTGCTTAATATCTCCACTGGAACATTTCCATTTTGCCCCACTTCAAATAAAATGAAATATATCCTCCTTCTCCTTATTTCTGTTGGAGTTAATACGCTCACCACCTACCTTTTTCTCAAGCTAGAACTTAGATGCCCACCTCACCTTCTGGCACTCCTCTCTTCTCCCATGTCCAGAGAGTTGCCAAGTGTGATGTTCCACACTCTAGAAATATTTCTTGATTCTGCTTAATTCAAATCACTCTGCCTTTCCCTTAATTTAAAGCCTTACCACCTATTGGTAGGACCGCATATAGGAGTTTTCTAATTGGTCTCCTTTCCCTATGAGACCCTCCTTTTTAAACATTAAACCTGAGTTAAACATTTATTTACTTAAGGCACTTCCCTGGTTCCCTACTGTCCATAGCAGTAGTTTTTCACTGTGTTCTGCTCAGTCCCAAGACCTCGTGGAACACCTTAAGGAATAGCACCCGGGAAGGGAAAGCCAGGTGGGTTGTCCCGGGAAATGCAATTACTTTTTTCTTGTTTAATATTTCTGGGTTTGCACAAAATTTTTTTAGAGGGGAAAAAAATGTATTCTGCATTAAAACATTTTGAAAATTAGAAAGCCAGCCTCGTTAGCCTGATATACATGGCCCTCAGTGATTTAATTCCAAATGTTGCCTTTAGCTCTATTTCTCCCCATTCTCTGCCCTCACCCTAGTTATCATTCGTAATTCTCCTGAAAGCATTGTGCTTCTTCACCACCTTGTGTCTTTGTTTATGTTTATTTTCTCCCTTTGAAGTCTATAGTCATGTTTATTCTTCATTTTCTCCACCTTCTCGACCAGGCAAATTCCTGGTCATTCAACTCAAATCTTACTCTCGTAGCTGTCCCCAAGAAGGTGCCCTGCAGAAAGGCATTCATCATAAATCTCTTCTACAGTCCTTAACGTATCAGTTGCTTCTACCTCCAGATTGCTTTCTCCCTGCCTTCTTGGAGGGTGGGAGGTGGGGGGTGGCTCTTATATTTGCACCCCAGCTTGTAGCTCAGTGCCTGTGATGCAGGAAGAGCTGCTCAGTTCTGGCTGCTCCTCCACCTGCTGCTGCTACGATGGTAAAGGCAAAGAACATTTTTCAGCAAAAGGGTGAAATATCAACAGTGGCATTGTTAGTGTTTAGGATGGTTGATCTTAAAGTCAAGTGCAGGTTGGGTAAGAAGGGGGAAGTTTAAAGTCAAGGAGATAGGGGTCTAAAAGAGATTCTTGGCCGGGCGCGGTGGCTCACGCCTATAATCCCAGCACTTCGGGAGGCTGAGGCAGGCGAATCATGAGGTCAAGAGATCCAGACCATTCTGGACAATTTGGTGAAGCCCTGTCTCTACTAAAAATACAAAAAATTAGCTGGGTGTTGTGGCGCATGTCTGTAGTCCCAGCTACTCAGGAGGCTAAGGCAGGAGAATCTCTTGAACCCAGGAAGTGGAGGTTGCAGTGAGCCTAGATTGTGCCACTGCACTCCAGCCTGGCGACAGAATGAGACATCTCAAAAAAAAAAAAGGGTTCTTACAATAGTGAAGCATGCATTAGATTAAAATCTACTCCAGATTCATTGCCGAATTCATGGGACGAGAAACTGTATCTCACAGGGGAAAGGTGGAAGGTTGAAATGCGTTCATTGTCTTCAGAAATCCTACATATGGCAATGAGTAAGTTTCTTCATTCCATGGAGTCCCGATAAGTCCAGATAAGCTCACCAGCCCTTTCTGTCCCCGTCACACAGCTAGAGTCGCAGTAACAACAGCAACAACTTGTCATTGTTACCGTGTGCCAAACGATGTGCTAGATGCTTGACTTGCATTACCTCATGAGAGATCATGAGATTAGCATTATAAGTGCTATAGTATAATCTTCGCTTTAGATATGAGAACCATTAGGTTCGGCAAGGTTAATTAACTTGAACAAAGCCTCATACCTAAGAAGTTGTGGACCTAGGGCAGGAATTCATGTATTTCTTACTCCTGAGCCAGACCTTGACTCACTTTCTGCTCAATCTCAACAAGCTCTGTTTAGCCAAGTATTTTATTCATAATAATAAATTATTATATTAGCCAAGTGTAATATCTGAATACTCACAGGTATTCAAGTAACATTTCATGTGTTAATGCAAATCAGAAAGAGTTCCAGATAAGTGAATTCTTAATATATCCGAAGATGACCTCTTTGAGCTCTATAGCTTCTATAACATTGCCATTAAGGATGAAAACTTCTAAAATCATTAGTCCAGAAGGCCAGATAGCCAATTTTGCCTTGTTGGATTCATGTCCTAAATGAAAGCAAATTAACACTGAATGACTTTCTTTTAAGAAAAGTGTATAAGCTTTGGCACATGGACTTAATCTCTGTGCCACCAAAACTAAAGGCAATTTCTCTGCAATCGTGAGTTCTTAGCTGAATGTAACCATTGTTAGATAGTAGTCTTCGTCTACCCGGTAAAAGTAGACTCACAGCTTGCTTTGCTGCTTTAAATAGGTTGGATCGCTACTATTTTTCAAAGTGGGGTCTGTGGAGCACATGCATCAAAAACTGGCATACTGTTTTAAAATGCAGATTGCTGGACTTAATCCCAGATTTATAATTTAGAACCTTTGGGGGTAAAACCTGAAAGTCTGCTTGTTTGTTTAAAATAACAAACACCACGAAGAGGAGTGTGGTGATGGTCTTTTGAATAAAGTGAGACTAAAAGCGCCAAGCACAGTTGTTAAAATATGCAGACATTTAATAATAGCTGTTAGCCTTGGCAGCTCTATTTTATATTATACCCTGCCAAATGCCTTTCAGCTAGTTACTTTCAGTGGTAATTAATCGTAAACATCTCAGCTCTGTGAATGTTTAGACTCAGTTCAAGTAGCTCTAGCACCTAACAAGATAATTCGTCTTCCTATCCTTCTTCATTTTGTTGTTTAGCTTTGATTTGTATTTTTCATATCCAGATATAGAAAAATAGCTTTCTTTTTTTTTTTTTTGAGACAGAGTTTCGCTCTTGTTACCCAGGCTGGAGTGCAATGGCGCGATCTCGGCTCACCGCAACCTCCGCCTCCTGCGTTCAGGCAATTCTCCTGCCTCAGCCTCCTGAGTAGCTGGAATTACAGGCACGCGCCACCATGCCCAGCTAATTTTTTGTAGTTTTAGTAGAGATGGGGTTTCACCATGTTGACCAGGATGGTCTCGATCTCTTGACCTCGTGATCCACCCGCCTCGGCCTCCCAAAGTGCTGGGATTATAGGCGTGAGCCACCGCGCCCGGCCCGAAAAATAGCTTTCTAAGGTACTCTTCTGAGCAAGAATTCTATATGTGTTTATCATTTAATTCTCATAACAACCTGCAAAAAAGACATTATTAGTCCCACTGCACAGATGAGAAAGCTGAGGATTAAATAGCTGAATGAATGTTCCAAGATCACAGAAGCAGGGAGTCAGTTTGAATCCAAGTTCACCTGACACCATAATCCTGCTTTTTCTCAATATACAATTGTTTCATCTCATGTGGCTTCTTACCTGATAGGTACAGGTGTAACTACAGTTTAATTTTCCTATCCAGGACCCCTGGGTCACACTGTCACTAACCCTATTTCTAAGACATACGTCTCTGGTACTTTTGGAATCCTCACTTTACTCACAAAGTTACACCCTTGGGAAAAGCAGGTAAATGGTATCATTTAAAGTTTGAGGCATAATTGAAGTCTGGAATTATTTTTAGTAGCAGGTTTTTAACAAACAAATCTCATTAACCTAGTTAAGAGTTGGTATGTGGAATCAAGGGCTGACTGGTTCCTCGGTTCCTCTGGAACCATTGCTGATTTTTTAGTCAGTGCTGATTACCAGGACTTTCTATAAAGATGGAAATGTTCTCTATCTGCATTGTTCAGTACAGCTGGCATGGGTCACATGTGGTTATTGACCTATCTGGATAACGTGACTAAATAACCAAACTTTTAATTTTGATTTTAATTTCTGTTTAAATTTAAATAATCCCATGTGGCTAGCAGCGACCATATCAGGCAGCAAAGGTCTAGATAGAGCTACAGGAAGACAGAAAGGTCAAGTAGTTAAGAATTCAAATTTGGAGCCAAACTGACTGGCTCACTAGCCTGTGTGGCTTTGAGTAAATTACTGGGCATCTCTGTTTTTCATTGCCTTGAATATAAAATGGAAATATTAATAGTATGTACCTCACAGGTTAATTTTGAGGATGGCATCAGCAATTTTACAGAAAGATATTTTGTATAATGCTTCACACATAGTAAGAGCTCAAGACAGTTATAGCAGTTATTATAACTATTTCTGTTATTGGTTCTACTTCCTAAACAATTTAAGGTTGCTTGCCCTTTTTTAAGACTGGAAATCTTAGAAGTGTTGATAACTTGGTAGCTGCTAAATATATATTTATTGAATTAAATTTTTAACATCTCTCAGATTTGGAACTTTTGATAAACAGGGCCTGATATTTATACACATAAAGAGGATTCTGGAAAGGAGCTCAGAAAATGTCTTCCCTTTTTTGAGATATACAATAAGAAAGTGCAGCCTGTAGTCAAAATGAATGAGAAGGAAAGGAAGTGAAGAACCTCCAATACTTATAAAGACAAAACATGAAATCCTATCATCTTTTGTTCCATGCAACTCAAATACCCAGGATCTTTAAAAAGTCTATTTAAAGTTTGAAATGTGCGAGTTGAAAGGGACATGTCAACAGGACTCATGGTAAGTAGCAGGAAATCATTTTGTATCAGGCATATTACAAATCAATCTTTGAGATAATTAGTATATAAGTATCTTGTGCATCAAAACATACATGCATGCCTAAAGGGACTTGTATACTATACATAGTGTGTATGTTATCTATACATATATTAATATTAACATTAAAATTAGTAAAACCTTTTCATTTAGTGCCAACTAAGTCTAGCCACAATAAATTGAAATTGTGAACTGCCTTGGCAAGCCTTAGCTTATAAAGACCTTATAAATAGCTATACAAATACTTTTCTAAATGGAAATAATGTTGGGCCTGAAGTTTAAAGTATTAGTTTGTGATTATATTGTAAATGCCAGACAATGGAAAAACTAGCAGAATTAAAAAGGAATTCTGAAAGTAAAACAACAAACTGGCTTAAAATTGTCTTTTTTCTTTATCTGCATTGTAGATTAAGGTTGACTACATTACCAATGAGTCATTTTAATAGCGAAGCACTCATGCTGCTTAGTTTCACTCATGCTGCTTAGTTTATGCCGGGCTATGGGTCTAGGACTGCTGGGGAGTACTGGGGGAGGGGCCTCAACAGATACCATACTATCAATGTGAGCTTATGGCTGCTTAGTTGACAGCTTAAAAAGAGAAGCCAGCTGCTGGACTGAAGGAAATATAATATGTCCTTTTAACGAGCTGAATTTGAAAAACATTTTGAGGAAAAGAGAAGCAAGGTATTCATGAAGGGCTTTGCTTATCGCAATTGCCAGTCTACATCTTTATTAGCTTGTAAGAGGTGCCAAGCGTAGATATTTGTCAGTTTACTGTGGAGTAATTCTGTCCTTTAAAAAACTTTTAGTGGCATGATATTGAGATTGCCCTATTGTTGCATTCTTGTTTAATTGTTGACTTTGTGTTGATTTTATTATTCAAGTAGGCCCCACCTATTGTTTCAGAGGTCAACGAGCTTTTTCATTGCATTTCATCTGAACTGTAGCCCCTAGTCAATCGCACTCTTTCTTCTTAGGCAAACATTCTGCAGCAGCTGGGTTGGAAACTATCATTCCACACATCACAGCAAATCTCAGACAACTTGAGTTTAATTATTCCCTGTTGACTGGCTTTGCCATTACTAAAATCTCTTTTAACACACTAGCATTGAGAGTGGAAGTGTAGGGTTTCTTAGCTCTCAGCACAATAGCTTTTGCATTAATATCTCATGGTTTATTTCAGAGAGCAAAGGCCTACTTGCGGTCTCTAAAATTTGTTTAAACATAAATTACAAAGAGAGGCATGGGAGACACAGAGCTATACATAGTGAAAAGAAAGCGTATGAGTAGCCTTAGATACTTTGTAAAAAGTGAATATTTCTTAAAAAATAATTGTTTTGCCCTTCAAGTGAATGTCAAAGAGAATTTTTAACCACCCCTTTGTTTTCCTTAATTTTTAGAAAGCATTTATGTTTTATTACTCTGCTAAATAAACATTGCAGGCATGTATATTCTAAATTGAACTTTCATTATGTTTAACAAACTGTAATTTCATGATTAATAGTGCTTAATCTGAATGTCCTGTGAAAACTTCATATGGCCAAAAGTGTTCAGTGTTACTAAAGATTAGCCACCTCACAAAAGACAGTTATGTGATTGTTTCCAAGAAGGCTTGTAATCTTTAAAGTCATGAGAAAAACAAGAAAGCCTCGATGTTGGATATATAGCATAACATATTCTAGGATTTATCACAACCTAGAAATTAAGTAATACAGAGAAAAAGAACTGAAGAATTTATGTTTTAAAAATTCATTTTGAAACATCAAACATGGCAAAACCTATCATGGGGGCACTATTGCTTTCAAGATTATGTGGAGCTAGTGAACCTTATCTTACCTGGCAAACACGACCTGATTTCACTAAATAGATGGCTAGAACCTTCTCTTCTTAGCTGGCTATACATTGTATTTTCCAAACTTCAAGCTTCCAGGTTACACCTGCGGAAACCACCGGAACATGGTAGGATGGACTCTGGGGAACCAACGTCCTTCTTCATGGTGATTCCTTGGCTCTGCTCTATTTGGGAAATCAGGCACATCACTCATTTCACAAGTAATCTTTCAAAATGCTGAATCTGATTATATCTCTCCTCTGTCAAACCCTCCAGGGTTTCCCATTGTGTTCATGATAAAGCTCAAAATTCATATAATCACTCGCGCAGCCGCTCCATCATCTGGCTCTTGCAAACTCTTCAGCCTGCTACCTTTCTCCATTCTTCTCTCAGTTCCTGAATTTCTCTCAGTTCCTTAAACTTGCTTGCAGGCTCTCACACTATTTCATATGTACATGTATTCCTTCCTTCCTTCAATATTTATTGAATGCTCACTGTGTCAGGCACCATGCTGTTTGCTAAAGGCTATGTAGGAGAATAAAATAGACATGGTTTGTAGTCCCCTGAAGTTTGTTAACTACTCAGGGAGGCAGAAATGGGACCAATAGTTAAAAATTCTATTCTTTTTGTTTTTTATCTTGCATATGCCTACCTTATCCTTTTTATTTTTATTATTTTTATTAATTTTTTTTTATTTTACTTTAAGTTCCGAGACACATATGCAGAATGTGCAGGCTTGTTAGTCACATAGGTATACATGTGCCACAGTGGCTTGCTGCACCTATTGACCGGTCCTCTAAGTTCCCTCCCCTCACCCCCCACCCCGCAACAGGCCCTCGTGTGCGTTGTTTCCCTCCCTGTGTCCAGGTATTCTCATTGTTGAGAATTTCTCATTCCATTTATGAATGAGAAAATGTGGTGTTTGGTTTTCTGTTCCTGTGTGTTAGTTTGCTGAGAATGATGGTTTCCAGCTTCATCCATGTCCCTGCAATGGACATAATATCATTCCTTTTTATGGCTGCATAGTATTCCATGGTGTATATGTACCACATTTTCTTCATCCAGTTTATCATTAATGGGCATTTAGGTTGGTTCCATGACTTTGCTATTGTAAACAGTGGTGCAATAAACATATGTGTGCATGTGTCTTTATAGTGGAATGATTTATATTCCTTTGGGTTTATACCCATTAATGGAATTGCTGGGTCAAATGATATTTCAGGTTCTAGATCCTTGAGGAATTGCCATACTGTCTTTCACAGTGGTTAAACTAACTTACATTCCCACCAACAGTGTAAAAGCATTTCTATTTCTCCACAGCCTCACGAGCATCTATTGTTTCTTACTTTTAAATAATCGCCATTCTGACTGTCGTGAGATGATATCTCTTTGTGGTTTTGATTTGCATTTCTCTAGTGATCAGTGATGATGAGCTTTTTTTCATGTGTTTCTTGGCCACATAAACGTCTTATTTTGAGGTGTCTGTTCATATCCTTTGCCCACCATTTGATGGGGTTGTTTTTTTTTCTTCTAAATTTGTTTAAGTTTCTTGTAAATTCTAGATGTTAGATCTTTGTTAGATGGGTAGATTGCAAAAATTTTCTCCCATTCTGTAGGTTGCCTGTTCACTCTGATGATAGTTTCTTTTGCCGTGCAGAAGTTCTTTAGTTTAATTAGATCTCATTTGTCAATTTTGGCTTTTGTTGCAATTGTTTTTGGTGTTTTCATCATGAAGTCTTTGCCTGTGCCTATGTCCTGAATGGTATTGCCTAGGTATTCTAGAGTTTTTATGGTTTTGGGTTTTACATTTATGTCTTTAATCCATCTTGAGTTAATTTTTGTATAAGGTGTAAGGAATGGGATTAGTTTCAGTTTTCTGCATATAGCTAGCCAGTTTTCCTAGCACCATTTTTTGAATAGGAGACCCTTTCCCCATTGCTTGTTTTTGTCAATGCCTACCTCATTCTTATATTTCATGTTTCATGTTAAACATCCTTTCCTGAAGAAGGCTTCCCTGATCCTCCCCCTAGGTTAGATCCTCTTGATATATGCTAAAGCTAGCTTGTCCAACCTGTGACCCACAGGCCACATCCAGCCCCAGATGGCTTTAAATGAGGCCCAACAGAAATTAGTAAACTTTCTTAAAACATTATCAGTTTTTTTGCTATATTCTTTTTTTAGCTCATCAGCTGTCATTAATGTTAGTGTATGCAATTCTTCTTCCAATGTGGCCCAGGGAAGACAAAAGATTGGACATCCTTGTAAAGAAATAATACAGAACCATATTAGCAGAAACTAGACCTGAAGAGCCTATAAAAGCCTCACTTGACTCTGTGACTTCTGGGTTCTTCTTGAGTTTTTGTTGGTCATCTTCCCTCACTTAGTGATATTTAGCTCCTGTAGTTTAAAGCCATGGCTAGATGTTTGCATGAAGATCTGCCATAGAAAGAAGAGAAGAATATATCTGAAAGACATAGAAGAATTATTGTTAAGTACCCATCCATCTTAAATATCTTACTCCTATTAAAGTATTTAGTCTTTATACCAACATTGTGAAATGGATCTGGAGAACATAGCACAAGAACACAGAACTCTGGAAATGGTCCACTTAAATCCAGGTTCTGCTGCTGGGACCCTTTTGTTTCTTCAGTTGTAAACTGGAAATAATACAGGTTGAATGTTCCTTATCACAAATGCTTTGGACCAGAGTGTTTCAGATTTCAGATTCTTTTGGATTTTGGAATATTTGCATATACATAGTGAGATATCTTGGGAATGGGACCCAAGTCTAAAGACAAAATTTATTTGTTTTATATATAGCTTAACCACATAACCTGAAAGTAATTTAATACAATATTTTTAGTAATTTGGTGCATGAAACAAAGTTTGCATACACCGAATCATCAGAAAGCAAAGGTATCACTGTTTTAGCCACCCATATAAGGACAATCTGTAGTGTCATATAGGCACTCAAGAATGTCATATTCTGGAGCATTTCAGATTTGGGGATTAGGGCTGCTCAACTTGTGGTATTTATTTCTTAAGACTGTTGGGTGACTTAAAGCAATAATATCTGCAAAGCCATCGAAACATGCCTGGCATGTTGTAAGTGCTGACTTTTATTATTCTCATGTTATAGATGAGGAAAAAGGCTTTGGCAAGTTAGTTGACTTTTGAAAATTGTAGAGCTGGAAATAGACAGCAACAGAGCTGGAATTGGAGCACAGTTCTGTCCAAATTCAGACTCTAGTGTCTATTTTCTATACCAGATGGGTCTATACCCACCTAGTGAGTGAAGGTGACACAAAAGGCAATCAGTGGCCGGGTGCGGTGGCTCAAGCCTGTAATCCCAGCACTTTGGGAGGCCGAGGCGGGTGGATCACGAGGTCAAGAGATCGAGACCATCCTGGTCAACATGGCGAAACCCCGTCTCTACTAAAAATACAAAAAATTAGCTGGGCATGGTGGCGCGTGCCTGTAATCCCAGCTGCTGAGGAGGTTGAGGCAGGAGAATTGCCTGAACCCAGGAAACGGAGGTTGCGGTGAGCCGAGATCGCGCCATTGCACTCCAGTGTGGGTAACAAGAGCGAAACTCCGTCTCAAAAAAAAAAAAAAAAAAAAAAAAAAAAGGCAATCAGTAGGTACCAGATGAGACAGAGTCTGACTTTAAAAGTCTGGGTTTAAAAAGTCTTCATGTCTGCTTTTAGTGACTAAAGTTGTGCTTGATTTCTTACCTAACGAGTAGTAGTGGTCATTTGAGTAATGTGTTAGATGGTGGCATAAATCCCTAGGAAGAAGAATATTCTTCTGTTTAATTTTAAAATTCTATGTGTCAGGTTCAGAGATTAATTGCTTGCTCCTAATATACTTTCAGGTGGATGCTATTTTTTTTTTTTTAGACCTTCAGATCCAATATTTTAGAGACTACAAGAATTCATGATTTAGCAATAAAATCCCTGCATTAACCTGATATGGATAAACTATGTCTTTAAACAATTGTCAATAATTGAAGTATTTTGATATAACTGATGTTTAGGCATAAACTTATCGAGTCTAGATTTTTCTTTTTGTACAGATGTTTTTACCCAAGATTTTTCTTGCATCACATTCTTTGCAATTATAATTTATCTACCTGTTTTTCCAGTACTCTAGAGTAATTAGAAAGGAAACGTCTGTAGTTTTGATGTCATTATGCATTCATTCTTGTCTATTACATTAGTAATGTATCAGCAGTGCCAGAAGGAAGTGCTTGGTGACAGGATCATTGCCAATTTGTTCAAAATTTAGTTCCACTTTAATTATCTAATATAAGCCAGAGACAAAAGTACATAAGACATTTTTTTCTGGTCTTGGAAATACTAGAGTTTACTGGTAAAATGTATATACACGAATAGATACATTTAAAAAATAATACATAGATTTACAATTGTGAGACTGTGGAAGCATAGCAAAATGCCCATCACTGGGAGTTTGAAAATTTGCCACCATTTCTGGAGATGAAATCTTTAAAATGATAAGCATGAGTTCACCTGGCAAGTCAAGGGTAGAAAGGATATTCTGGGCACAGAGAGATTTGCCAAAACAAAGGCTCAGAAGCTAAAACTTTGGTTCAGGTAAATATTCAGGCGGTTATGACCACTTACAACCTCATTAGTGCTTATAGAGTCCAAAGCATTACATAGAAAGTAAGAGGGCATGAAGGTGACATGGTGGTTGAGGGTACGTGAAGTGTCTTGAATGTCCTGTGAAGTTCCTTTGGCCTTCAGCCGGTCAGTGTAGATAGTCACATACAGATAATCATTCAAGGACTTTAAGCAGGGAATTAACATCGTTTGATTTTCACAGGATAAATTACTCTGGCTACATTTGGCAGAATGGATTGCACCTGAGCAAGTCTGGATGCAAGGAGTTGGGTGTAATAAAATGGGAGAAGACAAACAATAGTGAGAAGCATTTGATAGGAGAAATATTTTGGAAATGCGATTGACAAGGCTTGGGGATTGGCTGATTGGGGATCTGAGAGTCATAGAGGCCAAGATAGTATAAGCCAGAGAAAGAAAGTGAACACGAAATGTTTTCAGAGTTGGCCAGACTGAATTTAAGATGCCTCTGGGACAACTGGATAAACCAGTTTGGAGTTCAGAGGTAAGCTTGTGGTTAGAGGTATTGTCAGGGAATTACCAGCACTGGGGAGAGAGGGAGGATTAAAGCTTTGAGAGTAACTTGGAAGAGAGCCTAGTGGTCATGTTAAAGGGAGAATAGGCTAAGGATAAAATCTTGGAGGAAATTCGGCATTTCCCTCAGCTAGTAGAGAAAATGATCCCAGGAGAGCATCCTGAAAAATAATCCAGAGAAGTAGAAAATGAACTAGGAGAGGGTGGGTCATAAATGCCATACGAGGAGATCATTTCAAGGAGGAAGCTGGTCATTAGTATCAAATGCTGTAATCTTCACAGGTATTTTATATTTGTCCTTAAGCCCATTTTTTATTGCATTTATTGGCGATGGAAATAGGTACTACGCAAATAGGGCCAAAGTGAAAATAATACATCCTTTTCTTAAACTATGGGGGAAAAACACATTTTATGTAAATATAATTATAATAACAATCCTTTAATTATATAATATGTAGGGCTTATAAAGTGTCCTCATAGCCAATGTCATTTGATTTTCACATGAATCTAATAAGACAAGCATTGAGACCTTATTTATCTCCTGTTTTCAGTTGTAGAAGCTGATAGACACTGAGGCTAAGTGACCTGTGAGGGCTTGCTGCTGGTTAGCTGTAAAACTCGCACAATGCAATATGATGTCCTTAGCCCCCTGACCCACTGAGGCTTCATGATACCATGCTAGAAATCCAAACATGACTAATAGTCCTTTAGCCTATGAACACAAAATCTTCACATGCATTCCTCAGGTTTATTACTTTCCTCCTAGTCATTATCATTCAAAATCTTCAATTTCATAAAGTGGCAATAGTCAAAATATCAATTACTATTTTATCTAATCTCTTGTGTTCCATTTTTCATATCTATAGGTAAAATTACATTCATGATTTTTGTCTGAGATTAAGTGTATTAGGGAATCATTTTTATATGGATAGGACTTTAATTGTATATAGATGTATGTATATATATGCATATACGTGTGTGTGTGTGTATATACACACACACACACGTACACAGGTACCTGCAGAAGCACATGAAGTGAAAACCTGTAATACAGTGGAAAGTAAGAAAAGACATTGACATTGTCAGAATTTTGTATAACCCTGGGAGATAATATTTTGAATGAAATGAATAATAATCTGTGAAAAAAAAAAGAAAAAATTAAATCCATGTTGATTGGAAGTAGCATGGTTATATTACTTGATACAAAGTATCTGCCATCCAGTTCTTGAACATGAGTTACATTTCTTTGTCCGATCGAATCATGGGCAGATTTATATTTTTTAAATGTTTTTGGTAATTTTTGCATATATTCCTCTTAGTAAAAATTTATAGCATCCAGGACAAAGGGAGAATTTCTCTTCTTTTTTATTCCTCAATTCTTTCTCCATCAGTATTGCCTGTTTCATACAGATTTCACATGAGTTTCTCTGTATTATGTTCTACTTTGGATAGAACCCCTTGAATGTTGGTTTTATTTCCTATTGCTCATTCAGAAATGACCTGGCATTCCTTTAGTATTTATGTTTCCTGTCTTGGGAGCTTTCTATTTTGCTAGAGCCAGTCTCTGTCTTCCCTTGAGAAAACTAAGGCCAGAAGTTCTCCCCTGCCTTACCCCTTCATCTGTATTTTAATAGTTAGCTCTTCCAGGCCAGTTTTCCTGTTTCTCTTAGCGGCCTTTCCCATTTTACAATAGTTGAGGAATAGCTTCTTAACCTTACTATTATACATTTTCATCGTTGCCCTCCTTCAGAAGTAACATGGAATAAGTGCTTGGCAAATAATTATCAAACGATTTATTCCAATAATCATTTATTTCATTTATAATTATTTTTATCTTTTGGATCAATTTCTAAATACTTTTTAAGTTCTTTTTTTAATACTCTTCTTAAAGGATTACAATGGTTATGATATAAATGTTAAAGAGCTTTATAACTCTGTCATAAAATAATATTTCCAACATTTTCTCAAATGTGTATTGTATACCTACTATGTACAAATCACTGGATAAGACATGAAGGAGACATAACAACAAGGGCCCTGTCTTCAATAAGAATAAAGTTTAATAGAGAGTCCAAAGTGGACGAAAATCTGGCAGTCTACTTTGAGTTACTGGTGGTTATTAATAGGCTTCTTCATGAGAACAAAGCAATTCAGTTTATTCTCATATATTCAGTAAATATTTCTAACTAATAGAAAAGGACAATAACATCTTACAACCTATTTTTCTTCAAAATCTTCATTATTGTTTCTTTGCCACAAAGTATTTTCTGATAGAAAATTAGTATGTATAACATTAAATTATGCATGTGTATACTTAGAGAAGAGAAATATTCTGAAAATAATGCCAATAATGTATAAGCATACAGTGAAATAAAAACAAAAAGAAATTCCAGGAGTACCTTTTGAAATCTATTAATTTAACAACATCAAAAGCAGAATATCCATTTTGGAGTTTTATTGTATGCGTATGGAAGACTGTTCTGTAATGTATAAATGAAACACTACCCAGTGGATTCAGAATTTACAATTCAAAATTGAGAATCAAATTGTCTACGGTGTGGAAAAGGACATTATGGGTAGAATCTCAAAACCACCAGTAAATTTATTTTTTAATGGGTTAATAGAATTAGTTTGATTTTCCTTTTCGGCTGTTGAATTCAACAGTGTCAAGGGGAAAATCTCCCCAGCTGCTATTTTTATTTGAGGGAGCACCTAGTTCTCCCAATCCTATGTAAATTACTGTGGGGATTCCCTATGAAGCTTTGTGGAATGTTGCCCAGAATTAGAGAAACTGGCTCCTAATGCAGTCTAGAGAGAAAAAAAAAAACCCCCAAAAAACAGAAAAACATAGCTCTAGCCACGTTGTGTTGAATGGAAAAAAAAAATATTGACCAAGCCACATTTTCAGCATCCTCAAAAGTGTGTATACATTTGAGCTGTGACTTCATCTCACTTGCTACAATTAAGAACATTGGGAAATAATGTAATTTGAGGGTTGCTTCTGAGAGCATGCAGAGGCTTAGCTTTGACTTTAAAGTCTGATTTGGAACAATTTTAATGATTAAAATAAACATCTAAATTCACAGATGTGAAAATAGAGTGGTTTGATCAAAAGAGGGTTTGTAGCCCTGTATATGAAGTGCTTTTGTGATAGTCTGGGGATTTCATTTCCAGTATGAACTACATAAATTGCTAAATATAATTTTCCTAAAATATTACTTCATTGGGCCTGTAGTAAGATATCATCTTGGCCTTTGTATTTTGTCTGGCTGATATTTGCTTCTTTCCCATGGGAAAAAAAAAAAAGTAAGAACTGCTCTCATATAGAATTGAATAGACCAGAGTATCTTGCTGACCCTCTCTGTTTATTAAGATAAACTTCTGATAAGATGGTTAAGCAGGAAGCTAAAGTAGTTCACGGAAACTAAAGGTTACTTCTTGCTCTCACTATCTGGTGCACGCTATTTTACATTTTGGAATTGTATTTTGAGGGCTTATGTTTAGGTACAATAGGTACTGAGTTTTGGATGACACTTAAGATTTCTTTTCTATGGATACAGAATATCTGTGAAAAAAAGTCAATATTTTTATTTGTATTAACACTCCTGAGATCAGAGCAAACATTTAGTAATATGAGAGAAAGTATGCCACCTGGATTCTGGAATGTTGCAAAGGACATAGCAGAACATGTTTGAAAGTGAAATCACCATATGTTCCATTTATAAATAATTTTCATATCATATGAATTATTTCAGTTTGAAGTAATGAAGTTAATTTTAATTTATTTTGATAACTGCAAAGACTGATTTTTTTTTTAAAATCACAGTTTTAAGTCTTTTTTCTACTTAATGTTACTGAACCAGGGAAGGATTTGACCTGTGACCCAGAATAGGATATTAAGTATTGTATTTCTGCTAAAAATCATGTGTGATTATTTTTCCTATACTAAATAATAAAATAGAAAACAAATTCTTTTTGAAAGTCATTTTCCTCAGGTAATGCACACTGTTAAGTTTAATTTAGCCTGTCCTAATGGAGTGAGGAGGAAACATTATAACCTTTTAAAAAGTAGAAACCAAAACCTGAGCAAATAGAATTTTATTTTTGCCTGCATGTTTTTTGATTAATATGTCTAAATGTTATCTTTAATATTATATAAATATATTTTATCTATAATAATTTATTCTATTTTATCTAAATTTTATCATAATTTTATAGATATTTTTTATCTGTAATAACCTATTGTAAATTTTAAATGTTTTGATTTTATTTTCTTTGAGTTTTTCTTTATGTTAAATAACATACTTTTGTATAAAAATTTGCATTTTTCCCCTAGTACTCCAACTTTTTTTTTGAGATATGCCAATTGTCCGGTTCCAGTCAGAAGAGTTCCCTCAATGAAAACCAACATACTATTTATTTATAGCCCCCTCTGACTATTAGGTACAGGGACCAAGAATCTAACAAAGTAAACTAATGATCTTTCCAAGATAGCTTTTCTTTTTTAAAATAAGATTAGATGTAGAGTCATATAGAACTTTTAAGTCTATATAAGAAATGGATTTATAACTTTTTGGTTTGCCCATAACTAATCATAATGCAACTGATGTTAACGAATCTGACCTAATAGGATTTTAATTTAGAAACTGGCAAAATTTATTGATTTCAAAGCTACAATTCTTTAAACTCATCTCTCTCAGCCAAATGAAGATAACATAATACCATAATTTAATAAAGAATCAAGTAGTTTAATTTGAAGAAATGGAACAAAAAACAGGCAAAGTGTGGTGACTCATGCCTGTAATCCCAGCACTTTGGGAGGCTGAGGCAGGCGGATCACTTGAGTACAGCCTGAAAAATGAAGTGAGATCCCATCTATAAAAACAAGCAAACAAAAAACATATTATACTATAAGGTAAAGAATTATTGGCATTATCTCTATAATCTAAAGCATTTCTAAATAAAACTGATTATGAAAAGTCTAAAACTTGTTTTAAAATTTCTTCTAAGAAGTCATCAAAGTTTTTGACAATAGAATTGCAATTGTTTTCAAGTCTTTTTAAACCCAGGCCATGTTTACAAGTGACAAGGTGCTATTTCCTCTCACTGCTCATGGATGTGGAAGAATGTTTTAAAGGTATATTCTTTTATGAAGTCAGAGTCAATAACTGGGTGGATACTAACACTGTTAATTGAAATAGGCAACCTGAAAGGACAAGTACTCAAAAGTCATGTAGAGTATAGATGTAGATTTGTGTAGATTCTAGTATATTTTATTAAAAACAAATTTGAAGCTGTGTGTGTGTGTGTGTGTGTGTGTGTGTGTGTGCCTGTGTGTGTGTGTGTCTGTGTATGTGTAAAATCTACACAGTCTATATTAGGGTTACATGTCTATTCATTGAAGTATAAATCACCTATCTATAAAGTATACTTTCAATTATCCAAGAAGAAGTTAACTTTTTATGGAGGAGGAGCTAAAAGATAGAGATTATGGTGAAAAGCAATTACAGAGGATTTGCTAAAGTAATTTAAACTACTGTTAATCATCTGAATCATCTACATGTTGTGAGCTGTTTATTGCTCAGAACCACATGGTAGATAATAGATGCCAAGGCATCATTTCTTCCATCATGCGGGATCTTGAGCTCCCTGGCCAATCATACATATCTTGTAATGGAGTGATGCTCTATTCCTCCACTGACTGTGCATCACTCACTCATAGCAATGGCGGACCACGGAGAAAAGGCTAGAAAACCCCATGGCTTGCAGTCCAACTGGAGGAGTTAGGTGAGGAGGAGAAGGCACAGGGGGTGAATATGCAGCTGGGAATTTCCATTCAATGGAACCACACAATTAGAAACAAATAGATGCAGAAAAAAAGTAAAAGCCACTATCAACCAAACAATAAATAACAACCTGGGCAATTTTTTTTTTAATTAGCCAGACATGGTAGCATGTGCCTGTGGTTCCAGCTACTCAGGAGGCTGAGGTGAAAGGATTGCTTGAGCCTGGAAGGTGAAGGCATCAGGTGAGCCATGACTGTGCCACTGTGCTCCAGCCTGTCTCTGGCAAATTTATTGATTTCACAGCTACAATTCTTCAAACACATCTCTCCCAGTCAAATGAAGATAACATAATACCATAATTTATAAAGAACCAAGTAGTTTAATCTGAAGAAATGTAACCAAAAAAAGTCAAGTGCGGTGGCTCATGCCTGTAACCCCAACCCTGTCTCAATTATCAGTCAAATAATAATAAAAACATTTTTGCTATTTTTTTTTGCCAAGCAGTTCATAATTTATGTACATTTATGAACAGAGTTTGTTTTTGTAATTTGTGTATTTAGTGCATACAAATGTTTGAACTATCAGTTTACTCTTTTGGGTATAAAACAGTAAACCTGTTGTTAAATTAAGATGCAATTTCACTCTGTATATTTGCAGTAAATAACAATATTTTGGCTCTGTTTTTACATGGATTATTTTTGGTTTTACATTGATTTGACATATTACATGACTGCTATCCATGGCCTCTTCATTACCTTACTTATAGTCACATAAATAAGTACATAGATGCATTATTATGCAGATTTTTACCTGGGAAGGATTTCAAAATAATTGCAAAATATTAATTTGTTTTGAGAAACTCTTTGTGCATTTGTTTGGAGTGATATTAAGAGAGTGATAAAAATTTAGACAATTCAGATAATGTGCCCTGGAATGTTTAGTAAATAGCACCTTTGAGAAGGCTAGAGTCCTGAAAATAAGCAACACGTTCCCCCTTCCCTGCCATACTGTTATTGTTATTGTTCCAGTGTACATTAACCTGTTGTTTTGCACCACATAACAAATAGAAAGCCATAAGCATTTTTTGAAGAAAAATTTTATGTTTCATTCAAGAATAAATTCTGTCAGCAACCACTGCTGCAAGCGTTACCTGTGAAAAAGCTGTGATATCAATGGGAAGCTATTAAGATGAATAAGTAAAGGAACAGGAATTAAAAAGAGAATTTCTCCCTGCAGTTAGGGAGACGGGATCCTGCAATGAGGAGTGGAATTCATGATACACATAGTATGACCCAGCTGTCTGGGAACATTAAAATTCCCTTCACTTAAGCTGTTGAAAGCTGCAAAAGAGACCAAATGTTTTCCATCTCAAAACACATTTTACTTAGCTGTGTTTTGAAAGCTGTTATCTAAACATTAAAAAAAAATAACCCAGCATATTTTAACATGATTCCTTCTTTGGGTGCAAATCAGCAGTTATAATTTAATTTAGGAAAGAGAGTGAAAAAGGTAGAAGGAAGAGGCACATTTTATTCTTCTACCTTCTTGTTTATCTTTCCTTAAAGTATTTAAAGGACATAAAACAAGGAAATAAAAAAGTCACTAGCATACAGTTTTGTTAACTTATCTTGTGAACATTTAACATTATGCCTCAAATTTCGTATGGTACATAAAGTGTTTCGCTTTGCAAGATCGTGTATACAGCACTTCAAAAAAGCCAGGGGGACAGCTCACTAAATGTAATGGATGTGTAACAGCAGATCTTTAGATCTCTTGTATTTAGCATGACAACTTTGGGTTCTTTAGGTGCTTTAAACATGATATCTAAAACCACATATTTTTTTCCTAGTGATGAAAAACATAGACTAATTACACACTTCTGGTATGCTGTAGACGGCTTAACCATCCGGTACAATTGCAACATTTGGTAATATTGCATCTCCTTTTGTCACTGAAATTAATCAGTTTTACAACTTCATTTTCGTAATGCATTTTCATCGTAATTTTCACTAGAATGAATGCTCAACTTAAGCATAGTTACAGTTTGGAAATGTTTGTCAAATGGTGCAGTAAATAGTTTACTTCTATTAACAGTTTTAAGAGATAAAATCTTAGATCTTTCCCAAGACATGCATCTATATGCATCTTCACCAAAATCTTTAAGAACTTTCACTCAGTGTTTTCAAAAGATGTACTGAAACAGAGGAACCAATTCCCACTTTAAGACCCACTTTCATAAGCCAATTTAATTCCTGTCAAAACCTATGTTGACAACTATGTAGAAAAAACTTTTGTCAGGGAGCTTCACTAAGAATGTAGCCCAGACAAGGAATATGACATGAGGTTAGCGTCATGCACCCAGGATGCAGACCACAAGTGTTTTTTGATGATGAAAGTACAAGAAAGTTTAAAATAGTGTAAATGATCAGATAAGGAAGCAAACAACAAGGACAGATATACTAGATTTAGGAGCAAACTACCACTAACAACCCCAAACGATCTTCCCTGAACTATGAGCCATAATTATGGTTTAATGACATAATGTTAAAAATCAAATATAACTGTTTTTATTAGCATCCATTTTATGACATAGATTCATAGTTGGGAATAGAAAAATAAGAAATTATTTTGCCTTCTTTTATTTTTACCTTTGTGCTTTTAGGGGAATCTAAGTGAAAAATGTAAGATGGGGATAGACTTTTTTTTTAGGGTCACTTTTGAGAACCTTAGTAAATTAAAATTTTACTTCCAAGAAATTCCTTTCTCTCTGTCTTAAGTACTAAATTCCTTTTTGCATGCATCTTTTCTTAATAGACTATTGTTTTAGTCGTTTTTCACCCCCCTGATAAAGACATACCCAAGACTGGGCAATTTATAAAAGAAAGGGGTTTATTGGATGTACAGTTTCACATGGCTGGGGAGGCCTCACAATCATGGTGGAAGGCATGAAGGAGCAAGTCACATCTTATGTGGATGGCAGCAGGCAGAGAGAGAGCTTATGAGGGGAAACTCCTGTTTTTAAAACCATCAGAACTTGTGAAACTCATTCACTATCATGAGAACAGTGCAGGACAGACCCACCCCCATAATTCAGGTCCCTCCCACAACATGTGAGAATTATGGGAGCTACAAGATGAGATTTGGGTGGGGACACAGAGCCAAACCATATCAACGATTGTTAAATATGTTTACTCAATTAAAAACTGAATTGAAAAAATAGCACAAAGCCACAAACCAAATATTGGTTCAAATTTGTTCTCACTTTGATTAAGATTGAGCCTTGGCAAAATCATATTGCTTCACTGGCATCCATTTAATTACTGGTACACAGCATAGATTCCTTGATATCCCCAGAGTCTATTTTGGTTTTGAAAATACCCCCTAGTGGTGCTTCTTTTATTAATCTCATGTTTATTATTAAACTGAGGTTAGGGTCTCTAAGTTTCCCTGTCAGTCAGTGGTTGGCTCAGAGTGACCCTAAATGCCCAATTACTAAAGACATGACATCTCTGGCATCTTAACACACCAGTCTTTCAGGTTATTATGTCTGAAATAGTGTTGCCTTTGGAAAGAACAGGGCAGAATATACAGGCAGATTGATCAGGGTTTGAATCCCGTTTTTAATACCTACCAATTGGGTGACCTTGGGCTACTTCTTTACTCACTCTTACTGAGTTCAGTTTTGTCATTTGTAAAACAAGGATAATAATCACCTTATAGTCTGTTAGTGAGTTGTTACATGAAATGCTGTATATTAAGCTTTCAACATAAAGTAGGCACTTAATGAATGATTGTATTATAATTACCATTTTTTATCATCTTGCCAGCATCTATTACTTCCATTACTTCAATGGCTTGCTAACTGGTCACCCAGGATCTATTTGTCCTGCCCCAATACATTTGCCATATTGTTTGCCAGTGGAGTTTTCAAAGATGAGACTTTGGCAAGGATTATGTCTGATTTCTTTCTGAATGAAGTAATAAATGAGTGAAATAAAGAAGACTGACTAATGTTAGAAATAAAATATTTAAATACACTTGATTTAGAAGAAAAAAAAGAATGGATTTTTTTGCTTACGTATCCAGACTTAGCCAAATTAGTTACCAAAAAGTTAAATCCATGGGTCTATTTTTAAGAAACTACAGCACAGAAAACTGCATTGAATAGTATATAGCTAGGCATTATGCTTATGGTTTAAAAGTGTTTTGTGCTTTTTGTTATTATTATTGTAATTATTGAAAATGGGTTGAATATAATGTAGATATAATGTCCTTGGTTGTTAAACAAAAGAGGAAGACCTATTACCTGAAATAAAATATTTCTAGATTGCCCGCAAAACATTATGCCTGGATATGAACTTTTAATATGATAGTAATTTTTAGATTAAAAAAAGAATTACTCTTACTGC
This sequence comes from Sapajus apella, assembly GCF_009761245.1. Classification (NCBI taxonomy): domain Eukaryota; kingdom Metazoa; phylum Chordata; class Mammalia; order Primates; family Cebidae; genus Sapajus; species Sapajus apella. Next base: position 1,694,963 of record NW_022436944.1, read on the forward strand.
TTTCATGTTTTACCGGAACACTTACTTTAAAATTTTCCTTTAATTTATTCTGACAGATTCACTCAGCACAGAGTATGAAACTGTCTGGTATTTTGGGATCCATTGGAAAATTAATCTCTGTTTGCAACACACACATGAAGATACACATACATAACCTACTACAATCCATATTTTTTAAACATGTGAGGATGATTTTACACACCTAATGGACAATAGTATGCTGAATTTTTGCAAAGCAGTTAAATGAACATTGCAAATCACTTTGCCTAAGCTCCCAGTAATATTCTTTTTCACTTTTGTGGATATTTTGAATGACAGCAAGTCTCGCCTCTTTCATGAAGCTTCCTCTACCATGCCATCCTTATGCATCTCCCTTCTGTCTGAATCTCTGCAGCACTTATCATTCGAACCACATAATTTAGTGCTTAATGACTTACAGTCTTATACTATTTGCCATTCTTTCAAGTAGCTTAGTCTTGTCTAAATAGATTGCATGGTACTTAACAGAAGGGACAATGGTTTATTATTTAGTTTTTATTCCCTCTGCCTTCTAAACCTGATCCTGCAGTATATTTGGTTTGGTCATTTTCAGCCAGTGAGTCAAGAGCCAAGGAATTGGAGAGAGTGGTGTGGGGGCTAGGGAAATATCCCAGAGCTATTACCTGATGGTCCGAGGACATCAGGCAACTGAATTCTCTGTATCCACCGAAGAGCTGTGGCTGATGTGCTTGGCATCCATTGCTGCACCACAAATTATCCCAAAACTTAATAGTTGAAAAGAACAATAAACATTTGATGTCCTCAGTTTGTACAGTTTAGGAATTCAAGGGTGGCTCAGCTACTGGGGCAGTTGTGGTCCAGGGTCCACAAGTAAAATAGCAACTGCAATCATCTAAAGATCTGACTGAGGTTGAATAATTTGTTTCCCAAGGCCTTTCCCTCACATAGCTGGCAGGTCCTAATTGCTCCCTCAATAGGCCTTTCTGCAGGCTGCATCATGTCCACAGAACATGAATGACAGGGAGAAAGAGACAGAAAGATACTCTTCTTTTTTTTTTTTTTTTTTTTTTTTGGAGGGTGTTTCATTTTTCTTACCCAGGGGGGAGGGCACAGGGTCTCGTCCCCCCCCCCCCCGCCCCCTGGGTTCAGGCAATTCTCCTGCCTCAGCCTCCTGAGTAGCTGGGATTACAGGCACGCACCACCATGCCCAGCTAATTTTTTGTATTTTTAGTAGAGACGGGGTTTCACCATGTTGACCAGGATGGTCTCAATCTCTTGACCTCGTGATCCACCCGCCTCGGCTTCCCAAAGTGCTGGGATTACAGGCTTGAGCCACCGCGCCCGGCTACTCTTCTTTTTTATAACCAAGCCTGAAAACTCACATAGCATCCTTTTCTTCTCATTCTGTTCAGTAGAAGTGAGTCACTAAGCCTAGCTTATATTCAACATGAGAAGAAGTAGATCACTTTTTGAAGAAGGGGAGAGAAATTTTAAAATTTCTAAATATATTTTAAAGCCATCACAGATGGGTATTCAATATATTTATCTTCTGGGTTTACCATCAACATAGTACCTGGAGAGGAGAGGTTAAATGAGTGAATGGTTTGTCTTTAATCTGTGGCCAGTAAGTACTTTTTTTTTTTAATCAGGAAAAGAAAAGTCCTTTATCATCTTTTAGGTCTAGCCATACCCTCTAAATTCTGAACTGTTGCCTCAGGGAATTTGTAAATATCCATGTCAGATCCCTTTTGATAGCAGTGTCAAGGTAAGTATGTAAAAATAAAACTGTGCCTCTCTTGCTGTATAAAAAGATGCTGAGGCTCAGCTGCCATTGCCAGCCCTTATACTAGGGTTGGTCTTCCCAATAGTGGCCATGATTCACCAGGATCAATGCATGGTTCTATTCCCTTATGACTAACTATAGGGTGCAGTACGTAACCAATGGCCAACCCAATAGATTTTTTTCATTAAATTTCAGAGCTCCTTAAGGGTGGTGACCATGGCTTAATCACCAGTGTACACTCACTGCCAGTTGATATGCCAGAATATAGAATATTCCTCATAAATACTTGTGGAATAAATTGAACTAAGTTGGTTTACATGTTGAACTCATTGTCCTGCTATTGTAACATTAACTCCCAGCCAGCAGAACCAATTTTTGCACCCAAAATTGAACAGCATCTACTGAGGTCCTCTGGATTCACACTAACATCTTATCCTGTGTATTTTCCTTCCTTTTCTGTGAATGTCTTATCTTTTTTTTTTTTTACCACATTCTGAAGTAATATATATTTTAAAAAGCATTTTTAATTTTTGTGGGTACATAGCAGGTGTATGTATTTATGGGGTACATGAGATGTTTTGATCCAGGCGTACAATGCTTAATAATCTCATCAGGTTAAGTGGGGGTATCAATAACTTCAAGCATTCAGCCTTTCTTTGTGTTACAAATAATTCAACTATACTTTTATTTTTAAATGTACAATAAATTATTGCTGACTATAATTACCATGTTGTGCTACCAAGTACTAGATCTTATACATTTAGTTCACTTCAAATTTTGAGGAAAATGTAGTTCAAACATCATTTTTGTTCAAGGTTTATTTTTAAAAACACATATCATTTCTAGTGTAATTTTGAAGATTCTTATTTTTCTTCATATAATTTTTACCTGTCTCCAAAAATATCCTTTCTTGGAAAATATTTTTCCCCATTCGGATTGCGATTCCTGGCTTAGTATTTAGACACCATTATGAATTTGTATTCCTATCATTTATTTTGGTTATTCTTCTCTGGCTCTGTACATTTCCATCTCCGTTTCTCAGAAGCACATTGCTGCCTGAGTGACCAGAAAATAAATAAAAGGGACAAAATATTTGTTTCTCTTTTGATATAAAGATGGCTATATAAAAATCCATCACCAACAACAAAAAACCATAAAGGGTATTTGCATAGAAGGTACCAACGATTTTATTGAGGTAGAACTCCATTTAACAATAGCTCATGCTTATTAGGTGCTTATTATGTGCTTATTAGACACTGAGTTAAGTGCTGTGCATGGATTACCTCATTTAATTATCTCAATAGCCCCATGAGATACTTTTTATCATTATACTCATTTTGCAAAGGAGGAAACCAAGGCAATAAGTAACATTACGTATGTCATGCCCCAAGCACATAGTGAAGCTGTGATTTGATTCCAGGCTGCACTACTCCAGAATCTGTGTTTTTAGCCACTATCCTGTACTTCTTTTTCTAAAATTTTTATTTTGATTTATGCTATCTCTCCAGGTACTGTACTTCTTTATGAGATTTACCAGATATTACACTGTGTTATGTGCTTCACCTCAATTATTTAATCCTAATAACTTCCGATAAGTCTTATTATCTCGATTTTAGAGTTACTGAAAGAGAGGCTGAAGAAGCTGAAGCAACTATCTCATTATCATGTAACTAGAAGCAGACTCCATTGTGGGCTCTAACATCAGAAGGCTATGGTGTAGCAGGAAGCTGGGGATGAAACTGATTGCTCATGAGCCCAAGTGGTTTCCTTTTTGCTGAGAGGAAACTTGTAGTTTTCTGGGCCCTAGGAAGGAAAATTTCTACCTCATTATGGCAGCTTACCATGTTCAGCCCATCACCTTCCCTGTGAAAGGCCATGGAAGGCAGGAAGTTTGTGGAAACAGATGACTGGCACTTCGTCCTAGGTGTGGGTAATTTGAGAGTTGAGTTATGAGAACCATGAGCCTCAGGTATCACCTGGACCACACAAAAAAATTTTGGGTATGGGGAATAATTAGAGAAGTGCTGGTTTGCACCCCACTGTGCATAAAAACACAATATTTGTCTCAAATATTTATCTTGTAATTGCAATGGAATGTTTTTCAAAAATGAAACCAAATTCAGTGAATTTATGTCTTACTGAGAGCTTAGGTTCTATAGTGAGCACGTAATTGAAAATCAAGTGTAATCAAAATGTTCTTCTATTCAGCTCTTGAACCATCCAGTTTTGGAAGGGATCGCTGTGGCTTCAGCGGAGCACCAGAGGAAGTGGCATATTTGCATTCAGAGGATGCATGTTGTGAAAAATACACATATTTAAACCTGAGAGTCACACTTGATAGAACACGATACTCACAGTACAAAAGGTGTTTGAACACTGATTCCTTCTGAGGAAACAGATGATTCATGTTTCCATCTCATGCCCTTTCCTGGGTAAAGGCTCATTCATTCTCCCTCCCTCTTCTCTCTCATCCGCATTCCCTCCCTTCCATTTCCCTCTGTTTGTAATAGTTGAATATTAGTAAGTTGAATGTGTATATGTCGTGACTTCGCTGTGTATTCCAAGATAAAAATTTAGCAAAATATATTTTTAGGAAGACGTTTATAATGGCTTTCTTGAAATATTCCAATACTGATTACTAAGAGGGATTATATACAGACAATGATAAACAGTTTTATGGTAATTTCTCCAAAGACAATAACCATCACAGCATTTTAAAAAAGTACATAGCTAAAACACTTAGAGAATCATTTAAATTTAATCAATCAATATTTTTTTTTGAGAACTTTTGAACTTCACCAGCTCTTGTAGAATGGAGGTGGGGAGGAGGAATATAAAATTGTATAAGCCACAATGTAATATTAGACAAAAGTAGTAGTTAAAAATTGGTAAAACTGTAGTCATTTCAATCATCTTCCTGGGCTCATAATTTCAATGTTCTCCACATCATGATCAGGCTCCATGGTTTATGTATAAATTGGCAGTCCAGATTATATGTGGAGAGAAATTATGTGTGAATCAGGGTGCATATTTTTCTTTCCTCTTTAAGTATTTCCATTCATGTCCCTTCTGGCATTCCCCGCTTCTAGTTGTAGGGCACTGTGTTAGCAAACTTGGATTTGTTTTCCAGCCAAGAACTACATACAAAACACAAATACCTTTGAGAATCTGCTTCTTGGAAGTTGACCAGTACTTAATTCTGGAGTTTATAGACAGGCTATATTAAGATTTTATTTGAAGTTGAAGAATGTACGCAACAAAATTAACAGAAAGAAAAGCTACAGCTGAAATCAATGTCCATATTTTCACAATGATACAGAGATCGTATTGGTACTTTAATTGCTATTGGAATATTTTGACATTTTACCACTAGATATTTTTCATAAGATGTGATACCTGTTAAATGGATTATAAACTAAACATACTTTTCTGGCTCTATAGAGTTGTTGCTTTATTTTTTAAGCGTTTGGCTATAGTTATTGAAATAGTAAAATGAAATTTTAAGGTTTCCAACATAGACAAATGATAAATCCTTCATGAAATCATTGATAAGAAGTTAACACATTCATTGTTTCTTAACTCTGTAATAGACATCATAACCAAGTCTAAGTAATATGCAGCATCTGCCATCAGAGCTTTGGAGTGGAGCAATTATTCTGGGGCTGAATTGCCTCACTAACCCTTCGTCCTTCCTTTAGTGTACACCTCTTTAGGTGTATTTTCAGTAGAAGCAAGCACTTTCAATAGAACACAAATTAGTCACAGCCATTAGTGTTCTTCGCAGACAAGACTGTGTGGTTGCTCCTATGAAATGTTCTGTTTCTCAGGATGATGAGTTACTTCATCTGGAACAACATTAGTTCATCAAGGTTTGAGGTTTATCTAAAGATCAAATTCCTGTAATTTTGTATGCCATCTGATTTAATGTCCACTTAGTTTAGTGGTTAGACAGACATGGGCAGGCATAACAGATGAATCTAATATCAAAAACTGGAGAAAAGGCAAATTCTTAAAGGTCTAATTCAGGCATTCATAGATGGAGATTGTGCTGCTGCTTTTCTTTTTCCTAAGGAAATGCATATCAAGGTAATGCCAAATCTTATTAAGAAAAGTCTAAATAATATGAAACACTGTATGTAAATATGCCTATGCAATATGCCAAATATGTAAATATACCAAGCAGGTAAAAATCTCTGCTTTGGAAAGACGTTTAATGGAGGAAGATGGGAAAAAGTGGATTGATCTTAAAATGAGATTGCACACATTCCTTTGGAAGGTTCCCAGGCCATGTACTCAAATACAATTGTAATAGTTTACAGGCAAAAAATGGATTGGCTAGAGTTTACCGATAACCTGCTTCCTTTTTGTGCTTTAGAGACTTTCCAAATGCTTTCAAGTTGAATGAAAAGTAGAAGCTTCGTTTTTTCTTTATTTATTTATGACTATTTTGTTGCAACATTTTTTTATTGAGTTGAAAAGTTAATAAAAAATATATGTATGGCTGATATTTATGCTTTTCTGAAACAAAGTATTATAAAGCTTTATTTATAAAATTGTTTTCCTTACTTAGGTGTTCCAGTGGAAGGCTAGAGGGGCTTTCATATAAGTTTAATTACCTATGATGATGCCTGGTTGAATAAGTCAAATATGTCTCTTTACTAAAGGACTTCCTAGACTTTTAGAGTTTTAGACTTATTTAGCACATTGGTGCTCATTGTGAAGCTCCAAGAGGGAGCTATCTTTACCCATTGAGGAAATTTAGCTCTACGTTGACCTCAGAGCCAATTTCCAGGGAATATCTTCCAATAACTCGCCAATTAGAAAATGCTGGTGTGAAGGATGTTTCTTGCCATCAAACAGTCTACAGGTAGATTGGCTGATCACAGAAATATCCCAAATGATTTTAAGTATGATGACTAGTTAGTGAATGGTTTTAATATTACATACTGTAAAAATTTCAAGGAAGAGAGCTGGAAGGCTTTGTAGGAGCTTAATGAACAGAAATATCACTTTACCTACTTGATCTATTGTTTTATCTCCTCAATGCTGTGAGTATTAGAAGTAAGAGAAGTGAAGGACCTATATGAGCACAGTTGAAAGGCCAAGTCAGCTTCTACTCATATTTCCAGTTGTTAACCAGTGCTAAGATTTGTGTAAGGGAAACAAGCAGGAAATGGCCCTAGAAAGAAGACAAATTTGACATCAAACTGTAGAGGAGGAGATTGGATTTGGGATTAGGGGCTTTATTTTCTAGCAAATTGGGATCAAATGGAGTTTTTGTTCAGTGCGCTTTTTCTTTTGGTTTTTGCTTTTTACCTTTTGTTTCTAGGTAAAGCAAAACATTGTTGTAACTTTGTTATTTTAGGAAGACTAATGTTTGGTGTAAAAATACCATAAAAACTCAGGCCTAAAGGGACAATGGCCTTCACTAGACCAGTGCCAGTGGGAAGAAGGCACTTATTCTGTTAAAAATAATTTAACAGACTGACGGAACCAATGACTATTTACTGGGGACAAGGGAAGGAGAGGAGTCCAAGGTATTGTCCTGAATTTGTGCCCAGAAAAAAGGAGAGAGATGGTAAAGACATGGAAAGATGGGGTGAGGAGAGTAAGCAATATCGTGCTATTCTGGAGAAGCAGCAGTGGTAGGGATTCCTCTCTAAATTCCTGAAAGAGAATCATCACTGCAACAACTGATTCCTAAGGGGAATAGCGTTAACCAAGTTTGCTTGAATGTAAATACAACAATTCCCCATACATTTAGCCATAATTAATTTATTCTTACAAGGAGCCTCAAAGACAGTTTAGTTTACGATGAAAAGATGCTACTGAAGATGTCAGTAGAACAATACTTTATTCCATCCTTAAAAGTCTTATAATGGTCCTGAGGAGGACAACAACATCAAGGACATGTCTGTAAGTAAGGAAGAAATGGCTATAAACCAGGAGAGAAGCATAGATGATTTGGGGTAAAGGATGAAAAGGTCAAGCCTGGTGGTAAAAATTAGCAGGCATAAAAAATGGGTGGTTTTGAAGGATAAATAAGATTTTATCTAAGATAACCAAGACAAAATAAATTCTAGGCTAAGCAATAATAATGAAAGCAATTAAAATTATAATAGCAATACCAATAATAATAGCTATTTTCTACTGACTATATCTTATGCATGATTCTAAGTGATTTACATACATTGCCTCACTGAATTCTCAAAAAAAAAAAAAAAAAAAAAAAACCGAATGAATTTATACTGAATTGTTAGGCAATCAGAACTCACTGAAGAATTGTGAGCAGGGGAATAAGTAACAGCAGATGGTTGAGAGGATTTAACATCGAGGACTTGAAACTGGTGGGAGAGTGAGTGGTGGTCAGAGGATCTGGTAAGAGATCACTGCAATAATTCAGACTAGAGGTAACAGGCATCCAAGTTTGGCATTCAAACTATATGAGAAGAGAAGTCAAGAAAGGACCTGATCCATTTTTTTTTTTCAACAAACATCTCCTAAATACTAGTTGATGTCAGGCATTATGGTAGACTCTAGGCAATAGGAGCAAATAAAATACACCCAATTCTTGCCCTCTTGGTACTTAAAGTTTACCTACAAAGAGACATTGTACCAGAAAGTTCCTGGCCTTGGTAACAAACCTAAAACTAGGCCGGGTTGCGTGTGTGTGTGTGTGTGTGTGTGTGTGTGTGTGTGTGTGTGTTTCTACCCTAGTTTTTTGAGCTCTGGAACTCAATGGTATTCCACCTTTGCCTCAGAATACTCTCTCTTACTGATTGGCAGAGATCACAGTGGGTAGAACAGAACAACCTCAGCTGCAAGCCGGACAGAGACGAACAACTTCATGGGTAGCACAGCTTGAAAGAAAAAAACATTTTTCATAAAATTCTTCCCTTCCAAGGTCAGGGTAAGGATTAGGGCAACTGACACTGGAATGAAAGAAAGAAGATTCAAAAATACTTACACTTTGCCATTTCTCAGAGTGTAGGCCAGACTATCTTCCTCATTGTTCATGTATGTAAGTTTACTCTAACTCATTACACAAACACAAATACTGTGAAACTTACAGTATTTTGACCTGTTCCCATGAACTCAGAGCAGTTCACACTCACGTTACCCAATTTATTTTGCCAGTACTCATAAGAGGCTATTATGAAACTTTCATGGAAACCGACTCAAAGGTTAAGTGACTTACCCAAAGGTACACAGCTAGGCGTGGAGACAAGAGGAAAATCAAGCTTCCAACAAACTTTCCCCACAAGATTATGAGTCTAAAAGCACTCTTAAATGGTGTTTCTAAAGCTCGAGGGGAGAAGCTGACCCTGGAGTTATTGCATAATGTGCTAAATTGCTACATCGAAAGATTGAATTAATTAAAATTAACAAAATAATGAAAAATGTATTCCTTATGGAGTTGAGGTTTCTTCCAAAAGCATTTACTACCTCATTTCTTTAGTCTAAAGCTAGGAAGATTGAGGGATTTCTCCTTTTGAGACTAATGATAATCATAAGCAAAGTTATCTTTTATAAAATAAAAAGATAATAGTAATGCGGATTATCCGAACAACCAGATTGGTATGTACGCGTTTTTTGTGAATGTCTCAGTTTTTGTATTTATTTTCTCATCATTTTTTTCTTGAATATATCTTGTAATAAATACACATCGAAGAGTTAAACATCTCTGCTTTTGGGGTATATTTCTCTATTGTCTCTATTTAGCTACCGATATTTTACTGTATTTCATTAACATTTTTATTTTATCATAACATTTTAATTTAAACTTGGTATATATTTTTTGTGCATTAACCACTCAGCATAATAGCTTAGGACTGAAACGTATCAAGCGTCCAACAAGAATATTTTAAATATGGTAACCTTAATTGGAGTTTAGAAAAGTAAATCTTTGAGTGTAATAATTTATTCACCAGAGCTGTTGTTTCAGCGAAGTATTTCATCTTAGTTTCCAAAGAGCTGCTAGTCATTACTAAATATATTTTAAAATCGAAGCAAAAAAGAAATCCACTTTCATTCTGGCCAAATATACTATAAAATATTAAACTGTTAAAATCTTTGGCAATTTTGAAAAAGATTATGCTTGTATAGTTAATTAATAAGAAAGGAAGTAGGCAATGGTTCACTGGGGAAACTTTTGTTATCACCATGTCTATTTATGAAGGATCCCATGCTGGAGGGACAATAACGGGGTGCTAATTCTGAACGCACACAGTGCCGTCCTACAAAGACATCAAGATTTGTAGGAAATCAACCCTCCAGCAGTCCTGGCAAGCCAGACTGACCCCAGCAAATGAAAATAATCAAAAGTAATTAGAAGCGTGCTGGACTACTCCTCGGAGAGCAGAATAGGAGAGTAAACATGCCTGAATCCTCGAGCCACTGCAAAGGCCCATGTCTGAGCTGTTAGGTGCCCTGACCTTGTCCACATAAAGATGTGATTTATGAAGTGCAGGGCACAGCAGCAGGGCTTCTGTCTTCTCCTGGAGAACCAAATTACTGAGGTGGAGATTAACATGCTTTCAGTTGGGCCCATTTCCAGACCAAGGGAAATTTTTTATTTACATTTTTTTTACCTTTAATTTCCTCTTTTCTAACAGCACACCCCAATAGATTTAAAAAAAAAAAAGAAAGAAAGAAAGAAAAAAGGCAGAGTCCACCACCAAGAGCTACCAGTAATCTCTCTCCAAAGCAGTGGTGTATGTGCTGGCGGCTATGGACAGTCACAGATTTTTGTGGGAAAATCCGTATTGTGCTGGACTGTTTTGCTGGATCTGCCTGATCAAAACATCACAGAATTCACCTTCATGCTTACAGAACCAAGCTTGCAAAATACTTATCAAATTAAAAAATAAAAATTATTAAAATTAAACAGAGTATTACCTTAGATTTCATGGCTCTCTGATCTAGTTTATCTTGCCTAAAGGTCATACTTCATTACAAAGTTTACTCTATTAAATAAAAAGATTTAGGAGAAGAAATTGTGGGTGGTAGAGACTTTAGAGGAGCAGGAGGAAAGACAAATTGGGAGAAATGTTTATATATGAATCAGTGGGAGTCTCTTGAGTCCTAAAAAACACATTTACATTATTTCTTATCTTTGTGTCCTTTAGGTTAGGTAAGATTTTACAAAATCCTATTCTGACAAGGAAGAGGAAGCATTGATTTTCTTTTTAAACACACATCAATATCTATACACGAAGCTAATTTAATTAGCAGGCACTTATTGTTCAGCCAAATGTCAATTTCTCAGATTATTTCATGCTTCTTGACATGAACTGTATGAAACAGGATTTAATAGAATCTCCATGAATAAAACTCCACTTGAGAAATGTAAAAATGCACTTGTACGTTCTTGAAAAGCTACAAAAAAAAAAAAAATAGTGTTAAAACACAAATGTCAGGCTTTGAGTTCAGTGTATATTTAGCCACCCCAAGAAACCCAAAGCTGCAGAATTAAGGGAACTTAAACTGAGGTTATAAAGTGCCTTCCTCTATAAACTAAAAACATAATGTCAGGGTGAATGGGAACATACTTTATTAACTTTATGGTATTGAAAACTGCCAGCAAGTTGTCTTGTTTTTAAATATTGTCCTCTGCAGAGTGTTACAGTGCTGTTTGTCCACAGGAAGCCTATTAAAAGTGGACAGTGCAGTCATTTCATCTGGCTTTGGCTGGACTGCTTTTCTTTCCTTTAATGATGTGCTGGAATGTACCATGCCCATAGGGTCTCCATTAGCAGAACTTTTACTTCTGGGACGACCATGAAGTTTAAGGCTTAAAAGAGGCATCAGTTTACAGTCTTGTGGGAATCACTTGAATACTGGAGCACTAACTTCTTACTGCTTTAACTAATATATTGACTTATTTTAAATAAACAGTTACACAATGAAGGCAGAGCCAGTGGCCTTATTGGAAATCTTTGGGCTTTTTAAAGATTCTGCAATCCACACAGCTGGGGAAGGAAGGAAGGGGCCTGAGGAGGGTTTATGCCCTTTTCAAACCAGGAAGAAAACACATTAACCTCTCCCACCCCAGCCCTGCCATCAGCCAAAGGGGGATCTTTACAACTCCTAGAAAATCTATCAGCTCACACTCAACCCTCATATTTTCCAATGCCCTTTTCCTGGTAAACAACAATTAACAGAACAAGAAAGAAAAAATAATTATTCCTTCTGGAAAAATGTTTTTAAAATCTGGTTCTCTTTTTAAACATCACTGATGAATCATTCCATTTTCTGCTTTCCCTGAAGCTATACATTTGTTATAGTTTGTTCTCCTATTCTATCCCCTTAATATTTAGATCATCTGTCCTGATACATGTTTGCAAATTAAAGCTGGTTTGAGATTATAGTAAAACCATTATTTTTAATAGCCCATTTCAAGGGCAGTGCTGAACACTGCAGAACACGCATGTTACTGATTACTGCTGAGCAGACAGCGGCTTTTGCAGATTAATTTGTAACTGGGAACTACTGTAAACAGATTTCACCAGAAATCCCAAGGAATAAAGGGAATTGGTGGTGGTATTTGGCTCCTTGTATTTATTTATTGTTTTAGAAACCTTTTGATGGAAAGCAAGCTAACGGGGGAGAAGCAAGCCCGTTGCAAAAACCTTTTCCTCTAACCCTCTCTCCTGTTTCATTCACTTACTGGGGAAGATGGATCAGGTCTGCTAAAGAATTCTTATTTAAATAGCAAGCCTCCCCCCCTTTTTTTCTGTTATTTTTTTGAGACGGAGTCTAGCTTTGTCACCAGGCTGGAGTGTAGTGGCATGATCTTAGCTCACTGCAACCTCCGCTCCTCAGGTTCAAGTGATTCTCCTGTCTCAGCCTCCTGAGTAGCTGGGACTACAGGCATGCACCACCATGCCCAGCTAATTTTTTATATTTATTTATTTATTTATTTTATTGTTTTTATTAGAGATGGGGATTCACAGTGTTGGCCAGGACAGTCTCAATTTCCTGACCTTGTGATCCGCCCACCTCAGCCTCCCAAAATGTTGGGATTACAGGCGTGAGCCATCACGCCGGGCCACAAGAGGCCCGATTTCATGAGAAACAAGGCCAGTCTAACTACTGTAGGATTTCAGAAGTCTATCTTTAAACTTCAAGTTGTGTCAAGAGTAAGTGGGATGACTCTGCCTTTACAAGAAGCTATTGTTATATACTCAAAGGAGAAAGGGAGGGTTATGGGGTGGCGGGGGGAGATGGAAGAGACAGACAGGCAGACACACACATACACATGCGCACACACACACACACACACACACACACAGAGAGAGAGAGAGAGAGAGAGATCAAGATTTAGCGTTTTGTTAGCCTCCTTTGCTCAGGTCCTTCTGATTTCCTTCAGTCTTTTTCACAATTTATTCAGTGGAGAACAAGACTGATCATGACGATAATGATGATATTAATATAATAATAATGATGATGCAATGAATTCGCCATTCTTCTAGGTACATCTTCCAAGGTCTCGGAGGATAAGCGTTCACTCTTGGTTATATTTGGGGAGGAGAAGTTGAGACGTAGGAATAGTCTTCGCTCAGGCTGGAGGCTGCAGGCCTGGACTGCAGTGTGCCCTCCTCCGGTTGTGAGGCTCGGGAGGACGCGCAACGGCGGGCGAGGCGGAGGGCAGAGCTGGGTGCCGGCGCCTGGCGGGCAGAGGCGGGTTCACCTGGGTGGCTGGAGCCGCCCGCGCTGCGCTTTATTTCGGAGCGCAATGCCATCTACCGGCCTCCTGATATACCTGCAAGTATCCAGACCTTGAAAGTCGCTCCGCCTCTCCCACCCGAAACCAATATAGGGGGGGAAAAAAAAAACTCGGAGGCCCTTTCCACGAAATCCTAATTTAGCCAGGACCTGCCAGTGATTCCACACGACCTTTTGTTTACCTACCGACGTTTCCTCGTTTTGAAAGCAGTTTTGTAAAGGGCAAGGGGGTGGAGGCTGCAGGACTGGGGCGGGGGTTGGGGCGCTGAGCTCCCAGACCCCCTGATCAGGCCGCACTGTCTAAAGCAATCGGTTCCCCAGATTACTTGTATTTAATACACAATGCATCATAAAACAAATCCCTCATCCTGACAGGAAGAAAAT